>NC_135537.1:93945947-94272336 GCF_045843805.1 Urocitellus parryii | reverse complement strand
GCATTAGCACTGAGCTACATTCCTAGCCCTTTTTTATTTTGAGGCAGGTTCTTGCTAAATTGTAGAGACTGGCCTCATACTTTTGATCCTCCTGCCTCATTTTCCTGAGTTGCTGCAATTACAGGCATGTACCACAGCACTCTTCCCTGGGAATAGATTTTGTATAATTTAAAGAAATTTTTGCCCTTATTTTTCTTACTGCATCATCTGTGTAAGCATATAAATATATTTCAATATAGGTCTAATCAGTATTTGCATGTATTTTTTTTTAATTTAAAAAATTTCAAGTAATTTGTTGAGCTTAAATTCTGAGATTTGGAAAATTCTGCATAGCATAAGCTTTGTCCTGTAAAATGTGTATCTAAAACTATACAGAGGAAACAGTTTAGTTAAGGTTTTGGTGTCAAGTAGTAGACTACACCATCTCAGTGCCTGGTCCTTGTATACCACATTTGAAACTGGTATTCAAAGTTTATGCCAAGGTAAAATGAAATATGCTGCCTGTTTGAAACGTTTGGGTTTGCTTCCAAAGTGAATGAATGCTAGCTATTCCTTTTGACTTAAGGAAGATAATGTTACAACATCTCTTCATATTTATTGTTTATTTAGACAAAATTAGAAAACAACAAATCCTTACTAATATTTAAGTGAATTTTTATTAGTGTCCTCACTTTGGTCTGAAGTATGACTTAGGTATTTTGATTTTTAAAATAGGAAATTTTTCTTAAAATGCTGATTTTTTTAAAAAAGTGATTTCATAATGATGTATCCAAGATATATTTTTAAAACCATAAAAAGGCCTATAATCGTTTTAGAAAAGGGTGACATTTTATCAGTTACAAAGTAATTATTAGCCTGTTTACTTATGGCTATATGGTTTTGTTGCCAAAGTGAGGTACACATCAAATATTATTACTAAAAATAGAAAAATATATTTTTGTAGTAGTCTGTAAGAACAACTGATTAAATTCAGGAAAGTTGGAAGTTTATTATTTTAATCAAAACTTTCTATATATATTCATTAGGATTGAAAAATGAACATTTTGGTTTGGTAAGATACACCTATTCCATTTGATCACATATCTTTGTGACATATTTCTGCTCTAACAACTTTTGAAACCAAATCTTCAAATAAACTGAACAAATAAACTATCTTGTCAACCTTTGTTTTCTTTTGTCCAGTAGACTCCATATCAACATATATTAATGCCTAATATTTTTCTATTGTTTATTATTAATGGCATTTGCCCTTTCCATGGCCCTGCCCCTGCCATTTGGACTTTTTTTGATTAACTTTGGTGTTAAATAGGTATTCAAGGGCTGGGGTTGTGGTTCAGTGGTAGAAAGTTCACCTAGCACATGTGAGGCCTGGTTTCGATCCTCAGCACCACATTAAGAAAAAACAAACAAATAAAATAAAGGTGTTGTGTCCAACTACAACTAAAAAGAATTTTAAAAATAGCCATTCAAGTGCTGTCTGTATGCCAGAGACAGTATTAGTTGTGTCTGTTTTTAAGGAAAGAAAACTCAGGTTTGGGAAAATTAAAGTTATAGGGCAAATAAGTGACAGAAATACATGTAAGATCTAGGTCTAACTCTCACTATAAAGCCTGTGCTCTTTTTTTTCTGTGCTGCTACCTTTCTGCAGCATGCACGAATTCACATACATACCATCTATCCCACAATTTAATTGTGGTTTATTTTTATTTTTGAGTTATTTAAGTATAGATTTTTCTGTTCTACAGAAGTGACTTTTGGGAAAATAATATATTCTTATATGATATGGAGGAAACCATTTGTACTGAAAACATATGGGGTTGGGGCTGGGGTTGTAGCACAGTGGTAGAGCACTTGCCTAGCATGTGTGATCCCCAGCACCACATAAAACTAAGTAAACTAAATGAAGGTATTGTGTCCATCTACAACTAAAAATATATTTTTAAAAAACAGTTGATCCATGACAATTTACATTTGAAATATAAAAAAGTTGCAATCACTGTTATAAAATCATAATTTGGTAGAATTTGGTAGTGAACATGCTCTGATCCTGTGGGAAGAATGTGCTATGAAATATTGAGGAACAGTTTCTGCGTAGTATAAATATAATGAATGGTGTATTGTAGAGTTGATTTTTCTTAGTGACTGTAGAGGCTGGTACTGCAGGAGACAGCTCCATCTGCAGCTGGAACATTATTGAGAAATCTTAACTAGCAGAGTGCTCCTAGGTCTTATGGAGGCAGTGGATTAGAAGAATTGCTTTTATTTACACATTACATTGAGAATACTGATTCCTGTATGACTGAATTGTAAGGATCCTCTTCACATAGGTATCTGCAGGAGATGAGTTACACAGATACTATTCTAGATGTGAAATCTCAATGAGTACGAGCTTTGCTGGGCTTTTCAAGTGATATCACTGACAGGGAAGATGACAAATTCAGGATTCAGTTATAAATGACACAGAGGCTGAAGTTAAAGAAACAGCAATGATTGGGTATTTTGCCTGGAAAGTATTTTAGTTGTAACTTAGTTCATATTTAATATTTTTGATTTTGAAATATTATTTTTAGGTGGGATTTGGAAATAAGTTAAAGTTTTATTTGGTTAGAAGGCAACACAGGGGTTGAAGTTAGCATTTGAGACTATTTAGTTCAAGAATGTAATTTCATATTTAGGCTATTTTATTTGCTTGAAATTTATTTAATATAAGATTTTTTAATATCTTGAAACTTAGTCAACTACTATTAGAACCTCATAAAATATTTTGATTTGGAATGCAGTGGTAATATATAAGAATGGAATTTTATTATAAGTGACCCAGAAATCATAAAAATACCTCATAATTCTTTAGAAGAAACCTTTTTAATCACTTTTTTAATGTAATAATTCTGTAACTCATCTTTTCTTTGATGTAAAATATCTACTTTAAACATACATATTGTTAGATTGAAAAATTTAATAATTTGAAATATTTTTCTTATTGAACTTATTATTATTATACAGTTGTATAATTCTAATCAAATGAAAAATAACAGTTCAATAAAGTAATCGTCCTTTATTGGGAAAAAATTTTGCTATGATTTTTTTCTTTTTTAAAAAACTATTATTTTATTTACTTATTTATTTTTATTTGGTGCTGAGGCTCAAACCCAGCGCTTCACACATGCTAGGGGAGCACTGTACTGCTGAGCCAGAACCCTAGCCCCTGCAATGATTCTTAGTTGAATAAAAAGCCTAAGATTCTCTGAAAGTCTTAATTACGATGGTATTATATTTTAACCCATATTTAGGCTAGTAGAATGGTTTCAATTGAATGCTATAAATTTTCTAATGAGAGCACATTTCCTGTTATTTGGAATATAAATTAAAATTATAAGATTAGGTAAAGATACAAAGTAGGAATTTTATTTAAAAAAAGTCTTTGGAACTTTCTTAAAAGAGTTCATTAATAATTAAGAATGTATTGGGGTTTAGATTGTAGCTCAGTGGTAGAGCGCTCACCTCGCACTTGCAAGGTCCTGGGTTCGATCCTCAGCACCACATATAAATAAATAAACAAATAAATTGAAAAAAAAGAAGTATGTATTAACTTGTATTTACAAATGAAAGTATGGAAGCAGAAAAAATCAAAGTGATAGAGTGCCAGGGATCCCAGCAGCCTGCAGCAGGGCCCCGGAGATCCAGGCCAACTGATTCGCGTGGCCTGCCCTGCGGCTACAGAAGGCGTGGCGCCTCAGTGAAGCCATTAATTAGCAAGCAGGGAGGTTAGGGAAGGCCATTAGGTGGAATCCCACCAGCCAAGCCCACACGGACCCTTGGGCCGAGCACGGGATCTCAGAAGGGGAAGGAAGCGGTACAGTCCCATCCCCCACAGCGGACACTCCACCGAGGCAGTCAGCAGCCACCGTCCGGGAAAGCTGAAGGATACACCGCCACTCTCCTTCAGAGTGCAACATCAAAACAGCGGACACTCCATCCAGGCAGTCAGCGGCCACCATCCGGGAAAGCTGAAGAATACACCACCACTCTCCAACAGCTTGCAACATCAAAACAACCAGCAGCAGGACCCCGGAGATCCAGGCCAACTGATTCGCGCGGCCTGACCCGCAGCTACAGAAGGCGTGGCGCCTCAGAGAAGCCATTAATTAGCAAGCAGGGAGGTTAGGGACTGCCATTAGGTGGAATCCCGCCAGCCAAGCCCACCGCCCACTGCCGGAACAGGCCCAGCGACCTGCCAGCATTGTAGTCACGACACCCCAATTGGAATAGGGACAGAGCAGAGCCGCCTTCCACTCCCGGAACAGGCCCAGAGAGCCGCCAGCGTGGTAGACACGTCACCCCAATTGGAGTAGGGGCACAGCCGCCGCCCGCACCTGCAAGGGAGACTTTTCAAGTATACAAGAGCAACATAAATAAATAGGGGGTAAATTTCAAAACACAACAGTTGCACCAAGCAGAAAGAAACGCGAGCAGTATGAAAAGACAAGGAAAGAAAGGACCACAAGCAATGCAGGTCAACTCAACTTTAGAAGAGGTAATAGCTGCAACAGATGGAATATCAGATAAAGAGTTCAGGATATATATGCTTCAGATGATCTGGAGTCTCAAGGAAGACATGAGACAGCAAAATCAGACAATGAAAGATCACATTGACAAACAAATCCAGGAAGTAAAAGATCAATTTCACAGGGAGACAGAGGTAATAAAAAACAAACAAATTGAAATTCTAGAAATGCAGGAAACAATAAACCAACTTAAAATCTCAATTGAGAATACTACCAGCAGAGTAGATCACTTAGAAGAGAGAACATCAGACAATGAAGACAAAGTATTTCAACTGGAAAAGAACATAGACAGCTCAGCAAGTCTGCTAAGAAACCATGAGCAGAATATCCAAGAATTATGGGACAATATCAAAAGACCAAATTTAAGAGTCACTGGGATAAAGGAAGGCACAGAGCTCCATTCCAAAGGAATAAACAGTCTATTCAGTGAAATAATACAAGAAAACTTCCCAGAATTGAAGATTGAGACAGAATCCCAAATCCTAGAAGCCTACAGGACGCCGAATGTGCAAAATCATAAGAGATCCACACCTAGACACATTATAATGAAGATGTCCAACATACAGAATAAGGAGAGAATTTTAAAAGCTGCAAGAGAAAGAAAGCAGATTACATTTAGGGGTAAACCAATCAGGATAACAGCTGATCTCTCAACACAGACTCTGAAAGCTAGAAGATCCTGGAATAACATATTTCAAACACTGAAAGACAATGGGCTCCAACCAAGAATCGTGTATCCGGCGAAATTAAGCTTCAGGTTAGAAGATGAAATTAAAACCTTCCACAATAAACAAAAGTTAAAAGAATTCGCAGCTAGAAAACCATCTCTTCAAAAAATCCTTGGCAAAACATTACAGGAAGAGGAAATGGAAAACAACATTGAAAACCAACAATGGGAGGTAGGACAGTAAAGGGGGGAAAGTAGTCAAAGAGGATAACAAATCAGGTTTAGTAACATCAATAAACAAATATGGATAGAAGAACAAACCATATCTCAATAATAACCCTAAATGTTAATGGCTTAAACTCACCAATTAAGAGACACAGGCTAGTAGAATGGATCAAAAAACAAGACCCAACAATATGCTGTCTACAGGAGACGCATTTGATAGGAAAAGATATACATAGACTGAAGGTGAAAGGTTGGGAAAAATCATATCACTCATATGGACCGCGGAAACAAGCAGGAGTGTCCATACTCATATCTAATAAAATAGATTTCAAGCCAAAGCTAATCAAAAGGGATATAGAAGGACACTTCATACTGCTCAAGGGAACCATACACCAACAAGACATAACAATCATAAATATATATGCCCCAAATAATGGTGCAGCTGTGTTCATCAAGCAAACTCTTCTCAAGTTCAAGAGTCTAATAGACCACCATACAATAATCATGGGAGACTTCAACACACCTCTCTCACCACTGGACAGATCTTCCAAACAAAAGTTAAATAAGGAAACTATAGAACTCAATAACACAATTAACAACCTAGACTTAATTGACATATATAGACTATACCACCCAACATCAAGTAGCTACACTTTTTTCTCAGCAGCACATGGAACCTTCTCAAAAATAGACCATATACTATGTCACAGGGCAACTCTTAGACAATACAAAGGGGTAGAGATAATACCATGCATCTTATCTGATCATAATGGAATGAAACTGAAAATCAATGATAAAAGAAGTAAGGAAAAATCAAGCATCACCTGGAGAATGAACAATAGGTTGCTGAGTGATCAATGGGTTTTAGAAGACATCAAGGAGGAAATTAAAAAATTCCTAGAGTTAAATGAAAACACAGACACAACATATCGGAATCTATGGGACACATTGAAAGCAGTTCTAAGAGGAAAATTCATTGCTTGGAGTTCATTCCTCAAAAAAAGAAAAAACCAACAAATAAATGATCTCATACTTCATCTCAAAATCCTAGAAAAAGAAGAGCAAAACAACAGCAAAAGAAGTAGAAGGCAAGAAATAATTAAAATCAGAGCTGAAATTAATGAAATTGAAACAAAAGAAACAATTGAAAAAATTGACAAAACTAAAAGTTGGTTCTTTGAAAAAATAAATAAAATTGACAGACCCTTAGCCATGCTAACGAAGAGAAGAAGAGAGAGAACCCAAATTACTAGCATACAGGATGAAAAAGGCAATATCACAACAGACACTTCAGAAATACAGAAGATAATCAGAAATTACTTTGAATCCTTATACTCCAATAAAATAGAAGATAGTGAAGGCATAGATAAATTCCTTGAGTCCTATGATCTGCCCAGATTGAGCCAGGAGGAAACAGACAACCTAAACAGACCAATAACAATAGAGGAAATAGAAGAAACCATCAAAAGACTACCAACTAAGAAAAGCCCAGGACCGGATGGGTATACAGCAGAGTTTTACAAAACCTTTAAAGAGGAACTAACACCAATACTTTTCAAGCTATTTCAGGAAATAGAAAAAGAGGGAGAACTTCCAAATTCATTCTACGAGGCCAACATCACCCTGATTCCGAAACCAGACAAAGACACATCAAAGAAGGAAAACTACAGACCAATATCTCTAATGAACCTTGACGCAAAAATCCTCAATAAAATTCTGGCGAATCGGATTCAAATACATATCAAAAAAATTATACATCATGATCAAGTAAGATTCAGCCCTGGGATGCAAGGCTGGTTTAATATACGGAAATCAATAAATGTTATTCACCACATCAATAGACTTAAAAATAAGAACCATATGATCATCTCAATAGATGCAGAAAAAGCATTCGACAAAGTACAGCATCCCTTTATGTTCAAAACGCTAGAAAAATTAGGGATAACAGGATCATACCTCAACATTGTAAAAGCAATCTATGATAAGCCACAGGCCAGCATCATTCTGAATGGAGAAAAATTGAAGGCATTCCCTCTAAGATCTGGTACAAGACAGGGATGCCCTCTCTCACCACTTCTGTTCAACATAGTCCTCGAAACACTGGCCAGAGCAATTAGACAGTCAAAAGAAATTAAAGGCATAAAAATAGGAAAAGAAGAACTTAAATTATCACTATTTGCAGATGATATGATTCTATACCTAGCAGACCCAAAAGGGTCTACAAAGAAGCTATTAGAGCTAATAAATGAATTCAGCAAAGTGGCAGGATATAAGATCAACACGCATAAATCAAAGGCATTCCTGTATATCAGCGACAAATCCTCTGAAACGGAAATGAGGACAACTACTCCATTCACAATATCCCCCCAAAAAATAAAATACTTGGGAATCAACCTAACAAAAGAGGTGAAAGATTTATACAATGAAAATTACAGAACCCTAAAGAAAGACATAGAAGAAGACCTTAGAAGATGGAAAAACATACCCTGCTCATGGATAGGCAGAACTAACATCATCAAAGTGGCGATATTACCAAAAGTTCTCTATAAGTTCAATGCAATGCCAATCAAAATCCCAACAGCATATCTTGTAGAAATAGATAAAAGAATCATGAAATTCATATGGAATAATAAAAGACCCAGAATAGCAAAAGCAATGCTAAGCAGGAAGTGTGAATCAGGTGGTATAGCGATAACAGACTTCAAACTATACTACAGAGCAATAGCAACAAAAACAGCATGGTACTGGTACCAAAACAGGCGGGTGGACCAATGGTACAGAATAGAGGACACAGTAACCAATCCACAAAACTACAACTATCTTATATTTGATAAAGGGGCTAAAAGCATGCAATGGAGGAAGGATAGCATCTTCAACAAATGGTGCTGGGAAAACTGGAAATCCATTTGCACCAAAATGAATCTGAATCCCTATCTCTCGCCCTGCACAAAAGTTAACTCAAAATGGATCAAGGAGCTTGATATTAAATCAGAGACACGACATCTGATAGAAGAAAAAGTTGGTTATGATCTACACGCTGTGGGATCGGGCTCCAAATTCCTCAATAGGACACCCATAACGCTAGAGTTAACAAATAGAATCAACAAATGGGACTTACTCAAACTAAAAAGTTTTTTCTCAGCAAAAGAAACAATAAGAGAGATAAATAGGGAGCCTACATCCTGGGAACAAATCTTTACTCCACACACTTCAGATAGAGCCCTAATAACCAGAATATACAAAGAACTCAAAAAATTAGACAATAAGATAACAAATAACCCAATCAATAAATGGGCCAAGGACCTGAACAGACACTTCTCAGAGGAGGACATACAATCAATCAACAAGTACATGAAAAAATGCTCACCATCGCTAGCAGTCAGAGAAATGCAAATCAAAACTACCCTAAGATACCATCTCACTCCAGTAAGACTGGCAGCCATTAGGAAGTCAAACAACAATAAGTGCTGGAGAGGATGCGGGGAAAAGGGCACTCTTGTTCATTGCTGGTGGGACTGCAAATTGGTGCAGCCAATTTGGAAAGCAGTATGGAGATTTCTCGGAAAGCTGGGAATGGAACCACCATTTGACCCAGCTATTCCCCTTCTCGGTCTATTCCCTAAAGCCCTAACAAGAGCATGCTACAGGGACACTGCTACATCAATGTTCATAGCAGCTCAATTCACGATAGCAAGACTGTGGAACCAGCCTAGATGCCCTTCAATAGATGAATGGATAAAAAAAAAAAATGTGGCATTTATACACTATGGAGTATTACTCTGCATTAAAAAATGACAAAATCATAGAATTTGGAGGGAAATGGATGGCATTAGAGCAGATTATGCTAAGTGAAGCTAGTCAATCTTTAAAAAACAAATACCAAATGACTCCTTTGATATAAGGGGTGTAAACAAGGACAGGGTAGGGACGAAGAGCTTGAGAAGAATATTTACAGTAAACAGGGATGAGAGGTGGGAGGGAAAGGGAGTGAGAAGGGAAATTGCATGGAAATGGAAGGCGATCCTCAGGGTTATACAAAATGTCATATAAGAGGAAAGGAGGGGTAAGTCAAGAGAATACAAATGGAAGAAATGATTTACAGTAGAAGGGGTAGAGAGAGAAAAGGGGAGGGGAGGGGAGGGGAGGGGAGGGGGGATAGTAGACAATAGGACAGACAGCAGAATACATCAGACACTAGAAAGGCAATATGTCAATCAATGGAAGGGTAACTGATGTGATACAGCAATTTGTATACGGGGTAAAAGCGGGAGTTCATAATCCACTTGAATCAAACCGTGTAATATGATGTATTAAGAACTATGTAATGTTATGAACGACCAATAAAAAAAAAACAAATGAAAGTATGGATTTTTTTTTCTGTAGACATAGACCATATAGGTATTATTCTTGGTTTTGTTTTTACCTTTTACATTAACCTAAGTCATTAAGTTAACTTAGGTAATATAAATATTTTTAGGGATGGTAATGCATACTTTTACAAAACCTTCAGTAATGACTTTCAGAAGAGATGACTCTATTTTCTATTTTGTGTTTACCTCTCTTTTAACTGAAAAGGATGTTAGTCTGAGTTTGTCAGAAACTCAAAGAGAAAAGGAGGAAAAAATCAAAATCATAGCTCTCAGCAGATTTGAAATTGAAGATTTAGCTATTTTTAAAAATTTGCCTAAAGTTGTGACTATAGTCCATCCTTCCCCCCCCACACCGAAAATGCCTTCTAATCTAAAACATTTTCTGATGAACTACAGAGAAATCATTCTATTGTGGCCCTTAGGAAAGTGTTAACTAAATTTATTTTGAGGGAGCTATTCAAGCCTTATATTTGAAAATTTAGTCATTTCTAAAAGATTCATGGTTTATTCATTGGCAGAGTCAAATCTTACAATAATATCAATTTGACTAGTATATTATTTTCTTTCTTTCATTTTTAATTTTCTTAGTATATTGTTTTCAATAACTTTATTTGTACATTTGCTCTTTTTACCTCCTTAGCTAGCTGTTTAACAAAAGATGAGAGAAATATGACATATTTACTAGTTACTTAGTTATAAAAACTCATGTAAGAAGTTAATTGAAGAGTTGCAGAAAGAAATATATAGGGGGAAAAAAGGAGGCAGAGATAATGAGAGAAATATTTTCAAAAATACATTAAGGTTGATATAAGGATCAAAGTAAATCTGCATCTTGAGAGGGAGTTCTTTTCAGTAGATTATCACTAATTTTCTTTGTTCATTTGGTATTAGAGTGCTTTTATACATTGATCTATGTCTGCAGTCCTTTTTATTTTTATACAGATTCTTGCTAAGTTGCTTAGGGCCTTCCTTCTTGAGACTGGCCTCAAACTTGTGATCTTCTTGCTCAGCCTCCCAAATTGTTAGAATTAAAATTGTGTACCACCATGTGAGGCACAATCCTAGCCATTAAGATAATTGAGCCAGGTGTGTTGGCACTGTAATACCAGTGACTCAGGAGGCTGAGACAGGAGAATCACAAGTTCAAGGCTAGTCCCAGCATCTTAGTAAGATCCTGTCTCCAAATAAAAAATTTAAAAAGGGCTGTGAATGTGACTCAATGGTTAAGTGCCCCTAGGTTCCAGCCCAGGTACAAAAAAAAGTTTATGATTATAAAGTACTTTTAAAAGAATAGCCACTTCTTATATTGCTTTCTAAATCCATAGAATTGTAATAGATGAGAATCAATGTCATTTTAGACTCATAATATAATATAAATGTAAGTTAGTAAAACTTACCATGTGTTGATTTTATGTTGAGGTTAAAAAGAGTAACGGAGCATGATTATTTGTGTTTTAAACCAGAAAATCTGAGTTAACAGATTCTGCTTCTGTGCTGGATAATTTCAAATTCCTCTAAAGTGCAGGTGCTAAATTCAGTGATGAAGATGAAGATGATGATATTGAGGGAAGAGAGAAAAGTGTCATTGATACTTCAACAGTGAGTCAAATAACTCAGATAATATATATTTTAAGGACCATGTTTACTTTAAAAATAATTCATGTGGGGCTAGGGATATAGCTCAGTTGGTAGAGTGCTTGCCTAGCATGCAAAAAGCCCTGGGTTCAATCCCCAGCACCATCACACACACACACACACACACACACAAAAAAAAAAAAAACACACACCAAAAAAAAATCATGCTCTTTAATATAAACCTTTTACGATTTTGTGTGAGAAATTGGAAAGTGCTTTGGTATAGATTTCAAATTCAAGAATGCTTTTAATATTATAGCTTTGCCATAAAGGTCCTTACTTGAATTTTTTAACTTATTGAATATGATAACATTTTATGAGCTGATGAATATAATGAAAATGATATGGGCTGAGATTGTGGCTCAGTGGTAGGGCACCTGCCTAGCATGTGTGAGGTCCTGGATTTGATCCTCAGCACCACATAAAAATAAATAAATAAAATAAAGATATTGTGTCCAACTACAACTAAAAAATAAAATATTTTAAAAAATGATAAACGTGTTATAGCAGTTTAGTGTTATAATCTTATTACAATGTAATTGGCTGCTATAAAACAATACAACTGGCATATAATCCATTATGGTGCCTAACATCAGCTCTGATGCAGTTTTTGTCTCTCTTGTGAGTTGCTTTGGTAGGTCAGGCCTACAAATTTCTAAAACTTTTTGATTACATTTCTTCAAATTGTTTAGGATCTTTTGTAATTTTTTCAGTTCTTTATTGGTTGATTGACCTTTTCCTCGCAATTTCCTGGAATTAAAATTGTCTCTAAATTGCTATTTCTTACTTCTCTTTCCGTCTCCATGTTTTTCCCCCTCTCATTATCATTCCTCCTTTCATCTCTCTTCACCTTTTCCTTCTATCCCCATTAATTTTTCCTCTACTTCCCCACCAGTTTTTTCGCTTCTTTTTCTTTCTCCTCCTTTTCTTCCTCCTCCTTCATTTCTAAGAAGGAGATGAGGACATGTTTTACTTTGTTTAGAAAAATGTTTAAATTTCCTTTCACATTTATTTTAAATAATAATGAGAAAGTAAAGAAATAGGAAGCAGACTAAGTGTTAAAATGCTTCAGTTTAAGTCCCAGGTCTGCCACTTAATTATGCTTTTTAAAGTTTCAGGCTTAGTTTTTACAGTTTATAAAAATGAAGACTATAATGAATATCCAGAAGATTTTGTGAGGAAGAAAGGAGACTATATATAAATGATAGCTTCAACTATAAAGTGTAACTTTTTTTATGCCCTCTGCTTCCTGAGCTCCATGAGGTGCTCTCAGATGGATTACTGCCAGATTATTGTTTCCCTGGGCCACTATGCAGGAGTGCTCTACTGATATAGTCCTGCCATGGATATTATTAGAACTTTGAATAGTCAGTCACTCAAACATTTTCTTATCCGAATGAATAGTAATAACTTGTGTCTTAAGTTACTGTAGTAAAAAAGCCTAAGCTTCTGTGACATTTTTTCTACCCTGATCATCTGAAAGTTATGTAACTTCTTATGATTTTTATGAGATAATTACATTGAAATATTGGTTTCCTAAAAAAATACCTTATTTATAGCTAAGTGGTAAATAACTATGATGCTGTTAGTGATTATATCAACTTAAATATTTAAAATCTATAAACAAATTATTAAAACAGTTTGAATTCTCAGCCTAGAAATTTCTAAAAAACAACCTGTTTAATTTCCTAATTCCTAACCATTTGGGGGTTTTATGTGGTTTGTTTGTTTTGATACCAGGGATTGAACTCAGAAATGTGTAACTACAGAGCCACATCCCCAGCCCTTGTTGTTTTTTTTTTTATTTTTAGACAGTTTTGCTAAAAGCTGCTTAGGGCCTAGCTAAATTACTGAGGCTAGCCTTGAACTTGTGATCCTCTTGTCTCAGCCTTCTGAGCCTATGGAATTAGGCCCAGTGGGTTTTTTGTTGTTGTTGTTTTGTTTTTAAGAAATCAAATTTTTAAATGTTCTGTCTTCCAGTTGGTACAGGTCATAACAGTTCTGTGATCAAGCAACGAAGGTGCATCTAATGGAAAGAGACTTATACTAGACTAAAAAGTTTTTTAGTATTTCAGGAAAATTTTTTTTTCATTATATTACAGTAAGTTTATATGACAAGCATTTTAAAAATCAAACTTTGTAACAGTGAATAAGCATGTTCTTAGAAAATATATATAATATAGACAAAGAGAATGGCCAAAAATTATCCTATTAAAATGTTAATAGAAAAAAATATTTTTAAAATGTGTCATTTCTTTAATAAAAATAGTTCAGTAAATTCAACTATGGAAATACTTTAAATAGTTCAGCCAATTATTCTAGCATCGTTAAATAATCTTTATTTCTTCTGTTCAGTTTTTATATATACCAGATCAGTTAAGACAGATTGTTTTCATCTGTGAGGTCAGTTTTATTCCTTTTGTAGTGGCTTCCTAGAGTACTTCATAAGATGGCTTTCTGAGGCTGTATCTTATCTCTGCTGTAAATTGCTGTGATTGATAAGTGATTCCACATATAAGAGTGAGAACAGGGCCATACAAGTCAGGTGTGTGTTTGCTAATTCTTAAGGTCTATTTCTGGACTCACTAGGCTGTCCTATTGATCTGTCTACTGAAACTTTACAGTTTTATACCACTCAAAAGATTCCATGGATGAAGTTTCATTAGATCATGCTATTTCTGTTTTGCATGAAACAAGAAAGCTAAAGTCTGGAAAATTGAGATATTGTGATATTTTATGGAAAGAAGCTGCAGACCCATTATCCTAATTTCTTAGGACTCATGTTGGTTGAGGTAATCAAAAAGGAGATAATTCATGAAGAGTATAGACATGCTGTTCTCAGAAATCATGTCTGCATGCATTAGTCTCAAGTTTTAATCCTCTAACTGAATTTGTAATTCCATAGATACTTCTAAATATATAAAAGTGAAACCTAATCCCTGTCATATTTGCAGTTGAATCTCAGTTTTGTTTTGTTTTGTTGGTACTGAATTCAGGGGCACTTTATCACTGATCTAAATCCCCAGACCGTACTATTTTTTGTTTGTTTGTTTGTTTTGAGAAAGGGTCTTGCTAAGTTGCTGAGGTTGGCCTCAAACTTGTCATCCTTCTACCTCAGCCTTCCAACTATCTGCAATTTAAATGTGTTTCTAATATGCCAGTGACGTCAGTAGGTTTCTGTTTATTTAAAACAAGCCGTCATACCATTGAACAAAGTTTAAATTATTGCTTTAAGATATATGATGTATATCTTTAAAAATGATATCTGTGTTTTTCACTGGGTTAGGTAGTACAGTTTAATACACCAAAGACATACTTTCTGAAGAAAAAAAATGAATTGCATTTCTTATTCAGTGACCAAAGGATATGGTCTCCTATATTTAAATTAAATATAAAAATTCATAAATATTTCCATATTTTAATTTAGCATATTTTTTCATTAGATTTTTAGAAAAAAAAACATTGCCTGATAGCAGTGAAGACTAAGCTACAAAAGAAGCTCTGAAGCAGTTTGACTTCTTGGTTTCATCAGAGGAAGGAGACAGTGAATCTAGAAGTGCAGGCAATGGAACAGACTGGGGTAAGGGGAAGCATACTGCCTCCAACCAGAGATTTAAGTAAATAAAAGAAATTAATACTTTACCATGAGGGCCACATCTTGGAGAGCTATGATGTTGAAATGTTGAACATCCAGTGAGATTTTTAACTACTGTTGCCATTTATTCAGGGAGTGTGTGTTTAAAGAAAGTTGTATAATGAGTTCCCTCATTTTTTTTCTTTTAGAATAAGCAATACTCTATGAAAATAATTTGAACTCAAATGTAGAATATTTATTTTCTGCCTAGACAGTAGAAACTACAAATCTACATTTTGTGGAAACTTAATATGAAACTTTTAACTAGAGGATTTTGAAAATCTCATTTCTAGTATCTTTTGTGCAACAAAGAAGTAGAATGTAGAAAATTGTAGTCTTTAATTCTAAGTCAGGTTTTGACAGTGTGTACAGGAATAGTGTTTTTTCCCCCTCAAATTACTCTAAATGAATTTAATAAACCTCTTAACAAGAGTTAGAACAAATATTTGGAGGAAACTTGTTTAGCATAGGTCATTCTAGTAGTATGGAAGTAAATTTTTATTATCAATAAGGTAGGATATGATTAAATTTTCAAAAATGATTAATTCCTTAGGTTTGAATATATCTATGTAAGAAAGAAAAAGAGGGAAGGTCTAATATTTGGACAAGTGTTTCTTTATTGAGGGAATATAATAAAGTTGCCTATTATTTTAATATTTAAGTTTACCTTTATAAAAGCTTTTTTACTCAGTTTTTTAAAAAGTCAAACCAATGGTTTCTTATTTGAAATATATTTTTCCCTTTAAGTTAAAAGTTTTTCCATAAAAATAAAAGTAATTAAATTGTTTTGAGGGTTTATATGTTTTTAGATGTATATACACCACATTATGAACTTTTCATTTACTTCCATTCAAACAGCTACTTTAAATACTGATTTCAATGTACCTTCAAGAACTAGAATATACATCTTGATACTGGAACACAGATATTACATATGTTCAAATGTTGTTTAGTATTTTTGCTTAAAATGAAAATTTTTGTTACATTTTTAGTTATAAACATTAAAAATATTAGTATAAACCCAAATTTTTAATACATTGCTTTTCTAAAGGAAACATAAAAATGTTCTAAAGCCAAAATGGAAAAAAAATATTTTTTTCCTTTTTAAACTTGTGTTAAAAATTTTGTTTGGAATTTTCCTTCTTTACACTTGTGTCATCTTTATATAGGAACTGATAAGAAGACTTGTCCCAATGGACAAGTAGAGTGAACAAGTTGGGTGTGTTCAGGGAAAAATGTTGTCTAACAGTTTTAATAAACAAAAAATATTTTTGAAACCTATTTTTCCATCTGAAACACTGCAATGAAAATTCGTTGGGATCTCAAAGAAAAGAATGTTTTTTTTTTCTCTGTAAATTGCTAATAATCCCAATAGGGCAAGATCTGGAAGAGTTAGATATTATTTTAGTGTTTTTCTTCAGCATTCATGGTAGCCTTTAACTCTCCTTACTTCTCAGAAACCTTTATAATGTTAGAGGTGTTTGCTGAATTTTTAAGTGACTTTTCCTATTGAGGAATTAAACAAGTTACTATTATTTTACTTTGATTGGAATTTTCAGTGAGCAAATGAAAGCTATCAGTTCACTGGAGGTTTCTTTTATAGTAGTTTGGCCCTGTGCATTTTAAGAATTTTTTAATTTAGGCATATTCAGTGGTTCTGCATGCCTGTAATCCCAGCAACTCAGGAGGCTGAGGCAGGAGGATCAGATGTTCAATACCAGCCTCAATAATTTATTGAGGCCCTTAGCAACTTAGCAAGACTTTGTCTCTAAATAAAAAATAAAAAGGGCTGGGGATGTGGCTCAGTGATAAAGCACTGCTGGGTTCAATCCCCAGTAAATACCCCCCAACACATACACACTAAAAAAGAATTTTATAATTTAATTCAAAGTATTGAACTTTGAACAAACTAACAGAACTATACTGTAAATCTTGTCTAGTTGAGTGGACATTTAAACCATTTTAAGTGCTCACGCCATCCTCTCTTCTACTCCACCCCCTTAAAAAAGAGTTGTACTTAGGTTAAGAATCTGATTAGTTTCTGGCAAGTAAATAGATAAATTATACTAACATCTTCCATGATCTTCTAGTGCTGTTGTAATGAGTCTGTGAAGGTTATGATAGTGCTAAATTTTTGCTTTAATAGATTAAGACCTTCCAGAATTCAAAACCCATACAGTTAAATTTATTATTACGGCCAGATTAGAGAAAGTAAAAATTTTAATTGTTAGATTTTTCTTGAAAAATAAAGTTTATTCCTTCTGCTTTTAGATTATAGTTACGTATTTAGAAATGTTGATGTAAAATTGTTTTTAATAGTGTTATATTCAAAGGTCAAAAAAACAGTTTTCTAAACTAGATTGAAAGTTAAGTTGTTAAAAATAGATTTTTATTTATTCTGGTTCATTTCAAATAATTTCAAAATTCATTCAGCAAATATTGAACAAGTGCTGTCTATGTACCAGGTTTTCTAGAGGATTCTTAACCCCCATGGTGCTCACAGCTTAGTAAAAGGATCTAGGCAGTAAGCAATAAACATAATAAATGATATTGAATGTCAGAGGGTGATAAATGCTATGGAAAATAGAAAAAGTAGAACAAGGTCAGGGATATAGGAAGAATTGGGATTGGATGGGGTGGTAAGAGCAACTTACAGTTTAAAATAGGGTAGCTATGGCAAGCCTTTTTGAACAAAAGACTTAAAATTGTGATGAGGGATTTGGCCGTGTGGCATCTGAGGAAGAAGAAAGTGAGAGTAAGTACCATAAGATAGCAACATACCTGTCATGCTTAAGGAATTCAAGGGAGCCAGAGTGTCTGAAGCACAAGGATTGTAGTAATAAATGACCATTTATATAGGATTATGTCAAATGCTGCTATGGGAAGGATATGAGTAGAAGGGTGACATAATCTGACTTTTAAAGCTTTATTATGCTTCAGATAGACTACCCAGAGAACTGTTGATAATTGTCTTATGTGGTGAATGGTAATAATTTTTGCAGTAATTCTAGCAAGAGATCAGAGTGGCCAGAGAAGTTGTAGATGTGTTGAGAAATCAGATTCTGATTATGTTTTCAATGTAGAGAAAGTGAAATATTTGATGTGAAGAGGGAGGAAAGGGTTTTGATCTGAACAAATACAAGTATGAAATTGCTACCAGATGAAATTGAGAGCCTGTGGATAGAACAGATTGGTTGAGTGGGGGAGATTGGGAGTTTGGTTTTGCCCATTTAGTTTGAGATGTCTGTTTGATTTCCCAGTGGACAAGTAGAGTGAACAGTTGGTTATATGTGTCATGGATTCAAACTAGAGTTCTATGCTAACACTTCCAATAGTATTGTATAGCACACAAATTGCTTTATATGGTAAGTATAAGTATATAACACATTTACTCTTTTTTTTTTGGTACCAGCGATTGAACACAGGGGCACTTGACCACCGAGCCACATCCCCAACCATATTTTGTATTTTATTTAAAAACAAGGTCTCACTGAATTGCTAAGTGCCTCGCTTTTGCTAAGGCTGGCTTTTAAATTGCAATCCTCCTGCCTCAGCCTTCTCAGCTGCTAGGGTTACAGGCGTGCACCACCATGACCAGCAACATATTTACTCTTTAAATAGTCTTCTCCTGAAATATTGATTAATTTCTTTATTTACCAGAAGTTCTGAGTTTCCTCTTTTGGGAACTTATAAACAATCATGTCATTTAAATTATTTTGCACTTTGAATGAAGGCTACTTAATAAGTTTTATAAAAATCTACCTCTAAGGCCAATAAAATAAAAATCATCATTTGTTGATGAACACATGCCAAAAGTATAAAACTCTTAAAGGGAAAAGATCATTGGATACTATTTTGTACAATCTCAGAAATTGTCTCTCATCATATAAGTCAATATTAAGTGTTTTTTTCCAGTCATTCCTAATGGCATTTAGAAAATGGAATGAAAAATGAGAGGTTCTTGATGTCTCTTTCAAGGGAAGTTTGTTAATTAGAAAATCAATTTGATTGTTATTTTTTAGCTACTGTATTTCTTGCAACTTAAATATCTGATGAATAAATAATGACTTTATTTTAGCTAGTGATGCTATGAAGAAAATTGTTGTGTCTTTCAGACATATTGACTTACAGTGTTCAATATTTTATTGAAAAAGGCTGTTTCATTTGTTTTACTCTGTTCAGAAAAGGAGGACCAGTTTCTCATGCCCGAAGCCTGGAATGTCGACCAGGGAGTAATTACCAAACTCAAGGAACAATACAAAAAAGAGAGAAAGGGGAAAAAGGGGGTGAAGAGTAAGTGGAAAACATTGTATTTATAAATAATAAATCTTGTCTCTTTTACATCTCCCAAGTTTTTTTTTTCCTCCAATGTTTTCCTAAAACTACTTACTCTTTTTTCTTTTTTGCTCCTCACTACTTTCCTTTTCACCTGCTCTCAGGGGTTGAAAGTAAATTGTTAGCTATTTGATTATGAACTTAAAATCATGATCATGGAATCACAGTATATCCCAATAACAAATTTAGAGCATCGTGAGAGTGTTGGGCTATGTATTCAAACATGATGATAAATTGATTTTTAAAAGTATGTATGCTTAGCCAGGTGTGGTGGCGCACGCCTGTAATCCCAGCAGCTCGGGATAGCTGAAGCAGGAAGATTGTGAGTTCAAAGCCAGCTTCAGCAAAAGCGAGGCACTAAGCAAAGCAACTCAGTGAGACCCTGTCTCTGAATGGAATCCAAAATAGGGCTGGGGATGTGGTTCAGTGGCCAAGTGCTCCTGTGTTCAATCCCCAGTACCAGAAAAAAAAAAGTATGTATGCTTCATTGTAATGATATTTATTTCCAGTGGCAATTTATAAATCTCATCTAGTATACCTCACTGGCAAACTACTGTAATTACTGCTTTAAAAAGTATTTGTTTTCTAATTTAAAAGTTTTGGCCAATTTAATTTATAGCAATATTACCAATTGCCTTTTTTTTTCCAATAAATTCTGTGCCACATCAAAAACAAGCCAAAATGAAATTTTTAGCCCCATGAATCATATAACTTTCTATGCAAATGAAAAGTTAGAAATAGAGCTAGTTAAGTATGAAAATGGAAATTCCCTAAAAAACAATCTGAATTATCTTTTTAGGAGGGCAAGACTAAAAACTTCCTTGTGCTACTACCCTCATTGACAATATGATCATGGATCTCTCTTCTGTAGGAATGGGAATTTCATCCTTTGAGATATGAAAGTAGTGTAAATAGAGGTTGAAATCTAAACTTAGTAATATATTTTTATAAATTGCAAAGGACTAGAGGGATGTCCTCCCCCACTTTTTACTGATGTTAAAGCTTATCAAAGATCAGTCATCCCTATTAAGATATCCTTTTACAACCTAGTAGTTACTTAAAAACATTTAAGTCTTTATTTTAAAGGATCTTTGAATTTACCATTGTTCAGCTTAATTTTAAAAAAGGTTCGTGTCCACTATTGATATTAGCATAGTCTCAACAATTTTATGAGAGATGATATAATTTAATGCTATGTAACAGATAAAATCAGGATGATATTAATATAAAACATAAGAACATTCTGTGCCCTTTATTCAAATATACTGATAAAAAATTAACAAACATAATGAGACATAATTTTATATTCCTTTTTGTAGCCATGTCCAAACCAGACAAACTGAAATTTTGAGGAAAATGTCTATACTGTATATTGATATATTTCCTTAGGTTTTTATACTATAAAAAGGAATATCCATAAAGATCTTCAGATTGGAAAGGTAGCCAGAATTTAAATAGAATTCATCTATTCTTACATTGATTATTTAGTTCTTTTTACAATATCAAGGTGTCACTATAGTCAGAATTTAGCATGTGAAATATAAAAGTGCATCATTTGACTGGAACAGTATTCCTACTAACAGAAACAATTGGATTTCTTCATTTTGGGATAATGATCCATATTCAGGAATATAGAATTTTTTGGTATAATGAAAAAAATGACTCTGGGGAGAAATTTTAATGTCTTTCATTGGCAGTTTCTGTTTTTCATTTTTAGTTCATGTTTTCTTGATAAAATAGCAATGTGGTAACAAGCTTAAGATTTATGATTAGAAAAAGAATTGAATCAAAGCTTTGAATTGGTATATGTAACACTAATTTATAAACTACTATAAATATTTTTAATTAAAACATTACCCACTGGAAAAATCTGAGTCCTTTTAATTAGTCTAGTGGAAATATTTCCAGTCAAATTATGTACTTCAGACCTACTATCCTGAAATATATTTCTAGGTATTAGTTAAAATTTCTTAGAAATAGTTGTATTCTTTGCTGGTATAGGGGAAAACCATAACAGACTATGGGTAAGATTTTCCCATTCTTAATTAAACTTATAACAGGAAAAACTACTGAAGATCTGTTTCAGCCGCTATCCTACAGAAAACAGTCAAAAGAGGGATGTGGGAGAATGTAAGTAATCTGCAGGGAATGAGACTTCACCTTGGGTGTCATAGCTTCTGGATGGAAGGCAGTGAATGCACCTTAATTCATACACATGGGTTTTATTGTTTAATTGGGTACATAGTAGGCTCACAGTCTTTGAAATCTGTCTTCATTTAGAGCACTGTTCAATGGTTCAAGTATGGAATAATGTGAGTTTTAATGTCTACATAGGACATAAGTATTCTTTTTTATGGAAATAATATTTGTTAGCTTAATTTATAAAATATATGTAAAATATAATTGTTTTTCAAGACAAACTTTTAGAATAAAATGAAAACTTTGAAAATAATTGTTTCTTATTCATCTATGAAGATTTTTCTAAAGGTTAATGCTGGCAGATGTGAGATAAATTTTGTGGTACCATTTTGATGGCAGTTCGATGATTCTGTTCCCTCTTTTTTGTGTCCCTACCCTTTTCTTTGGCTAGGGCCCAATAGGTCAAAACTACAAGATATGCTTGCTAATTTGAGAGATGTTGATGAACTCCTTCATTGCAGCCATCTGTGGGTTCACCTTCCAGACCTAGCAGCTCCAGGCTTCTTGAGCACGAAATTAATAGGGCAGATGAAGGCAAGTACTTGAGACACTCTGAAGCAAAGAAAGCACTTGGACATATATCTCTAAATTTATCATTATAAAAGATTGTCCTTACTTGGAACTTTACTTTTTGATCTATATAATGTTCACCAAATACAAGCTTTCTTACATTCAAGGGATGTTGATTTCAACTTCTATCTTTGGAGTTTAGGAAAGAGTGCATAATTTAAAAACTCACTCTAAATTCTGGTTTATAATATCCTCCAGATTCACAGACATGTACAAAAGGCCCTTTATAAACCATTCCAACACTGAGAAAATCGAGGCAAAAAATAGGTAAGGAATGTTTACTTTGAGACTCATAAATCTTTTATTAGAGTATAATGATAAACAACAACAAAAAAACCCAAAAGTCACCTGAAAGCCTTGTCACATTTTCTCTTTTCATAATTCTCTTTTCATGTTTCCTTGTTCTTTTTCAGCCCTGGTTCACATTTTATATAGTTATTATATAGAGTAATTCTAGTTTTTTTATACTTAACATAAAAATACAAATAATTTCAAACTATAATACTCTATATTATATTTTAGATTAGATGAAGCCATTCCTTTTGAATATTTAGATTGTTTCCATTTTTTTTACAGTATAATCCTGGGGTATATAAATATAGTTCTTTGAGGTCTGGGGACATAGCTGAGTGGTAAAGCACTTGCCAATCATGTACAAGGCCCTGGGTTTAATCTCCAGCACACACACACACACACACACACACACACACACACACACACACAAGAGATGTGTGTTCAATTCATTATGAATGATGCTTCTTGGCCTCCCATCCACTTTCAGAAGAAGCTTCTGTAGCCTTTGTATACACTATGATTTTTTTTTTTTACTTTTTATTTATAAATTTGACAGTATTGGAAATTGAACCTAGGGGTGCTTTACCATGAACTATGTGCCCTTATTTTATTTTATATATATATTTTTTATTTTGAAACAAGTGTCTCACTAAGTTACTTATGGTCTCCCTGAATTGCTGAGGCTGTCCTTGAACTTGTGATCTTCTTGCCTTAACTTCCCAACTCACTGGGATTACAGGCATGCACCACTGCATCCAGGTTTAGTCATGAGGCTAGTGTCATGTTTAAGAAGCATGTTAAATGATTATATAAAATCTAATTAGAAATGTTTGTGGCCTATAGGGGCCACAAATTTCTTTTTAAAGTAATTAATTAATAGGGTCTGGGGTTGTAGTTCAGTGATAGTGTGCTTGCCTAGTATGTGTGAGGCACTGGGTTTGATTTTCAGCACTGCACATAAAAAATAATTTTTTAAAAGGTCAATCCACTACTAATATATATATATATATATACACACACACACACACACACACACATTTTAAAAAAAAGAAAGAATTGTGGCCTCTATTCCTTTAAGTTCTGAGGCCATAGAGAATAATCAAATAACAGTTATGCCATATTGCTGTGTCTTCAGTCCAAGTATATCCTTCTGCTCCGCAGTTTCCCCCTCGCAGCCGGGCGGGAGCCGGGCGGAAGCTGGGCGGACGCCCGCCCCTGCCCTCTGCACCCGCAGCCCACGGTCCTCGCCGCCCACATCGGGGGCCCCAGGACGCGCCTCCCCTCACGGGGCAAGGCCCCCGCCCCTCCTGCGGGCCGAGTGGACCCCGAGCCCACTAGAGTTGGCGCCAGCAGCATTGGTGGCTTCCTCTCCTCCTCATCCCAGGAGGGAGGGGGGAAAAAAGAAAAAAATGTTTCCTCCTGGCGGGCAGCACAGGTTCAACCCAAACTTCTGGCGGCGGCGGTGGCTGCGCTAGGCTCCAGCTCTCCTTCTCCTCTTCCTAGGCGGCTGGCCAGCGGCAGCGGTGCAGCCTCCTGGCCCGTCCCTGCCTCCAGAGCGCCTAGTGGGCGCGGTGGCGCTGCAGAAGGTCCGCCTCCTTGGCTCTGAGCGCCTGGCTCGCTTCACTACTGCGCGGCTCTTCCAGGCGCTTGTTTAAGGCTGGAGCCTCCGCCACTCAGGCTGCGCCCTCCCCCATACTACCTCATCCCCCAGTCCTCGCCCCCCCCCCAACCCTCTCTGCCTGGCCGGCCCCCTCCCTCTCCGCCTTCTCCCACCCCGCTGGCCAGGCCCTTCCTCCCTCGCATGCCTCCTCCTCCTCTTTTTCCCCCTTCTCCTCTTCCCCCCGGGCGCACAGAGCCTGCCCTGGGGCCGGCTCTGCTACTGCTCTGACCCTGGCACCGCGAATGCGCTGCATCTCAGCTTGCCTTGGTTCGGGCGCACCCAGAGAACTGGGAGAATCGCCGCTTCCTGAGTGCCCGCCAGCACAGTGGCCACCACGGCTAGTCTAGGAGCACCCGGGGCCAGAAGGCTACACCAGTGCCAGGCAGTTTTGAGGTCGGAGACCCCAGAATCTCCTGGCTAGGGCGATTGCTGTAATCTCCGCTGGGCGCCCGCTGAAGCGAACCCCAGGAAAGGGAAGCAAATGCATGGACGCTCCGCAAACTGGACAAGAATCCATCTTTCTCTTGAGCTGGAAATAGACTTTGTAAAAGATTATGTAATGGAGTCTCAGGAAGCTGGAGACTTCTCCAGCGAAGCTGCTGGTGAATTAATTAACTGCGGTAAATGGTGTAGGTAAATATTCTGCCAGGGTTGGGAGGAATGTTGGGGATGACTGTAGTTTAAGTTGAATTTTAACTGTCCATTTCATGTTTTGTCGCTCTGCTGTCTGTGCCAAGGTGCTGTATTATGGGCGGGGGTGACTGGAAAGTAACAGCTGAATCCTTGTCCCTAGAGAAGGACCGAATACTGGATTATTACAAGTCTTGACCAGGGGTGAGACCCATAGTCGCATGCATCATCAATGTCATCTGACATCTGACATTGCCTTTTTTGTTTCCCAAGCTCACAGACAAAAGTGATGGGTTCTTTTTCTTTTCTTTTTTTTTAATGTACTGTGTGTGTATTAATAATCATCAGGAACAATTTAGTCAACTTCAACTGAAGTTTTCTTAAGCTTCACATACATCAAAATTTGCTTGAGAATATGAAATAAAAGTTTTCTATGCTGCTCAAAAAAAAAAAAAAAAGATGTGTGGTAGAATGGTCTTTGTGATGAACCAGGTGAAGAAGCTATTGAAATTATGCAAAGTGCATGGTGTGGAGATAGTTTCTCTTCTGCGGCTGGCGGAAAAGGTTCTTGCAGTGATGTGTCTATAACTGATGGGATGAGAACTAATGATCATTCTGGAAGTTACCCACCATTCACAGGAGGATGTGTACTAGGGTAAATAAAATTAATGAATTGATAGAAATTGACTTGGATCAGTATGGGGATGGGGGTCTGATCTTGTGGCAAGTATGAAGTGGGTGTGGATGGTGACCCTCTAATTCAAGATGGTCTGGCAGCAGAAACCTGGCAGACAAGTGGATTCTGAAAATCCTGACTAATAATCCAAAAGTTAATAGAAGCAGTATAAAGAGAAAGGAAACAAAGATACCTTTGAAATCTTCTGTTTGTGGAACAAATTTATACTTATGATTAATATTTTGGCTTAACCACATTAATCCCTCAACCAACAAAACAAAGTTACCAGTGGAATATTCCCCCATTTCTGCCATCAGAAAACTATAAGCATGTCTTCAATCATATTCCTTTATTCTGAAGAGAGGAAAGGATTCACTAATCTCTAGTTTATAGTCTCTTATCACTGATTATTAGGGAGTCACAGGGAATTTGTTCAACATTGAAAAGGGGGAGGAAGTACCCCATTTTCCAGAAGAGTTTAAAGGGCTGTGGAGGAGAATTAGATTCCAGGGATATTGTAGAGACAATTCCTGCAATGGTGTAGGGTTCAGGTTAGAAGATCTTCAAAGACCCTCATACCCTAGGGTCCCATAATAGGTATTAAGTGGTAAAATCATTTAAAACATGCCAGGTTTTCTACTAGCAACTCTGTTAAATATTAAGTTGTTTCTTGTAACCCAACAAGGCACCTGTACTTCTCTATGAGATTTGCCAACAAACTGTCATCATTGTACTGTGTTAAAAGGCTGATTTTACTCTTGGAGAGGAGGTTATCTGTATTTCTGTCTAGATGCAAGTATAGAGACATTAAAATGTAGCAAAAAAACATGTAGGACTCAACAGAAGAAGCCAAGGTCAAATGATGGAAAAAAAGGCAAATGTGAGAGAGCCACTATCATTTAAAAAAGGGTGGTAATGATTATTGCCAAAGTTTTGCTTTTTTGTTGTTTGTGATTTTCCTCTTTTAAAATCAATGTATTAAGGATTGAGACAGCTACAGATTGAGCACAGGCAAGGGACAACATGGAGGTCGATATCTATCCTTAATGGGCCTTCAGAGACAGAACCACCTGTAAGGTAGATAGACACAATATGAGTAAGGCTGTCTTCTCAAAGGAATTCTAGTCAAGCTTAGCAAGGACTAAAGAGAGTCTTAAGACTAAGATGGATGTATCAGTGCAAAATAATCAAGTTACACATGGTTCTTTTTTGCCATAGAATTCATAGTTATAGAAGCAATGGAGAAAAGATTTCTTGATGTTTCCTAGTGGCAAATGAGAAATCTGCAAGGGCCTGGCAGCTTATTTGAAACAGTATGTGAATGAGGAGCTCAGTTAAGCTCTTTTCTCCTCTGGGATTCTGCAGAGACCTGAAGCTGAGGCTCAAACACAAAATGTTTTCCTCATCTTCAGAAGCCAGATTAGGGGTACAGAAAGAAGTTGGGTGAGCCCAATATAACGACAATAGGATGTCATATGAGAAAGTGGACTGGGAAGGATTACATGGACCCTGAATGGCATGTACATCTAACAATTAGAGCCATGCATAGAAGGTGGCTTAATGCCTCTTTCTTTAGGAAGCCTCCTGGAGTTCATTCTCTTCTCTGTTTGACAATATTTTGTAAGTACCTCTGCTTATAGCATTTATGATTTTATTTTATCAGTAGTTCTTTAAGTAACCCTGAACCCAGTTAGACTGTCAGCTCATTGGAGGGGGTGGAATTTAGGAATGCATGATGCATGAATGAATTAGTTGAAAGGGAAGAGAGGAAAGAATTAAATAGAAAAGATGTTTGGATATTTTTGTGTGGCCCTTCTCTTGGTTGTAGTAAATACCCCTAAAATTAAGCACTTAAAAGGGATGCTTGGGGCAGGAGGGAGTCCTCCACACTGGGAAAAACAGTCTCAAAGGAAAAGGAATTAAACTATATTTCTGATGAAGGTCTGGAAGAAGAGAGTGTCTGCCCCCTATTGGCCACTGGGCATGTTGGACGGAGAGGATTAATATACTTGAAAAAGCCTGGAAATCAAAGTGTCTAAAAGAAGTGAGAAAGCACTAGACAGAATGCTGGTATTAGAGTCCTCCTCCCAGATACAATGTCTATTATAACCTTTTGACTGGACTCACACTCTTTGGGATGTGCATACTATTTATATTTTCCTGAAATGAAAAATGTAGAAATTGTTTTTTGAGTTGGATACAAGTATTATTATAGTGGAGTTACACAAGAGAAAAAGCTTCATCATTTTATAAAAAATGTGTCATACATTTTAGAAGAAATCAGAACAATAGGTCTGGGTCCTTCTGCCTCTTCCTGCCACATCTCTCTGGTCCCCATAGCTGGGATCATTTATATAGACTCTCACCTAATCTAGGCCTTGGCCATTTCATGACATAAGTGAAACCCTAAATCTATGGGCTCAGCTGTCTAATTTTGGTATATGGATCTGGTACTTGGGCTGTACTATCACCACCTAGTACTTCATATTTACTAAAGAGATCTTGTCTTATCTACTCTACCAGTGAATGGTAACTGTTCCAGAGATGCTAGAAGAGTAACAAGTCCTGGACTTAGAACACAGATTCTCTGCAAGGTTTAGCCTAGGGGACGAACACACACACACACACACACACACACACACACACACACACACACTGCCCCCCTTACTCCAAACAAGTTATTTATGCATTTTGCATTCATTTTCTCCTCTATAAAGTGGACATAAGAATAGCAAAATTACAGGGTATTGTATAAATCAAAGATTGTTCTCTGTTTTGTTACTTGTTCTTATGATTGTCCTCTCATTTTTTTATGCTTGGGTGGGAATCTCTGATATGTGATATCTTAGCATCCATTCCTCTGAAACATCTGCCTGCCCAGAAACTTGCTGTTTTTCCTTCTTAGGATCTTCTGTTGGTCCTGCTTTGGCATTCTGTCTAATATAGGGGTTTTAGCCTTTGTGATATTTTCTTGATCTCATTTGAAAGAACAATAATTTATGATGATAAAAATAAGTAATAGCTAACATTTATAAAAAGCATCTTAATTCTAGTCAATTTGTTAAGTACTTCATATGGGTTATTTTAATTAATCTACAGAATACCCCTTTAAGTCCAAAGCCTTATATTGTCTCCAGTGTCTTATGTTGTCTTCATTTTACAGTTGAAGAAGCAGAGGCACAGAAGGTTGTACATATGGATATCAGGTTTGGAACTCAGTCCTGTTCAGCACCACATAAAAATAAATAAATAAAATAGAGATATTGTGTCTATTTACAACTAAAAAATATTTTTAAAAACCTATAGTGCATTTCCATCAAATTTTCACATACTTGTTCAAATATTTTCTTTGATAAATTCTTAAAGTAAATTTATTGGTGAGTCAAAAGTTATGTACATTTTGGCATGCATTGTCAGACTGCCCTCCACAAACACACATTCCCTCAAACACTTAGGGAAAGTTTTCATCTTCCCAACTTGATGGCCCTTCATGTTAAAAACCTTTTTCGGTTGCTTTAAGAGAGCTTTTTACCTTTTTTGTCAACTTTTAAAAAATCACTTTCACATTGATTATTCCATTAGATTCTTAAAAATGTTCAGCATTAGGAGGTTTTAGTTATGGATCATTGAATGTTTCAACCTTACAAATTATCAAATCATGTAACCTGGCAAATTGTATGCTCTATGGTTTTTTAAGGGAAAGTGTTAGGTATTTAGTTAAAATTTTCTCCTTAGAAGGAATGCTTTTATAAAACTGAACTTATAAAATTGGATGAATTATTGAGATCCTCCCCTAAAGGTGAGGCTATTTGAGGTCAAATGGACTGAAAGCCTTTTTTTTTGGGGGGGGGGATAGCAAGAAAAAGCAAGAGTAAGAAAATTTAGAAGAGATAACCCAAGCAGGCATTGCAATGAGGAGGAGGAAGTTCCACTTAAGTACAATTCTACCTACCTCTCTGTCTTCTCTGTTCAACTCCTTTTCTCCTTCATGTCTTCAATAACCGGAAGATTCATAGCTCTATATTGCAACCATTCTTCCTCCCAATCTATATGGCATCTATGTCAATAAATATAATCAAATTTATTTCAACCATGACATCATTGGTCAAATGTTCTTATAATGTTTGTTTGGGAATTGAATTGGGTAGTCGCTTGAAGAAACAAGCCTTATTGTTTGTCATATCTAACCCAACATATTATAACTCAGGCAGATTATCTTCTTCATTCACCAGAAATTGCTCTATTCTCTTATCATCTTTACCAAGTTCATCCTCAAAGGAAGCTTTGCATCTGTTGGAAATATTGAAAGGAACCAAAACATGTTCAAAAGAAAATAGCAAAAGAAGAGTTAGGAAAAAAAAAGGTAGGCATTGAGAGTATTCATGGGAAAAGCATACAGCTTTTCCAGCTGCTGACAAGGAGACCTGACCTGAATGTAAATTCTTGTATGATAATATTCTTTAGAATGCTAAGGCTTTGCATTCATTCCTACATATCCTGCAATTACTTTGTCATTGAGATGATGATTCATTACCTATTTTCTGGTAAGAAATGGTAGGTCTCACCATTATGTCTATTCCTTCTCTTCAATCTGGACTCACATCTAACCAGCATTTACCAGCTTCCTTGTAGTTTTTTCTGGAGTCATGAAATGTGCAGGGAAACAATAGGGGATCTTCTATATGCCAGATATCAAAAGCCTCTCCACCATTCTGCATTCTCTGGTATTCCCTTTCTGCTGGCTGACAGGCCTTCCAAAGAGAACTCTAAAGCACTAGAAGATTCTAAATCCACTAGATAGATGAATTCTGGATCCCTGAACGACTGCATAAATTGGACTTCCTACATGCATACACACATTCACATACACCTCATTGAATCTCACTGGACTCTAATTTGAATGAGAAATTAAGCAGTGTAAAATTTCACGAGATTTGGGGCTTCTTTATTACAGTACTGAGTCTATCCTAACACAATATTTTAGCTTACACAAAAATGGCATTTACTGTTTATTCAAAGCCAATCTTTTGTTAATGTTCTTATACAAAATGCATTTTTGGCATGTGTTTACAACTAACTTACACTTGTTGATTGTTTGTGTAATGAATATATAATTCTTAGGCTACTAATCTTGGCATTCAAAATATTTTCAATGTTATCAAATTATAATGAGATCCAGAAGTTTATTAGTACTGATTAGGGAAAATTAGGATAAGTAATATCAAAACTTTCCACTTACTCAAGTGGGAAAACAATCATCTTTATTATGCTGCCCTGTGAGTTTTATTTCCTGAGCCTCCACACTCTTACTTGTCTCTGATGGTGGTTATTGGGAGTAACTAAGATCCTGTGTACATAAAGGAAAATGAGATTCTTCAAATTCTTATTTTTCTTATTTTTACAAGTCTTCCAGGGTATTTTTCTTCCTTTCTAAGTCTCCTTTGTAGTACTACTATGTGATTTCCCCTTTGACACCTTCTCTACACTTTCCATTGCATCAAAATCTGCAGATTTACGGTGGACTATAAATACGAACCTCTTTCTACTTATCATGTGAACTTTAGGAATACTGTAACATTTTGATATAGGAAGCTAAGGTCATCAGACCCATATTCCTTATCATTAACAGCTTAATATTTCTTAATCACCTTACAGGCTATATTTGTTTTGCTTCAACAGCTTTTTCAAGCTCAAACTAAAGCTCCTACAACAAATCAAGCTCATTACCCAAAGTGACCAATGTGTTATAACTGTTTAAATGACTATTGGCCTTATATTGGCAAGAGAAAAAAATGGAAGGTTGAGCTCTTAAAGCATGAAAACAGGCAGGAAAAAATATAGTAAATAGCTTCCAGGAGTGTTTCCACCAGCAGCTGATTACTGCCAAAGATCAGGTCATGTTGGCCACTGAGATTTTGCCAAGGAGATGAGCTAACCAGCAATGCCAATCACAGGTATTTGAAGAAGAAGACTATTCATTTTTTCCTTGAAAAATAATTGACTGAATCAGGAATGTCCTCAATGATGATGAGGCACCATGCCATAAAACGCTCTCGTGGGAAGAACATGATCTTAGGAATCAGATTGACCTGGGATCAAATTCTGAATGTGTTTGTCATTGAGCAAGTTATGTAGGCTGACTTTCATTTTTTCATCAATTGCTTCAGAAATTAGCATCTACTAGATTCTGATAATATAAAATGTTCAATAAGTCTTTTATGTTGGTATTTTTGTGGTGGAATTAAACAAAAGCTACAATAGATATTTGCTACTTCAAAATAATCCTCAGAGCAATCTCATCATAAGTTATGGTCAGACATTTTTTTTTTACAGAAGAGAAACTGGCTCAGAGAAATTATGTAATTATTCCAAAGGTCCATACGCTATGTGCCTGAGTCAAGATTCAGGTCAAGGTTCTGGTGACTTCATATTGACACTATGTTGCTTTCCATCCAGGATCAGCTTGTTGGTCATAAAGTCTTGTCTGCTTATCGTATTCCACATCAAAATGTCTCTGCTAGGTTTCACTGTGTTTCTATGTCCCTAGTTGCTGATCAGGGTGGTGGCCATTTACCTATTTAGAACTAGGAGTACACCCAAGTCTTACTGGCTAACTGGGCTTACAGGTCTTTCTTAACTCCCCAACATCCAGCTCATCCTTATCTTACTTCTAGGCTAAATCCTGCTTAGATGAGGCAGAAATTGTACATGTCAGTGTCCAGATCTGTGTGAAGATTTTAAATCTTTATTCTGACATTGTTACATTCTGAAGCCACCAAAGGATTAAACAGAAAGTTCCTTGTTTCTCATTCTGAACTTTATTTTTTTAGTTACTAAAATAAAGTTTTAGACTCTAAGCATATCATCAGAGCAGTTTATCTGTCAATGGTGCAGAGAAACACACATTAAAAATGCTTTCAGGAAGTAAAACTTGGGGCTAGGGTTGTTGCTCAGTGGTAGATCACTCACCTAGCACGTGTGAGGCTCTGGGTTCGATTGTAAGCATCATATTAAAAAAGGGATAAATAAGTAAAGGTATTGTGTCCATCTACAACTAATATGTGTGTGTGTGTGTGTGTGTGTGTGTGTGTGCATGTGTGTAAAAATGTAAAATTGTTGGTTTAGGTTTGAGCAGGCCGTGAATCCATTTATTATTACAGTTTACGAAATTAATGGTAACTATTATTTGTTGATTATGTATATTGTTCCCAGACTTTATGTACATTCTCTTGTTTAATCCCCAAACAATTCTACATAACAGGGACCATTATCTTGGTTTTATAGATGAGGAAAACTAGGCACAAATCAGTTAAGCAACTTGTCTTACATCAGGTTATATGTTATCAATCGAAGATTCAGGATTTGGAGATAGGGTATCTGATGTCAGAGCACAAGCTTTCCATCAAACCTTAAGAATTATAATGTTTTATTTAAACAAATAGAAAATTATAGATAGTGTTGTTTTTCAAAGTAATAACACTGTTACCTTGAGACAATATATATATATTTCCTAAGAATGTTGACATTTCCCCAAAATATTTTTGGAACTGGCCTTTGATCCAATTATAAATCTACTAGAAAATTAGACTTGTTAGGTTCCTAGCCTGGTTTTGATTTTAAAACACCATGAGCTTAGTATAAAAATAGTTCCTTCAATCAACAAAATTGATGAATATTGCCCCTCACAGAAATATACAAAATCAGTTAATTCCCAAAAGAAAAAATAGAAATGACAAATAAACATACAAAAATAGTTTAAGCAAATATAGTCAAAGACATGCAAATTATAAGGAGAAAACAATTTTCATCTATTAGATTGACAAAAATGTTAAAGATTGGCAATATCCAGGTCTGGCAAGGCTGGAGGCAACAAGGACTTTCATGAATTATTGATAGTACTACAACACAGTTCCTTTTTTTTCTGGAAAGCAGTTTGGCAACATATATGAAGTTTTAGCTGAATATATTCCTGATCCAGATATCATAATTTTGTGGAGCGGATGCTTCCAGGGATTGAACTCAGGGGCACTTGACCACTGAGCCACATCCCAAGCCCTATTTTTTGTTTGTTTGTTTGTTTGTTTTTGCATTTTAATTAGATGCACAATCTCACTGAGTTGCTTAGTGCCTCACCATTACTGAGGCTGGCTTTGGACTCATGATCCTCCTTCTTCTTCGGCCTCATGAGCCACTGGGATTATAGATGTGTGCCCCCACACCCAGCTCAGATACCACAAATTTTTATTGTATCTGGAAAGATATTCATTGTTGATTTTTTTAAAAAAGGAATAATATGATAATAATCATGGTAGAATCTCATTTTATTTATATTTATACTTTATAGCCTATCACTATACACAAAAATATCATATATAAATAAAATTCTGGAAAAAATGATCACACACATATGGTCCTCATTGGCACAGGCTGCAATAATTTTGAACTGTTTTTAAGACATGAAACATATTCACAAATGAAGTGGACTTGCCATGTCTGAAGACAAGTTTTCATTATGTGAAACGTGGATCAGCCTCAAAAGAGAATTTACAAAATTATTTTATAATATAATGGAAAGAAGATCTCCAAATGGTGAAGGCATTCAAGTGCTCAATATTTGAAGGTGTAATTCTGGACTGTCGTCATACTGGTCTTATTGTTGTACCTCATTTGTTCTGTTTATTTACATCAGTTTTCATTAAAAAATTTGAGAACTGAGCCCTAAAGAAATTCACTCACTCAGTGTATGAACAGGCAGTAATTTCTTTAGCTTTGGCATGCATTAGTAAACAAAAGCATATTTTTACTAGCTTGACCCAGCTCAGGAATCTGCAAGTCTGCTAACATTGCATTATGTGGATGGTGCCCTGAATAATACCATGTGCCTTGTTGCAAAAGCTGAAGATGCACTTGTGAAATTTATTGTATTCTGATTTATGAGGACTGCTGCACACAAATAAATTATTGTAGTGTCTGTGATTAATGGGACACCACACAGCTGCATGGACTTCCTAAATCATTTGATGCAATGTCTGAGTGAATTTTACTTGCAAAATCAGTTTCAATCAGCCTGGCTTGAAAACTAGGTAAAGCAGAAGGAGCTGTCCAGATGTGGGAGGTATCAAGGTGGAGCAGCAGTGAGCAATACATCCAGTTTATATCTCCAGTTATTAGTGCTTTGGAAGAGTGAATACACAGCATGTTAATTAAATCTGCAGATGGAATTGGAAATGTCACAAATGCTGAGAAGGCCAGGGAAATGATACAAATTGGCCTGAAGTGATAAGTTGGGGGGGGGTGGAATAAAGGCCAAAAGATGTGACAGATTTGTCCGTGTGCACACTTATACGCACATAAATCTGTGAATGCTTTGAAAAGTTGATTAATTTTATAACTCCATTAAGATCCCAAATATCATATAAAATCTATTTGGGAATAATGAATATTTAAAAAAAAATGACTGCATGGTTTTATTCCAAGATCAATAATATTCAGCATTTGTTTTTAAAATAATGATTTTATGGCTTTTTCAATACATAGATAATACATATTCATCACAGAAGAATCAGAAGCCATAGATCAGCAACAATAAAAAATATTCTTTAGATTTTCAATCGGATATATATTCATATAAACAAAAATGAGAAAATGAACTCACGTTGCATATTTAATTTGGTATCCAGCTTTGTGTTGTTGTGATTATTGTTTTATTTTTTCTTTGTTTTTTCAGTACTGGGAATTGAACCCAAGGTCTTTCTTATGCTGGGCAAGCATCCACCAATGAATGACACCCTGCCAGCCCTTTTTTTTTTAAAATACTTTTTTAAAGTTTTGGATTAGCCTTCATTTTATTTTTTTTTTGTTTATATGTGATGCTGAGAACTAAACAGTGTATCACACATGCTAAGTGAGCACTCCATTACTAAAACTACAAACACAACCCCACCAACACTTTTATCTCTCTCTCTTCTCTCTTCTCTCTCTTCTCTCTCTTCTCTCTCTTCTCTCTCCTCTCTCTCTCTCTCTCTCTCTCTCTATATATATATATATATATAGAGAGAGAGAGAGAGAGAGAGGAGAGAGAGAGAGATGGGTTGATGGGTCTTTATTGTTATTTATTTATATGTGGTGCTGAGAATCAAACCCAGTGCCTCACACATGCTAGGCAAGCATAGAGTGCTTGCCTACAATTGAGCTACAACTCCAGCCCAACTAATTCTTTTTTTTCCATATTTTTATTGGTGCTTTAGAATTACACATAATGGTGAGATTCATTGTTACATACTCATACATGCACACAACATGACAACATAATTTGGCCAATGTAATTCCCCAGTATTTTTCAATATATTTCAGTCAATATCATTCTCCTTCCTCCTTTCCCCTTGTCCACTCCTATACTGATCTCCCTCAATTCTTCTATTTTCATGATATCCCCTCATTTTCTTTTCCTCTTTCCACATATGATAGAAAACACAGAAACCTTTGCTTTCTGAGTTTGGCTTGTGTCACTTAACATAATGTTTTCAAGTTCCATCCATTTTTCTGCAAATGACATAATTTCATTCATAAAGGCTGAATAAAACTCCATTGTTAATACATATCACATTTCCATTCTACCTTTTCAGATAGCCATTGAGTTACCAGTCTGGTCTCAGGTACAGTTTCTCAATGAACAAGGCAGACAAGCCTCTGCTTTTATAGAGCTTATACTGAAATGATTGGAGCATAAATCAGCAAAGAAAAAAATCTTATTGATACTAAATACTTTACATGGAATTAAAATGAAGAGTGCTAGGGTCATCCCAGATAGACTGAATGGGTATGTTAGAAGGGGTCAGGAGAGAGCATTTTTTTGAATAGGTAATCTTTAAGCTGAAATAGGAATGAGCAGAAGTGAGCCATTGAGTATGAGGTCAGAGTATTTCTGGAAGGGGGAACAGCTAATGCCAAGCCCTAGGCTGAGGACAAGCCTGGGAGACAGGAGGACATTGGGGTGGTGGTAGAAGAAGAGGGATGATGAAGAATACAGGGGAGCCAGACATAGTGAGGAAGGGGAAAAGTCAATGGTTTGGAAGTCTTAATTAATTGCTGATTCAAAGGAAAACTCAGAGCAGTGAACTGTCAGAATAGAGAGACATGAGCAGAAGAGAGTATGCTTGAAACTGAGATTATAGAGGAGCTATAGTTATTGGTGATGATGAGGTTAAGCATAGGAATCAGTGAGTGAAGAAATTGTGATGGAAAAATAGGTCATTGGATGACCAAAGTTCATTAAGAAAAAATATTTTGTATGGCTTTCTTTACTTTCTTTAGATATATTTCATAGTTAACCTACATAAACACATTTTTATAAAAATAATACAATTCTCTGGCTAAAATACAAGGAAATGAAAACACTTTTAAAATTTTATGTATTTCAATATTTAAGTGCTTAGATACAATTACATTAGACATAAAAGTAGACATACAGTAGACATATGCTTGCACCTATGCATAGTATCTCCTGTGAATTTAACAGCTACAAATACAGATTAATGCAGGTGTGTTATGAGGGTGACTTGAGTAGCATTGCTTCAAGTGATACACACACATTTCTAAAATGGCAAAGACCTACTTCCAAGAACTCATTGTATTGTTGTGAATTAAAAAAAAAAAACAGTCTTCTATTTATTGGATACTTGCATTCCTGAAAAATGCCAAATTAAAACTTCACAAATCCTGTAATCCCAGTGGCTGGGGAGGCTGAGGTAGGAGGATTGTGAGTTCAAAGCAAGCCTTAGCCAAAGAGAGGTGCCAAGCAACTCAGTGAGACACTGTCTCTAATAAAATACAAAATAGGACTGGGGATGTGGCTAATGGTTGAGTGCCCCCGAGTTCAATCCCTGGTACTCAAAACAACAACAACAACAACAACAACAACAACAGAAATGTCAAAAATACTTTGTTTTTCTATGTGAAACATAATTAGGTTCAAGGATAAAGTGGCTATAAACAATTCTTTTTAGCAAAACAAAAAATTCCAGCACATTAAATAATTGTGCAGGACATAAGATGAGTCTTTGTTTCAGGGACGGGCCAGTATAGTGTAGGAAGCATATGGTCTGTGTGTTCTGCCAACTGAGGAGCATCATCTTCCTACAATCATTGTGCCCACAGGAAATGACCCATAGATTTTGAAAAGCTGATATGTGTGTCCACCCACAGAGTCTATTTAGCTGGTTTAAAGCAAGGCTCAGTTCAATTAATGGTCTAGGAGAGGCCCAGCTGAGTGCTAGGAAAGAACTGTCTATATTAAAGTATAGACCTCTTGCATCAAGGCCATCAAGAATGGTGGTACAGGGCTGGGGATGTGGCTCAAGCGGCAACGAGCTTGCCTGGCATGCATGGGGCACTGGGTTCAATCCTCAGCACCACATAAAAATAAAATAAAAATGTTGTGTCCACTGAAAACTAAAATAAATAATTAAAAAATTCTCTCTCTTCTATCTTTAAAAAAAAAAAGAATGATGGTACAGTTTGTACACTGCATAGTCCCAGAGGGCAAAACTAGTCAAATGACTATTTTTTTTCTCTCAAATAAAAACCATAAGCTTGATGGTGGCTTAAGTGAAATTACATGTGAAAATATCATATTCATATTTTAGGTAACAATTTTTTAATTGTTATGTTTCTCTCTTCATAGACCTATAAGAATTATTGCATATATTAAAACTTAAGCCTTATAAGGTATTTTAAATTTAAAAAATTATATAATCATGAACTCGTAACCTGCACACCATTCTTTTATCTTTTTCTAAGAAACCCTATCCTATCACAAGTTGGAATACAACAAACTCTGAGGTACTCAAAAGAAACAAGAAACTTCCTGAGTTAGAAAGATACTGGAGATTGCAGACACTCTTAGAAAAATAATAAGCATGCTTCCTTATTAAGATAATCATAGATGTGAAAATACTGCTACAGAGAAATTAGAATTCATTATTTTATATTACAGAGTAGTTCTTTTGTTCGCAAAATGGCTCTCTGATTTATAAAGGGGTTTAATTCATTCACTTTTATAAAGCTTCCTTATTACAGTGCAAAAGTGACTTGACCTACAACAATATTCCTTGAGGCATAGTTGTTAAAATCTGAATATTCATTTGACAGTATTTATTGAGTTTCTACAATGTGTCCCTCACTGTGCTGGGCTCTGGGTATCTCAATTAAGACCAGACACTACCTCTGGCCAAGAACAGCTTCCAGTGTGAGAAGACAATGTGTGAAGTGTGAATTCAAACACATTATCACAAGTAATAAATTTAGAGTTGTGATTGAGGTGTCCAGAGGACAGTGCATATAATTGAGCCTGGAGGAGGTGGCAAGGGTCTTACCAAGGAGATGGCAGTTCAATTGAGTCTTGAGTAGTAGACATTTTCCCAGGGAAAAAGTAAGGAGAGGAGCAATCCAGTCAGAGGAAATAGCAAGCACAAAGGGACTGAGGTCTGACAAGCGAATGGCTAGATGAGACTGGAAAGTGAATTGACAGAGGTGTGATGCTGGGGTGAGGGGAGCAATAACCATGAAATTAGCCACAGCCTGTGGAGGGCTTTGGATGTTATGCTAAGGAGTTTGGATTCGATCCTGCAGAAAATTAGAAATCCGCAGGAAATTTTAGGCAGAGGGCGATATCAATTTTGTTCTTTAGGGAAGCAAGTGGGAACCATGTGGAAGTGGGACAGCCAGGGGAAAGACAGATGACAGAGAGCACTTTGGAGACCTGTGTTAGTGGCACTATGCCCTGGTGGCTTTCATGTGTAGATTTCACCCTCTGCAGTCAGGTCAGGAGCTGTGGGCAGGAAGTAGGTTGAAAATGAAGCTTAAAGTTGGCTTTTATAGGCAGCAGGTAAGATACTGAACCTAGAAGAGAGGGTAAATGCAAGAATGAGATACCAATATGGACTTCAGTGTAGAGCAGTCAGTAGAGGTTGGAATCCGGAACCTAACCTAGGAGAAACAAAGTGGAAGGGATAAGAAACCATGGAACAGAAATCTAAGACACAGGATGTGGGCGGGGGGGGGGAGGCTTTAGGCACAAGGTCAGGGTATTGAGAGTGGCACCAGATAACAAACATGCCAGGGTTTCTCAAACTTTACCTAGTATCAGAATCACCTGGAAGCTTTGAAAAATACAGCCCCCAAGATGATTATTCAGTCAAGGTCTGGAACAGTGTCTAACAATTGGCATTTCTGCAAGTTTCTGAGACACTGATACTGCAGGTCCATGGACTAATTTTAAAGTAACAAGGTTCTGATGGTGCTTCCATCCCTGCAATAGCCTGGGTTGTCTACAAGATTTAAAAACATTTGAAACTTCACGTGTAGGCAGTCAGTTTCTAGAGAGAGGTCTGAATCTGTGGAGAAAAGCCAGTTCTGACAGATCGAACACACAGTCTGAGAGGCAGACCAGGAAGGTGGGCAGCTGTCCATGAAGACCAAATGAGACTTGATTTAAATTGTTTTTGCTGTTGTTGTTGTTCCTTTTCTCTGCAGGTAGCTCCTACAAAATGAGACTAATGGTTGTATGAGAAGTGATAGAAAGGGGCAGGCCTGTGCAAGCACCGTGCTCAGAAACTGTTTCTCAAACTGGATCTGTCAGGCTAGACCTGGGGTTTCTGCCCACCCTATCCTTCATGGCTCAGGCTGCCATTCAGGAACATCCAGGGATCCCTGGGACCAATGATCTCAGCCTCATTGTGAAGCTCACCAGTTTTTTCTGGGACCTTCTTCAAATGGGAAAGAAGGGTTTTGTTGCACTATTAAAAAGGAAAAAAAAAACGTAGGTGCAGATAATCAAATTCTTGTGTTGATTAAATTGTTGTGCATCTTTTAATATGACAGACTGAAGAGGCTTCTAGAAACTAGGCCACATTTTCTGGAGAGCTCCCAGTAATTATACAGTATGAATGCATATACAAGCAAGATGTTAATGCTCAACATTTTTTTATTCCTTGTTCTTTTTTTTTTTTAACTTAAGCTGTGAAGGTATCAGTGACACTGAAGCCTTAACCAGTACAACCCAGGCAACAGGTGTCAATTTGCTTAAATTGCAAGATGGATTTGAAATTGGAATTGATTAAATTACTGATGCCTATAGTAGATGAAAAGAGTTGATTCATTTTTTGAGATCCTTCAAATGTGGAAATTATTAATCAGCGAGTCTGCTGGTTTATCACTAGGTATTAGCATGTTACAAACACCAAATTCCTCCAACATTATTACCTATGTGACATAAATTCCTTTGGTTGCATGGTGAAGGCGATCCCCCATTCACTGTCTTGACAGGGTCACAGTGAGAAAAAGTGTTGGCAAAGCCGCTCTCCCATTGTCTTGACAGGGTCACAGTGAGGATGAATGCTGGCAAAGCCACGCTGGTTGGTGGGAAACCGAAACCATGAGACCTTTTTTTATGTAATTGGGACTTTGCATTTTCATGCTTATGTTTCTGACAGGAGGCATGAGTATGTTAAATGCCAAACAAATTAAATTTCAGATGGCTAGAACATAACAGGTAGTTCATGCCTTGGAAGCTGTTCTACTACCCCTCAGCAGATCAAGGACAAAGTAGAAGGCTGTTCTTCTATCTTAGTACATTGTGGACAAACTTGATAATGGACAACAATCATCCTTTGAAAGGTCATGAGAATTTTAGGCACCATATTGATTATATCAACTAGAACTCAAGCCCATATTTCCAGCCTCTTAGAAAACCTAATCAGTATGCTTATTTCACAAAGTTCACCACATGTAGTCTCATTTTTACACTTAGGAAAGTTAAAACATATAAAGATATATTCTTCTCTTTTTATAAACCCTTTATTACTTTACATAGGGATATATGATGAGCATAGTTAATATTGGTGGAAAGTGGATTGATTTTTAGTACTTACTTTCTATTGAGAAAGATTATAAAGATATGAGAACTAGTGCACCTTGACTGAGAAACAAAGAAACTCTTGGAGAAAGCAGCTCAACCAGTTTTATGATAATAAATTTAGGAATTAATTAAAATAGATTTATAAGACACACTTTTAGAATAATGTTAAAAATATTATTTTATTTAGAGTCTTAAGTTTAGAAATTCTTAAGTTTTTAGTTTTATAGGTTTCTGATATGTTTTAAGAATGACTTATAAACTTTAGGATGTTTTAAATATAAGATTTAAAGGGACTTTTTTAGATGGGAGTTTAGATTAGAAATAAAGTACAAGTGTACTTTAGGTTAATGATTGGTTAGGAGACTTAGAGTCTGGTTACACAGTTTGGCATTAGTTAATAAGAAAATAACATATCTTGGGAAAAATAGTAAATCTTGAGAAAATCTGAAAAATGTAAATTAGTAACGTATTTTATTAATGATTCTGTACTTTTAATAATTATATAACTGAAGGACATATCCTGGAAAAATGTAAATTAAAGTTACATTTTTTGTACCCCTAATCATGGTTAAGGGAATGTCATGTCTTGGAAAAGTTTTAAATTATATAATCAATGATGTATTCTGAATCTATAATCATGAGAAAAATTGTAATAAAAGATGACCCAGAGAAAGCTGCATTAGCTCTCTCTCTGGAGATTGCTCGAACGGAATGACTCCTGTCTCGTCTTTTCGCCAACACCACTCATCCTTCAGGAGTCCCTGGACCCCGCTAGGGCAGGACCCCAGCAAAAATAGACTGGTAGACTGATGGTACAGAATAGAGGAAACAGAGACTAAGCCACAAAATTACAGTTATCTTATATTAGACAAAGGCACCAAAAACATATATTTGAGAAAAGATAAACTCTTCTACAAAAGGTGCTGGGAAAACTGGAAATCCATATGCAACAAAGTGAAATTAAACCCCTATCTCTCACCATGCACAAAACTCAACTAAACTTGGATCAAGAACCTAGAAATCAAACCAGAGATACTGTGTGTATTAGAAGAAAAATTAGGCTCAAATCTCCATCATTTTGGATTAGGCCCTGACTTCCTTAATAAGACTCCTATAGTACAAGAATTAAAATCAAGAATCAATAGATAGAATGGATTCAAACTAAAAAGCTTCTTCTCAACCAAAGAAACAATCAGTGAGATGAATAGAAAGCCTAGTAATTGAAAACAAATTTTTACCACACACACATCAGATAGAGCACTAATCTCTAGAATATATAAAGAACTCAAAATTCTTAACACCAAAACAAAAACAAACAAACAAAATATTGCCCAATCAATGAAGGGCCAAGGAACTGAACAGGCACTTCTCAGAAGAAGATATACAATCAACCAACAAATGTATGAAAACATGTTCAACATCTCTATTAATTAGAGAAATGCAAATCAAAACTACTTTAATATTTATCTCCAGTCAGAATGGCAGCTATTAAGTATACAAACAGTAAGTGTTGATGAGCATACAGGGAAAAAGGCACACTCGTACATTACTGGTGGGATTGCAAATTGGTTCAGCCAATATAGAAAGCAATATGGAGATTCCTTGGACAACTGGCAATGAAACCAGTATTTGCCACAGCTATCTCACTCCTAGGTCTATACCCAAAGGACTTAAACACAGCATACTACAGTAACACAGCCACATCAATGTTTATAGCACCTCTACTCACAATAGTTAAACATTTGAATCAACCCAGATGCCCTTCAACAAATGAATGGATAAAGAAAATGTGGTATATATACAAATAATGGAATATTACTCAGCATTAAAAGAGAATAAAACCATGACATTTACAAATAAATGGATATAATTGTAGAATATAATGTTAAGTGAAGTAAACAAATCCCAAAAATCAAATAATGAATGTTTTGTCTCATTCAATATGCTGATTTATAATGTGGTGGTGGGGGGCATGGAGTATTAAATGAACTCTAGATAGGGCAAATGGGAGGGAGTGGAAGGGAGAGAATATTAATGAAGAAAGAGTAGACCAGACTAAATGGACTTAACAACCACCTATAAAATATTCTCTCCAACATTTGCAGAATATATATTCTTCTCATTAGCACATAAAATATTCTCCAGAATGTATATTATGATTAGCCACAAAACAAATCTCAAAAATATTATGAAAATTGAAATCAAATATCTCCCAAATCAAATGCAATAGTACTAGAAATCAATAACTCAAAATCTGTGGAATCTACACAAATGCATGTGAAACACACAACTTAATTTTGAATAACCAATGAATCAAAGAATTAAAAAAGGAGGAAATTAATGTATATCATGTGATAACTGAAAATAGAGATATATCATAAGAAAGCTTAAGAGATATAGCAAAAATAATTTTAAAAAGACATTTGTTGTAATCATACCTACATTAACAAAGGAGAAAAACCTCAAATAAGCAAGAAGAATGCATTACACTTTCTGATTTGAAAATATATTATAAGCCTAGAGTAATCAAAGTAGCATGGTACTGGCATAAAAATAGATAAACATGCCAATTAAGTACAGCGGAATGACTAAAAGTAAATCCACATATCTATACCTTATCAATGCATTACAAGTAAACTTATAATGGTTTAAAGACTCAAAGATAAGATTGTTTATTTTATACCTTATTTTTTTCAGTGATTGTAATGCCCAATTCTTATATACACTGTACTTTATTAAAAATGGGAAAGTTATTGTGGTACTGTAAGTAGTACAAATGATGTCTTTGAAAGTTTTCTACATTCTTTTCCCAGAATAGGTGAATATGCCACATTTCAAGGCAAGGAAAATTTGATTGTTGATGGAATTAATAATTGCTAATAGGTGGAGTAGTTTATTCATGTGTACTCAATGTAGTCAGAAGCAACCTTAAAAGTAAAACAAGGAAGGGGAAAAGAAAAAGAAGAAAATGTGATTATACAAGAGTAGTCAAAGAAATAATTTTTTTTGCTGAATTTTAAAGTGGTAAAAAATTAAAAAGCTGTAAACTAAGGAAGGTAGATAGTATCTGAAAACTACAAAAGGCAAGGCAATAGACTTTCCCACAGAGGCACCAAAAAATGCTATAACTGCTAGTTTTAATCTAACAAGAACTGTGCTAGATGTGAACACTATGGAACTATGAGAAAAATTCAGTCTTAAAGATGCAAAATGAGCAATATATTACAGCAAAATATAAAACACACATTGTGTTGCATTTTATTTTGTTGTTATATCCCATCACCATTACTATTCATTATTAGTCTCACTTGTTACTTATTTACTCAATAGACTTTTTATGTTTCAAGATATATGGTGATGTACAAATGGACAAATTGTATAAACACACTATATATTATACAGCGGTATTATTCTTACATTTTGTAATATTAAGAATAAAATCTCTTCAAAAGATTTCTAGATTCTTTTCCAAAATTCTGTAAATATGAAAAAAAAGTCTGAAGAATATTGAAATAACAGAATAATGGGTAAAATTTTTCTTATTGAGTTATATATGAATAATTATATGAGTAGGAAAAATGTGACTGTAAAGTAAAGGAGTTAAGACTCAGTTGGCAATATTAGAATGGAAATGTCCATTAGTCAAGACAGAAGTCTCTGGAAATACATATTTTTTAAATCATTGGTGTCAACAGTCTGGAAAGTATCATCGTTATGGGTGAATTCCAGTTAATAATGGAATGCCAGGGCACTTTCACCTATAGAGTTCCAGAAAACAAGGAATTGACAAAAAGAAGAAAACTTGTGAAAGGAGAGGCAGAAGAAGAATGCTGATTTTACTTCAGAAACAGTGAATAATACAAATAAAATTGCTCGATACTAATGCCATGAAATAACAGATCAAGTTTTGTTTTGTTCTGTTGGAGGTTGATGCAATTGCAGGCTTAAATATAGCAATCAAAAGCATAGGAACAATTGACAATTCCTCTGCAATCTCTATCTAGCTCTCAAAAACTCTTACCTCTGTCTTTTAAACTACTGTTGTATTCAAGATCCACAGTGTTAATATGACAGAATAATGATATATTTTATTTTAAATTAACATTTATATACTAGTGACATTTATGGATGAAAATGTAAGTGCTAACCCATCTCATATATTTTGAATTAATTCTGAGATATTTCTTTATTTCAATAATCTTCTATATACACTTAAGATCCATATCCCTATATTTTTTTAGTTTTGTATTTTAGTTTTAATAGACTATTATTGGCAATTTTATATGTAATTATGAAGTGCACTAACATTTCTAATATTCCCTGTAATATTATGTCTGAAGTTTTCATAGCTATAATTATTCAGAATTTTAATATTATCACAATATATTTTAGTAGAAGTGTGTTATCAATTTCATTTTATTTGCTAAAGTTGCAGTTGGTAAAATCAGGCAAGCACAATTCTTACTGTCTATATGTACAATTTAAATACAAAAATAACATCAGAAATTGAGACCCAACTTATGATATAAAATTAAACTTCTGTACTTGGGGTTTAAATATCTGTTCATTATTAAAGTAAAAGCAACACTGATATTACAAAAATACCTTACAATTTTAAAAGGGTTAAAACAGATGGTTTCTCTTTTTAAGGAAAATGGAAAAGCAAGAAGGACACAGAATATACTTGGTTCATAATTTTACATTGAGGGTCTTAATGAGAGCATCTGTTAGCACTGCTATGAAAGTGGTTGAGCAGAACAAGACAGGAAGTTTCATTTGTCCAGTAATTGAGCATCACAGACAGCATGTTGATTGGGACAAGAAGAGAGAAAGAAAATGAGAGAAAGAGACAAAGAAACCTTGAAGCCAGATTTAATAATACCGAGAAGTATAGAGTAAGAAACATTTGTCATTTTGACAGAATGGATCAACTGCTCTGCAGTCATCCATTTGTTTTTTTCTGTACTATTTTTCTTTAATCTTTAAGGTTAACTGCTGATTTGTTATACAGATTTTATACTTAAGTACTTACCAAACATTCACAAATGGTTAAATACTGTGTGTGTGTGTGTGTGTGTGTGTGTGTGAGTGTGTGTTTGTGTGTGTTTGTGTGTATTTGGTCACTATTTATTAAAGAATTTTATTTACAATGTATTCTGCCTGTGGACTTTGAGTTGATATTCAAAGCAATAGCAACAACAACAAAAACTTAGCTATATGCTAGGAACAAGGTTTGGAGGGAAACAAACAAAAAAACTCTGTTACCTGGTTGATAATATACTTTAACATTTACAAAGCAATTTCTGCTACATTGTCAATTTAATTCTCAAAAGATTCTTTGTAAATTAGGTATTATTTTTGTTCTTTTCTAGGTTATGAAAATGAAGCTCAATGAAATACAAAAAGTCATTAGTAAGTGATCAAGAAAGGCTTTTAAATTCAGATGTCACAATTTTAATGCTATTTATACTTATTTATTTTTGAGAAATATAATGATTTTAAAATATAATTGTTTCTCATTTTGATATTCCTTACAGATTTTTATCAAGAGTCATACTAATCACTGTATTGTTAGAATTACGAAAGGATACTTTATCACATGAACTATGATTCTACCTTAAATTTTCTTACCTGGAGGTAGGTTAGATTTTTAAGTATATATTCAAATAAAAAGCATCATTTTTAAATTATGTGACAGGTATATTTAAAATAGCAACCATGATAATAAATTACCAAAAAGATTTATTTGTATTTCACTAGCTCAGAAGTAAGTGGTAATTTACATAGTGTCTGACAGAAGTTTCTTTTGTTAGATAAACAGTTCTTCTGTGGTTTAAATAAAAAAGTAAATACGTATGCCAGAAAAGATTTGAATATTTAAGGGAACATTATTTTCAAGTACATCAAACATTTTGATTGCATTTATGTTTCTAAATTTTTATGTACTAATTTTATGAGTCAGATTTCCATTGCTGTGACAAAATACCTGAGATGAACTAAGAGGAGGCCAAGTCTTTATTGACTCATAGTTTCAGTCCCTGGTTAGCTGTCCTGGTGGTTTTTAGGCCTCTTGAATGGCAGTATGGTATGGCAAAAGTGAGTGGTAGAGGTAAGCCTTTCCCTCCTGGCAGCCAGAAAGCAGAGAAAAAGAGAGAAAGAAAGGACAGGCTTGGGTCCTAATATTCCCTGAGGGACCTTCCCTTTTTCCTTCTCAATAGTGCCTTCAACTGAGAAATATCATTTAATATATGAGCCATTGTAAAACAGTTAAGATCCAAACCATTCTTCCCCACACGTTTCTCCTTATTTTTCCTGGGATTGACTTGTTTCACTTAGTATGGCAAAGGGCAATAAAGAGAAGGAGAGGGGAAAGGAATAGGAGGAACAGAAGGATTAAGTGGACATCACTTTTCTATCCTTTTATACAGCACCAGGATAACTTCACATCATGTACAACCACAAGAATAGGATCCTAATTAGAATATGTTATAATGCATTTATGGAATAATATACCAAAATACATTCTACTATCATATGTATTCAAAAAGAACAAATAAATTTTTTAAAAAGATCCAAACTATAGCAAACTACAAATATGTTCTTAATACTTATTAAATTTTTTGTTACCAAGATGCTCTTTCAGTTATCACCCTTTGAGAAAGTAATAAAAGAACAATACTATGATCTGTATTTTTCCATTATATTGCCTTTTGTTTTCATAAATATTTTTTTAAATTTTTAAAAAAATTAATATACAAGAAAATGAATATGTTTTCTAAAATAAATTAATAATGTGATAATTTAGATTCTGCAAACAATAAAAATATCAAATCATTTCTTAATTATTAGATAGTCAGAAGGTAAACAAAGATATTTACCTGTTCTTCCTTTAGACACAGAAACGTGTTTTCATTATCTTTCTATTTTTAGGGTGGCAGAAATAGGACCAGGATAAAATGAATTGAACTCACATTTCCCCTCTTTCTATCCACTGTGTTAAAATTTAAAGTGTGTTAAGTAGTTCAAATCTCAGCCATTACTATGTAGATGTTAGATAGGATTTATATTTTTATGCATATATGACAATCTATATTTATGATATCTAAATTCCCCATCATATTTTTAGAAGATAGGCTATGATACTTGTGCTGATGTAATAAAATAGGTTAAAAATTCAAAGATGATATAAAATAGAACCATTAAATGGACTCCACAAAAGTAAAAAACTATCACTTATTTTTATAACCATTGCCATTTTCAAGTCCATTACTTATCACAGCTGAATGTCCACAGGGCCAATCCTATTTTATATCCCAGCATGCCTGCCCCACTCTCACCCTCTGCATATCTGATCACATTTTACCCTATGTATTTTCTTTCCAAGGAACTGAAAAATAATTTATTCTATACTATGCTCATTGTTTATGTCTATTGCATTCTCCTTATCAGGATATAAATTCTTCAGTCCTGATTATCAAAGAAATACCTAGTACTTCTAAGACCCTCTGATTTATTATGAAAGAGTAAGTGAATCTAGTAATATTTCAAGAAAAATATGTTCTACTTATTCATATACTGCATGACATATAAAATCATTGGAACTGAGAATATTAATTTTTAAAACCACATTTCTTGCTTGGAGAAACAAAGAAACTATATATGTTTAACATATGATATTTAGTTAAGAATGTAGCATTTAAAATCAAATTAGGCTGTGAATGTTAATCTTTGCTTCTACTAATTACAAACTTTGGCAAGTTAATAAAACTAGGAAAGTTTTAGGTTTGCTAATTATTACATTGGCATAATAACATCTGTCTCATTGATTTTCTGTTTAAAACTGGATGAGATAATGTCTATCACTTGGTGGGTATGGCATACATGCTAAATAAATTTCATCCAACAATAATATTATTGTTATTGTAGAATTTGGTTATTTGAGATTCAGTGTGTGCAATAGATCATTCTTGTTCGTTTCAATTTTGTTCTATCATATATTTTCCTACCTATTTGGTCTATCTCTCAGTATCTCCCATAAAATATGGGCTTGTGGTCTCCCATAAAGAATCAAACATTCTTTCCATTTAAAGCATTTATTTTTTTTTTCTCCTGAGTGCCATTGTTTCAAGTGATCATGAAATACACAAAGTTTTCACCTACCTAGATTTCTTTTAGATAATTGCTCTTTTCTCACTTGTAAACATGGTTGAGACACTGCTCTGTTCCCAAACACATTCAAAAAGAGAACATTTAACTTAGACTTCCTAATTGTGGTTTCATGTTCTTTGGACCATAGTGATTTCTTCAGCTAGAGATGTATAAACTCTGCCAAGATAATGAAAGTCTTTTCCCATTCTATTGTGTTTCAACCAGTTAAGACATATAGTGCTTTTGAGGACCCATTAATAGAAATGTGAAGTGATTTCACTCACAATGGCTTCAAGTGACTATCTCTGCTAACTCACTGGAGGAATAAATTGACAACAAAAAAGTATGAAATCATAGTGCAAAGAAAAGAAGAAACCAAGATATAATCAGAAATTGATAGAAGAATATCCTGATCATACTGTTTATTCTTTTCTATGGAACAAAGCCTGAGGCCATCCTGAGGCTTTCTCCTTGTGCGAGGCAATCTTGTGGATTTCTGTTACAAAGATTTCTGTAACAATACTAGAATTGCCCTGAAATTTCCTAAGGAATGTCCTCTGTCTAATATCTTGCTTTGCAGTTGGTGACTCTATTAATGTCCACTCTATGCTTCTTCTTCTTGAATGGCATAACAAAATGCAGGTGGGCTGAAATTATTCTCACCTTGGGAGTTCCTTACTCAGGGGCTACATTATGGTGGTGTCCACCCACTACTCAGACCTTCCTGATAGAGCTCAAATGTTATCATTTGGATTTTTCACCTCAAACACTGAGGTACTTTAAAACGCTAAGTTTTTATGAATTATTCTAGTATTGTCCTTGAATAATAACAAAAAGTATACCGAACTACCTATGGATGATCATGCATCAAATGGATATTTTCCAAATTCATTATTTGGCAAATAAATATTAAGAGAATCTCGAACTTTTTTCCTCTCCCTTTGGGATGATTGTCTATTTCAAATTTGTTATTAAGCTGGATACTTGGATATTTGTTCAGAAAATAATAACAAGAAAAGCTATTTGTATTAGACAAATACAGATAAAGAGCCATATATTTTTCTCAACTTTTTCAAAAAAAGTGTTGAAATTATTCTTAAATATTATAATATTGATAAACAGGTATGCAGTTGTGCTGAAATTACTGTATTTACAGCCTGGAGGTCAATCATGTTCTCAGGATCATTTAATCTTCACAAAATTATATCAGATTGTTGCTGTATCGTATATTAGTGTTTTCATGTTTTGTTGTGGTCAGTGATTACTTTCTAATTGTATAGTTTGTTTTTTATCTATAGTTTTCCTCTCTTTTAATTTTTCTTTGAATCAAATTACTAAGCTTATTGAAAATATCTACAAATTGAAAGTAAAATCTTTTACTGAAGGTTTCAAAGAAAATATGATAAAATTATGGTCTAGTAAAGGAATTTTAATGCATTTTTTGCCTTTGCAGAATTATTTTTTAAGCTGAGTTCATTAGGGTGATGTGCTGCTGCATTTCATTTCATGTATAACTATGTACATTCAAACATATCTGTAGGTATTATTCTCTACTATTCCAGGAACTCTTTCAATTCTAATTTGTTGGTTGACTTTTAGTTTAATATGCTTTTTAAAAGTAAAGAATATAAGAGATATTTAAATTTCATCATTCTTTTATTTTGACATTAGCAAGTGTCCATTATGACTAGTATGAGTTCATTGGTTTATTTTTCAATGCAAGACAAAACCTGAAATAATGGTAAAACTGTTCTTAGATCACCAAACACAGACAGTCAAAAGCCACAGGTTCAGAGCTAGAACCTTTATTTACTGTAAATTATTCTTTTAAATGTGTTCTCACCACCCTGGCTTTCACTGTCTTCTCAAACTGCTAACAATTATTAAGGGATGATGTTTTCATCTTAATTCTTAATGATTAATTATATTCTTAAGGAGGGACAAAGGAAGTGAAGAAAGGTTGCTATAGAGTCACGGATGCCATGATATCTGTATATTACCCTTTCTGTGACAGTCCAGATTCTGTCACTCAAGTGTAATATTAAAAATAGAAAACAAACACCAGAAAAAATCAAAAGTTAATGCTGTAAAGGCATATAGCAGCTTGAGCTAGATACTGCTGAGCCACTGGTCTCCGAGGTTTTGAGTGACTGTAGTATATGGCATTGCTTGAAGGAAAATACATCTAGCATACATCTTTACTCTCCATTGAGTTACTTAGAACTGGAGATATTGAAATTCAACACAGGATTATTGTCAGGCACTGATACCTAGGGAATTCTCTAGCTGTGAAGGCTCTGAGAGATATAACAGGAAACTAGAACACTAGTATTCTTAGGAAAGAATCATTAGAAATGCAGAAAATCACGTTCTACAAATAGGGACTATTTTTTAATGTATAATAATTACCAATTATGTAGTAATTAACAATTATATTTCCTGAACTAATTTTAGAAATGTACTTACATCTATGTCTGCATTTCTTAAAAATAAGTTAAACATTTAAAATGAGACTGCAGTTTACAATGAAAATGGCAAATTAGGAAGTTATGTTTAACACAAGAAGTAGTGTTTGTAAAACCATTGTAAATTTAGTTACATTGTTAACCTATGTTTGAGTAATCCACTTTCAATTTTCTATACTCTTAGTATTGTCTTTAGACTCTGAGGTACATTTAAAATGTTCAAATGCCAAACTATATACATTTGAAAACAGAACAATGATTTTGCTAATGACCATGTATTTTTTGCTTTTAAAAAGTACTGTATATCTGATCTTTTAATTTTTACTATATATCATAATATGCATTAAAATAATTATTCAAGAAATAGTGTCTTTAAATATACTTTAAATCCAATAAATACCTTGTTCACAGACTACCCTGGCCCCCTTTGCCAGGCATTCCACCAAGGGCTTCATACATGCTATAAGAGCTCTGCCAAGACAGGGTTTTAAAAAGTTGTCCAGGTTGGCCTGCACTTTCAATCCTCCTGTATCAGTCTCATAAGTAGCTTCATAAGCCTTCTGGGTTCACAGAAGTTTTTAAGTTCATGCATTTGCCACTTGATAAGTGTCAAATACGGGCAATTTCTTCTCTGTCATTATTTATCTTAACCTCTTAAAAGGGCAAGCAAATCTCTCACTGAGGGTATGTTCTCCTTTTAGTGAACTGAATTTCTTTATAAAACATAACATTTAATGTGTTACTATCACTATTTCATTTCTCTTTTGTCATTTCAATAACATGACATTAACTTTACTTGAAGGTAGCCTTATCAGTATGACTGAACTCTCACTGGTGTATTTCATAATTGATAGTAACATGTAATAAAAACATTCTGTTTATATCAAACTTAATTGCAGATGAAATTTAAGAGCAGTGAACTCACTACAACATTTATTCAACTACTTGTTCATTGTGCAAATAATTTTCTCTTATTCTAAAAAATTAAAAATATAATGCCTTCATAAATAGTTAACACTGGAAAGCATTGCTATACAATATTGTCTAAAACTTCCTAATGAGCCAGCTTTTCTTGTTCTCTCATAGAGCACAGAGTAGGCATGATAATAACATGCCCCTCCACTTCCCAAATCAAATCCATTCTTTAATATTTGTATCACATATTCTTTATGTTCGTAACCAATATTGTTAAGTGGATTTCCCTGGGAGATCATATTTGAGCAAAACAAATCCAGTTCTGCTCTTAAAAAAAAAAAAAAAAACTCAGTACGAATCTAACAGGTTTGCAAACATTATGTGAGCTATATAATTAGCTGTTCTTTTTTCACTAGCAAGTTGGAATAAGATTTACAGAAACTTCATAGTAATAGCCTAAGTTACAAGAAGTCATTAATATTTGGGGACATGAAAACTAAGTGTTCAATCCTACTCTTCCAATATAGCATGGTATATTTTTAAAAATATCATGCTATCATAATTATGAAAATTTTCTCAATGATATCTGCAGAGATCTGACTTAGATCTTATTATTCCCCCTTGACTATCTATAAATCATGTTTCTGCCAGAGGTACAACAAGGCAAGAGAAGCCTAAGAGTGACTGTGTTGACTTCAACCAACTGTGAGCCACAGGCCAGTGAGTTTGGGACTTGTGTTTTATCCTAGCTGTACTTAGCTTTGAGGATTAAATTCTTGCCATCTTCTCAGTGGTTGCAACAGATTAATGGTGCTCCTATGAGATTGGGCTGCAGTACAATGGTTGAGTTACATGAGCTGGAAAATTTGTAAAATAGCATCAACTGTAAATTTGGAACAGCATTCATTGGTTTTAAGGTCATTTTTTATAATTCAGAAAAGAAAAATGAATAGTTTCTGTAATTTTATTTTTATTGGTTCTTGCAAAATTTACCTGACATATTCATGACAAATACTGTCTAGAATATTTGATATCCCATGCAATATTTTACAATTTGGTGCTTTGAGCATTTATTAATAATAGTTTCTAAATTATAGAAACAATTTAAAAAAATAAATGACAAGAGGATAAAGCAGGCTAGTGTTTATTCTCTGATTTAAAACAAACTAAAACTTTCATTTTACCAACTTTTTATGAAATTGCAAAGACTAAGTGTTATCACTATGAACAGTTATTATTGCTAAATGTAAAGAAATATGCTCTAATTTTTGAATGTGACAAATTTTCTAAAGTGGCATGAATTCAAAGAATATATTAATAAAATAGATGGAGTAAAATCTAGTCATGATATTGCACTCACTTCCCCTCCACAACAATTCTATTTGGGAGTCAACTTATTCTAAGCAATAGGAAACTTTCTTCATAGGATTAATCGACAAACTCAATTAGTTTTAATCAGTAATGTAAGTGAAACAGATTTTAACTAAAGCTAGCAGAAGTAAAATGCTTTGTAAGATAATGGGTGATAATGGAATTTGAATTCCCTATCTTAGCAATTATATCACTAAGACTATCTGTTTGGAAGAAGACCAATAAGAATACTTTAAGTTCTTGGACTGATTCTAATAATTAAAAGTGAAGGGATACCTTGAACATGTTAAAGAGAGAGATAGATGCCTCCTACTTCTTTAAAAATCATCAAATGAATCTTATTGCTCTTGTCACATTTTTACTAATGGAAGAAATCGTTTTATTGTAATCAAAATGTAAAATTTACCAAGACATGCCATGTGTACTTGTAGATGTGGTTAAGTGAAACTATGAGATTTCAATATGTTGTCACTTTCTGTAATGAATGTTACAATCCTATAAATAGTATTTATGCTAGTAAATTAATGATGTAAAATAAGTCATGGCAGTGATAATATTTTATTTTAACAATATTAATTATAGAAATTATCTTCATTTTACCTATAAGAAGAGAGTGTGGCTTTTTTTCTTTGTTTTCTTAAATAACAGAAAAAATACATGTAGAAAACGAAATCTAAACTTATTTTAACTTCAATTTTCTTAATTACTTTGTCATTTCTCATTTTGCTCTGATCCCCAAATAACTAATGGTATTACCTCTATATTGAAGAAAAGATAAAATAATATTAGCCACAGATTTCATTATTTTGGTATGAGAATGTGATGGAATATGTAAAAAATGCTTTGCTTATTTGAGAAATAAATTGAAATAGATATTTAAGGATAATCTTGATAAATGATAGTCATCTTAAAAATTAAATTTGAAAACAGAAAACTAGCTTTTGTGGGAAATAAAAGCAAATACTACAAATACAGGAAGGGGGTCATTTTTCTTATAAAAAGAAACTTAGAGTACTTTAAGAAAAATGAAATAAACTCTCTCTACAATTCAATATAATATGCTTCACAGAAATAGAAATCAAAGTAGATTAATCCAAGTAGAAATTAACTTTGGTCATAACCTCATGTAAGTCTTTGCATCATTATATCTGATAATTTATAAGTAGTATTGCCGAGGCTGAATTGGTCAGGGCCATTTTCTGGGACAATTTTATTCTTTATGCATATTGAAGTATAACAAATTTGCCCAGAAACAGAAGTAGGAAAACCAACCTATGTCATGTTGCTCCAGGCAGTTGGAATCTTGTACAGTAAAAGATTTCACTGAAGCAAGTACCATGACAGATTTTTTAAAAAATCAAATACAAAACCAACACAAACCAGTTATTTTTTTTCCTTTCTGTAATTTTTCTTTTTACCCTATATTATAGGTTTTTATCTATCCAATTGTTGGTAAAAGAATCTTGTGTATACTTACTGTTCCTTTTGCAATTGGGTTTATATTCTGTATGATACCCACATACATTTCCAATAAGACCTTGTTTTCTACCCTACCTGTGTTAGTTAGATTTAAATAAGTTTCATTTCTTGCTTCAGACTGACGGTATTGTCTATGTAATACAAAAACCAACAATGCAAGTGAAGTCTGGAATGGCCTCAGTTTTAATCTATTTCATGAAAAAAAATTCCATAGTGTCACATGCTATGCAAATACAACTGTATGACGCATTGCAAGTATATTTATATTTATATGCATATGTACATATATGTTTATTTGAATATAAACATATTTTATACATAAATAGTATTTACTCAGATTTATGTACATTTACTGAAGCATTTCTTTAAAAACATGCCACTTATTTGTTATATTTAATCATCCCACAAAACTAGACTATGTATTTCTATTATTTCATATATATATATATATATATATATATATATTTATATATAATTATATATCACATTGTTCTCTCCAATTAAATCAAGTCTGCTTCAGGATGTTTTTATTCACACACTCTCTCTCTCTCTCTCTCTCTCTCTCTCACTCTCTCTCTCTCTCTCACACACACACACACACACACAAAATGGTAAAATAATTTATTAATGGTCTGAACATGAAAAAGCTTTTTAACTAAAGAAATTAGGGATCCAGAACTGATCCTGATCATAACGTAACTATGCTCTCAAAGAACACCATAATAGTGCAACCAATAGGTTTACATGATCATATTAGAAAGCACAATTTTAACAGTAAAAATGTTATAAGAACCATAACTTAGGTTCATAAGTGCTATGCTTATTAATTACCTAAAATAATTAGGAATTAAAAATCTATATAAGAAAAGAATACCTCAAGTGCATACTGGTGGGGAATGCACAGAATAATTTTTTTCTTATAGAGAAATAGAAAAGTAGATTATAATATCAGCAAACATTTTTGCCACAGACTCTTTGTGAATTGAAACTAATGTTGATGCCTGAATTCATACTGAATTGAGGTTCCTACTTAAATATTTACTTATGTATATGGACACTATATAAGAAAAATTTACAATTCACCCGTATGTTTTAAATTCACCATGAATTAATTTTCTTCTCTTCAAATTGTCTTTCTTTGTTTTTTTTTAAAAAAACCTAGAAATGATGACTTTTCTACTTATTAGGAGTTTTGCAGATCTCATTTACCTTGGGGGCAATACATTGTCCATTTTGGTTAGAAAGTATTTGTGATACTGAACAGAATGTGGGTGATATGTTCTTCTGCAGTCTGTAGCTAATACCACTCTCTGTAGCATGCTAAGATCCCATGGGTTAGCTGCTCCATGGAATCCTGTAAGGTATCTTATAAGGATTTGTTGAAAAAGGAAGACACTCAACTGTGAATGACTGATCAAAATAATTGTACATTTTGAAAGGGTTCTTTGTAAACAAAAGGAAATTTTTAAAAAATCAAACTTGTCTTCAGAACATCATTTAGAAATATTATTATCTATGTCAATGGAAATGTTTTTATAAAGTTGATTAAAATATAAAAATCTAGGATATGTCCCATGATGGACAAACTTGTTAATTATAGGTATTTATTTTAATAGTGAAATACATTTTTAATTTTTTTCTCTATATTATCATTTTTACAACTCTACAAAATGCTTGTGTTCATATACATTTCAATAAGCATTGAATATCTTAATAATTCTTTATTGTAATAGTTATTTTATTGTAATATGTATGTTCTTATTAACTTCTGTATTCCTTGTACTAACATGGTATAGAAAGATGCTTCTTCTTGAACAATAAGTAAAGCAGACTTGTTTTTCAAAATGTCCATTACAATATTTGTAGTCCCTGATGCTCTTCTAGAACTATTCCTCATCTTTCAAAAAGTAGATACAATCACCTTCTCTTATTCTGAGTGGAGCAGCTCATTTTCCATTGCAGTAGAACTGACAGTATGACTTCCAAGGCTGAGTTACAAAAAACACTCTGAACGGGCTGGAGTTGTGGCTCAGAGGTAGAGTGCTCACCTACCATGCATGAGACACTGGATTCAGTCCGAGGCACTACATAAAATAAAATTAAAAAAAGACATTCTCTCTCTCTCTCTCTCTCTCTCTCTCTCTCTCTCTCTCTCCACACACACACACACACACACACACACACACACACACACACACTCACACACTGTGAAATTTAGCTAGCCTTTTTTGTTAACCCCTCTTGGGATGCATGATTTTGAAATCCTGCTGCCATGTTTTAAGGATGTCCAGTCCCCAAAGGTGTATTAGCCAAAGTCCCAGCTGACAGCCAGCATCCAATATTAAACACATGAGTAAACAAATCTTCAAATGATTCCAAATCCCCATCTTAAACTATGCCACCTGAAGCCCCAGATATCATAGCTCAAAGATAATCTGTCCCCACAGCTACTTGTCAGAATTCCAGACCCAAAGAATCCATGATATAATAAATGATTATTTTCACATGAGTAGATTTTAGGGTGATTTTCTATTCATCCCTAGTAAAGGGAATCATAATTTTTTGTTAATTTGTGAACACTAAGAAGTGATTGCCTGTTCATATTTCTCTTTCTTTATTTTCAAATTAGAAAACTGACAAAAATAGATATTTGGCACCATCTAGATTTTCTCAATTTATCTGCTTATGTTTTACACCTTTTATTGAAGTCCCAGAAAGGAGCATTATAGTGGGAAGAACTGAAAAGATGAAGACAACAATCCTCAGAATCTATGAATATGATGAGATATTACCATCACAACTGTTATGTTACCAGATACAGGTAAGCTTAAATAGCAGGTTAGCCTGATGAGCATTATCTAGTAACGTGGATCTAAACAATGGAATTGTTTTTCAGAGCTGGTGAATAGAGAAACATAAAAGGCAGAGAGACTCAAAACATGAGAAGGTCTTGACAATTCTGCTGGCTTCAAGATGGAGAAGACAACATGAGAAAGAATGCAGGTGATGTCCAGCAATACAATGGGAAATTCAGGCTTACATCAGCAAGAAAATGGATCCAGTCATCTCAACTGAAACTGAAAATGGATTCATATCCAGAGTGTCAACACAGAGTTTATTAAGCCAAAAACCTTGGTTTTAGTCTTACAAGTAGTAAGCAGGTAGTCTGGTTGAGCTGCACTTGCCCACAAAACTGTCCCATAAACAAAGGGTAAGAGTTTGAACTGCTATTGATTTGACAGTGCTACAGAAAAATAGTCATGGGTTTTATTTTTTTCAGTTACCAAATCTTCTATGAATCAACTTGAGAAGTACAAACAAAAACAAAAGAATGAAGAACATTGCACTAGTATTTCAACTCATTCATGTTATTCCTTGAAATATAGTACATAAAGTACATCCATGAGCAAAATATAGACCATTCTATTTTTGTGTGGTTCATTAGTTAAAAGTGATTTACATGTTGTCTATTGATGGTCTCACGCCCAATGGCAGTGCTTATGCATTCCTGCCTCTGTAAATTATCACACCAAGTAAATTCAAGACTTCATTTAAGTTGTTGGCATACATTAACCCAAATTAAGTTCTGTCACCTCCATATATCTTTCCTGAGTGTTCATGCATTTGAAATTGGAAGCTCAATGTCATTCTGTAACCATCATTGTTTACTTTCTGTATTATAATTATTATTTTAATGTAGCCTCCTCAACCAAAATGTAAGTTTTGATATCAAGGACTATGCCTTAGAGTTATTTCAAGTATTTCAAAGTTCCTAAATATGTTTTAAGTATTTCATATTGATGATGATATAATATTCAATGTAATGGTTTAAAATGTTTCAATTTGTACTAAATCCTTTTAATATGCATACTTTGTTGAATGAAGTAATTATATAATATATTGGCTTATTTTTTCATAGTTTATTAAGGAATTACAAGATAAAAACATATTTATCCATGAATGAAGGGAATTTCTATTTTATATAGTTATCCCTAGACTTCTTCAACAGTTCTACATAAACATATTCTCTCAAACAGAGACTTGAGCCAAAAAAAGTTCTTCATTCAATATATAATATATTATATTTCCTATATGTTAGTTCTGTTTGCTTGTACTATAGAAGAATAAACATGTTTTCAAAGTAAGGTATTGGGTTCAAAGTGGATTATAGCTATAAGAAATGAATCATCATTTAGCACATTAAAATAAAACACAATTTTCTGCTCAAATCAAGTCATAAATGGTAACAGAAAGGAGCAGTTTTTGAAAGTAAAACACTTAGATGGAAATACCTTGATAACCTAAAGGGACACAACTACCTGATTCTTTGGAAATGCAAAATGTTTCCTTCCTTTATCTTTCTTAACTTTCTCCTTAGTTAAAGCTTATGACTCATTGTTGAAAACCAATCTGACAAAATGGTAAGTGGTATTTTCCCACCTCTCTAGAGCTTCTGAGAAAGGGTTTAAAGTTGAGAATCTAAATACCACAGGTGTATATAATTTCTTAACATAGGGGTTAATCCCACTCTAAGGGACTTGTTCAAGGATGGCCTTTCTGGACTGTTACCCATTGACCCTGCTACTTGCCCTTTTACCTCTATAATTTTCTCTTTCTGTTATTGTTTGAATATCCAGCTGCCAAAATCTAATGTTTTGAAGGGTTTGCCTTCAATACATCACTGTTTAAAGTTAGAAACTTTTGAGAGGTGATCAGATAGATTATAAGTGTTTCACCAGAGCAGTGAACTAATTCATTGATGGATCCTTTGCTTAATTTTCTATTGGGAGGTGGAGATGTGGCCTAGTATAAAGAGGTTACATTGTTGGGTCAATTCTTTGAAGGGGATATGTGTCTCCAGCCTCTCATCTCTCTCTTTTTGCTTTTCAGCCACCTTTTTTTTTAATTTTTTTTTAATTTTTTTGAGTTTTGCTTATTTTCTTTTCTTTTTTTTTTTATTGGTCGTTCATAACATTACATAGTTCTTAATACATCATATTACACGGTTTGATTCAAGTGGATTATGAACTCCCGCTTTTACCCCGTATACAAATTGCTGTATCACATCAGTTACCCTTCCATTGATTGACATATTGCCTTTCTAGTGTCTGGTGTATTCTGCTGTCTGTCCTATTCTCTACTATCCCCCCTCCCCTCCCCTCCCCTCCCCTCTTCTCTCTCTACCTCTTCTACTGTAAATCATTTCTTCCATTTGTATTATCTTGTCTTACCCCTCCTTTCCTCTTATATGACATTTTGTATAACCCTGAGGATCGCCTTCCATTTCCATGCAATTTCCCTTCTCACTCCCTTTCCCTCCCACCTCTCATCCCTGTTTAATGTAAATATTCTTCTCAAGCTCTTCGTCCCTACCCTGTCCTTGTTTACTCCCATTATATCAAAGGAGTCATTTGGTATTTGTTTTTTAAAGATTGACTAGCTTCACTTAGCATAATCTGCTCTAATGCCATCCATTTCCCTCCAAATTCTATGATTTTGTCATTTTTTAATGCAGAGTAATACTCCATAGTGTATAAATGCCACATTTTTTTTTTTTATCCATTCATCTATTGAAGGGCATCTAGGCTGGTTCCACAGTCTTGCTATCGTGAATTGAGCTGCTATGAACATTGATGTAGCAGTGTCCCTGTAGCATGCTCTTGTTAGGGCTTTAGGGAATAGACCGAGAAGGGGAATAGCTGGGTCAAATGGTGGTTCCATTCCCAGCTTTCCGAGAAATCTCCATACTGCTTTCCAAATTGGCTGCACCAATTTGCAGTCCCACCAGCAATGAACAAGAGTGCCCTTTTCCCCGCATCCTCTCCAGCACTTATTGTTGTTTGACTTCCTAATGGCTGCCAGTCTTACTGGAATGAGATGGTATCTTAGGGTAGTTTTGGTTTGCATTTCTCTGACTGCTAGAGATGGTGAGCATTTTTTCATTGAAGTGATCTCTTTTACTTCACCACACTCTCCTCATCATCATGTTTTTTCTCTACTGATCCAGACACCACAGAGCCAAGTGACCATGAATTGAATTGAAACCTCTGAAACTATGAGCCAAAGTAAAATTTCGTCCATTAAATTTATTTTTTTCTCAGATATTTTTTCACAGTAACAAAAGATGATTATCATACTAATCAACCTACACAAAATGGAGGCCAAGTGGCCCATTGAGTAAGAAACATACTTTTCAGAGGAAATTTATGCAAAGAGAGAATCCATCCAAGGTAGTGTCATGTTTTCTTTTCCATTTAAACCAAATGATGCTGCTAGAAATATACTAGGGCACCTGACAGAGATTATCCTTAGGGGAGTGTGGCCACTTAATTCAGAAATCTGGCCCTCAGGGTGAGAAAAACGATTATAATAGCCAGTTGGAGACCCATTGGGAAAATGTAAAGATTATTTTTAACACCATGCAATTCAATCCACTCAGTAGATGAGTAATTATTGAATGCTTTAATAACAGGAATTAGAAATATTTCAAAATTAACTTGCAAAATCTATGTGCTTTATTTAATCAATTGAATAATTCCTTTTTTAAACTGATTTTATTTTTTAAATACATGTAGGTAAATGGATGGAGTTGGAGAAGACAATGCTAAGTGAAGTTAGCCAATCATGCCCCCCCCAAAAAAAAAAATGCCAAATGTTTTCTCAGATATAAGGAGTCTCACCCATAGTGCAGTAGGGAAGGGGAGCATGGGAGGAACAGAGGAATAATATCTTTTGTGTCTCAAGAATAGTTGATCATGTGGGCTTTATATTTGACATCAAGCCCCCAAGTAATCTATGGTAATATCTTCACTATATAGAGATTTCTGATTACATATTTGATGAAAGAGTCTCTATTATTCTTATTCTTGCTCTATATTCTGGGTAAAAAAATGTTTATTTGAAAATGTATAAATAAATTTATACATATGTATATTTTATATATGTAAACTTAGCTCTGATTAGTATCTTGGTAAATGCAGAATGAATTTCTTATTTACAGATGGGGATATGATACGCAGTTTTTCTCATTATATATGTGTGTGTGTTTGTGTGTTTGTGTGTGTGTGTATATATATATATATATATATATATATATATATAGAGAGAGAGAGAGAGAGAGAGAGAGAGAGAGACAGAGAGAGAGAGACAGAGAGAGAGAGAAACACCAATGAAATAATTCTGAAAGAATGGCTTATTAATATTTATTTTTTAAAGTACATTATTGTTTTATTTGCTTCACATATAGTCAGTAATATATTGGTTATTAATGAAAAAATTAAAACCAAGTCAATATGTCCTGATACTATATGAACAAAAAATTTCACAATTACTACTGATAATACAGAATCCATTTTACATTTAAAGAAAGTTACATCTGGCTTTATGATTATGGAATAATTAAATTAAATGTAATCTAGTCTCATGGAGAGATAAAAGATTCCAAGTAAATTTTATTTAAAGGAACTGAAGCATTGCCGAGAAGAGTTCTTTAATGCATAATTAAAATACATGTCTTATTAGACAGACTTTGTTCAAATTCTCTTTAATTTTCAGTATGACAATGCATGATGTAGGAAATTTTCATAAATTATAAGTGTTGTAACTCTATTTTGTTTGGAAGAACACAAAATATTGAAAGTATAAATGGCCTATTGATATCCACAGTGTTTACAGAAGTCTAAAAACTATTTCTTACTCTATGCAAACAAGATTATGTTGTATTGACAGATTAGTTTCATGGATTTCTGGTGGAAAATGATAATAATAATAAGTCCCACCACAAAATTTTTCCTGAGAATATGATGCACATTTTTATCTAGATAATAATAGGTCAGTGGATTCTTAGTTTTACTTTTGAAAATCTAAGGATAAGATATTGTATTAGTTTCTTCAAATACAGATTTTATAGCACCAGGCATGGCAGCACATGTCTGTAATATCATCATCTTGGAGGCTGAGGCAGGAGAAATGGGAGTTCAAAGTCAGCCTCAGCAAACGTGAGGTGCTAAGCAACTCAGTGAGACCCTGTCTCTAAATAAAATACAAAATAGGGTTGAGGATGTGTCTCAGTGGTCAAGTGCCCCAGAATTCAATCAAGTAAAAAAAAATACAAACTTAATGAAAAGCTATATCATTATCATTTCACATAATGTGCATAGGAAATGTTCTATTGACCATTAATCCATTTTATAGGTTCTCTCCTAAATTTTGAGGCTAGTCCTCTTCACTTGTTCCACATTTTGACACAAATGGTAGAACTTGTAACAATAAGATACACAGTTTTTAGAATTTACACACATTCAGATATTTGATGAGGACTTTGGTTTTCCTTTTAGTAGTGGATAACTGAGCAACTTGGTCAGTGTCTAAGAGTATTCAATTATAGCTAAGTCCTTTCTTTATTTTGCATTAGTATAAAACATGTTAATTAAACTTTAAGAATATGAAATGTTTATATGGAAAATATCCAGTTTTTAGTAGCAAATTATATTTAAAAATTTCTGAAGAACACACTGCATTTCCAAGATTATATAAATCATAGATAAGCTCCCAAATAAAGCTGAACTAAACTTTCAAAATAATTCCAATTATAATAATAAGAACAGAGATATTTCTACATATTCTGATGCAATGTTTATTATATTGTAAATAATTCCTTTAAACAAGGGGAAATTTTATTTTTTCATAATAGGGTATAATTTCATGTAAATAAAACCTGCTTTGCATTTGTGACTCTTTGGCTAAATCATCTGTCAAGTCATTAACATTACTTTCATCAGCAGTGTTTTTTATTACTTCAAAATCATGTGTTCTGGTAACAGCAATTTAAGGGAACTTCAATCAATGTAAAATAAAATTGCTTTTAGGTGAAATGCTGACAATGATATAAAATATTTGGACATGTAAATATTGCCTGTAAATGAAGTCTCCAATAATATAAAAATTTCAATACTGATTGCCTTAGATGTCAGATATTGTGATCTAATGAATCAGCCCCAGAACTTTGTGGCCTAGGACAACAATCAGTGTGTTGTTTCTGTCTTTTCATGCCCTCACAGTTGATTGTGCTCAGCTAGTCAGTTTTCCTTTGATGACATTCTTTGGTGAAATTCAAATGGTGAGGAGAGTATTATGTACCACAAAAAGAATATTTATACATATTTAGAAATTTAAAATTTAGAGTAGGTGGGAATATTATATATACACACACATACATATGTATGAGAGAGAAAGAGATGGAATATGCACCTTTTGCTCTCACCTACTGTAAGTTTAAATTTAGATACAGTTAGCTCTCTGTTTCTGTGAGTTCTGCATCCATGAATTCAACCAACTGTCAAGTGAAATTATTCAGAAAAATCACATTTCTAAAGAACATTTACAGACCTATTTCCTTGTTGTTTCCTTAACAATGTGGCATGACAACTACTAAGAAAACACTTACATTTTTTAGGTATTATAAGTAATCTATGAAGATTTTAAGCATAAGGGAAGATGTTCATTGATCTTATGAAAATACTGCACCATCCCCTAAAAGGGTTTGAACATCCACACATTTTACATTCAACAGGAGTGGGTCCTGAAGCTGATCTCTCCACAGATATTGAAGGCTGAGCATAAATAATAAATGCTCTGCTCTTAATGTCTCTAAACTTGAATATGATGGGAAAACAAAATGCATATTAAATTATATATTAAAACAGAAAGAAATAACTGTTTGGCAGTATGGGCAATTACAAAGCAGATGAAATTTTATATAAAATAAAATCTGAAACTGTTTGATCCTAAAGAATTTTATAATGTAGTAGGTATCAAAAGAAGGTAAAGAAAAAACAAATGCTAAAAATGTTACGCGTGTATTTAGTGCATTCAGAGGAAGTTTGGCTAGAGAATACTTTGTATGAAGTGAAACAGTGTAGATTTAATTGTATAAAAATTGTCTTTTTTTGGAAAAGTCTTCAAATTAGGATGAGAGTGTTGGGAGAAAGTTGAGAGCAGCACACTTAGAGAATAAGCATAGAGAGCTAAGTAGGACAACAGGAGATATAGCAGCATCCTTTCAAGAAAAGGCATCACTCCAAAGCTGCAACTTGGCAACGTGCTCACTGGCACTTACAGCTTCAGAGCCATGCAAAATAAAGGCTCCCTGTATATATTAGACATGGACCATTGTTTTCATTGAAGTCCAGAGCTGCAAATTCTGGAAAAGAAGCCTCATTTCTGCTAGTCTTTTTTTTTTTTTTTAAATCTCATTCAGCTCCAGAAAGGCATTCAAAAGGTATATTTGGATTTAAATTTAAGAAAAACAAGTAATGCAGACAGACTCACTGAAGGACACACACGGAAGGCCCCACAGCCCTGCACTTTCCTGTCCCAGACAAAACTGAGGCATTTACTTATAAGCGTCTTTATGAGCAATGCTGTCTGCATAGTTAGTTATTAAAGCTGTCTGCACACATGGGGTACTCAAAGCAGAGTAGATTTTTACTGTTTTTTAAAATACAACCTTGGGACCTGTGTCACACTGCAAGCTAAGGCAGGTGGGGTACATCTTAGTAAATAAAAGGAGGTCTGAATCATACCACAAAATTCCTGTACTTGAACCAGTCATTTTGTCTTTTATGTATAGCACTTAATATCATTTATATTAGTGATCATTTTCAGTCTTTATTTGTACAAAATGTTTAAGTTTACCACTGTGGTTCCTTTCTCTTGGCCCTGTAGGGTGAATGTTCTTGGTTAGTGATCTGGACGCAGGCTAGACTCATTCAAAAGAGACACTTTTGCTGGAGTGGGGGTAACCAGGGATTCAACTCAGAGGTATTCAACCAATGAGCCACATCCTTATTCCATATATATATATATATATATATATATATATATATATATATATATAATTTTATTTAGAGACAGGGTTGCACTGAGTTGCTTAGCATCTCCCTGTTGCTGAGGCTGTCTTTGATCTTGTGGTCCTCTTGCCTCAACTTCCTGAGCCACTGGGATTACAGGCATGTGCCACTGCACCTGGCCAGAGTAGACACATTCCTCTTCAAATTGTTATATGGCTTTTTAAGGAAGCATTAAAATTTGAGCCCTATCTGGAATTGTCCACTGTTACTAAGATAATATCGCACTTGAAGTCAAGCAGATATCACAAGAAAAATTCTACAAGTGAAAAAGGATCTTTAAAAAATAACCCCTCACTGAACTCTGTGACCTTTGAACTCTATTATACTCAACACATATTTAGCAGCATATTATTGACAGAAACTATGAAAATTAGATACAAAACTAATTCATGTAAAGTGACTAGAAGAACACACAGTAATTGATGGCCAATATACATGCTAAAATACATATTTTTGTTATGGTAACAAATACTTAAGTAGAAATCTTAGAAAATTCATATTATAACAAAGATAATAATATCAACATTGATGTCATGCCACCACAATAGATAACCCCTATTAACATTTATAGTTATCTAAATTTTATTACTCTAATAATAATTATTTAAAACATATCCTAAGGACTTAATGTATACCAAGATAACAAACCCTGAAGTATTTGGTGTAGGGTACTGAAATGAAATTAGGAGATTAAGATTTTAGGATTTTTTGCAGTGAACTAACATTCTGCCCTCAAGAGATTCTCATATTCCTTAGTCTTTATTTGAAACTTCATAAAAACCAACAGAGATGGAGAATCATGAACGGCTCTCTCCACTAACACTAAAAATTAGAAACAAAGTGCTATTATCCCCATTTCTCTTTATGTTGACATTTTATTCCACTATGCAGATATATAAATAAACAGGTGTAGATCAGATAATATTGAAATTACAATTTCTAAATGAATAGAAGTAAAATTATTTCTCATGTATTTTACTTTAATGATCGTGCACATATAGCTAAAATACATTAATAGATGTCACTATGCACACCCTAAAATATGCCCCATCCCCCCCCCACAAACACACACACTCACAAGTTCTTGGAGGTACTAGTCATCCACAGGTCAAAAAGATGCTCATCTATAAAATCTGATACAGTTTCAGCAATAAGAAAAGCCAAATCGATCTTTGAAGTTGTCAGTGAAAAATTGATGAGTTGTGCCTGCTCAAGCTCTGAGCTAGGGTCAAATTACCCTTGAAGAGACAAGAAAGAAGAAGTGATTTGCAGATAAGGCTGATGGCCTTGGTACCAGAAGCTTTTATTTTCTTAGTTCTAGTCCCTGGGAGAGGAGTGTGCCTCAACGGGCACAAAGTGTTCCCCAGACAATGTTAGACACAGGCCAAACTGCCAGGGTCCAGCTACTACACCGAATTGCTGCTTGCCACCCCTGGACATACACAAAAGGCAGGCCCAGGTTACCATAGCCTCCCAGGAGAAGACCAAAGTTGCCATTTGTCATCATTAAATGAATGGGTCATTCTTTTTCCTCCTGCCCTCTAATCAATGGCAGTAAAACTTAACTGGAAAAAAATGGGCAAAGAATAACTCAAAATCCTGAGCTTAGGTAGAAGTGAACTCCCTTCCCTCAACTTCTATATTAAGAAACATTGCCTGATTCTGCCATTTATTCTTCATGTCAGTCTGAGTATGCATTTTTCTAATTAGCAACATAAATCTTAACACAGTAGTTGTTCTCTGAATGAGAGAAATGCTTATCTGTAGATAATTTTAAAAATCAAAAGATTCCAATAAAATATTCTGAAGCTATCATGATCCAAAATTAGAGATAGCCACAATAGTCAATTTAATGTGGTTTGTTCTGATCATTCACGTGTGGGTGGTGTATTTGAATATGCATGTTGTGCAATGCAGATGACTGGAAGCACAAAACAACTGTTTCCAACAATTGGAACACATTATACATAATATTTTGCATTTTTATCTAACATGTTTATGCTGTTATAATTGGAAAATTATGAACATTTGAAAATAATACCTTTCAGGATTGCTAGAAGTATTATATAGATAAATTTAAAATCTGAAATGACAACAGGTATGTAATAATCAACTAAATAATGTTCATTTCATTCGAGTCTAATCAACATGAAATTATTTTTCAGTTTAAAATATTCAAAACTATATAACTAAACTATTTGTGGAAAAACATGAGAAGGGCATTGTTGAATATCACAGTCTAAAAAAAAGCAGTGATCCTAGAGTTGGTTGATATTTACTTCTGTACTCTTCTAAAGAGCAGGCCAAATTATGCTTGAGCTGAGTCCACTGACAGAGAAATTATCAGATGCTAACAAAGCTCATTCTATTGTCTGTTGGCTTTAGTCACTAGAAAATTCAATGTAATGTTAATATCAAAGTGTCTCCTTTTATCAACTCAGTTGGTGCTCCTAGTTCAAGTCATTTAACCATATTAAAAATATCTAATTTTCTATATTTAAGATCACTGTGCAGAAAATGTAAGATATTGAAGCTCAACACGAAGGTACTCCCAGTTTTCAATTAAAGTAGGATTCACTGATCTTTTGAAGGGATGCTTTTCTTCTATTTATGCAGATTGATGTTTGAAATTCATTGTTCTCTCAAATTAGGCTTATTATTAATTAAGAGGTTAGAGTGTTTTTAAAACTGAGGGCAGCCTTGGTAACAATATCATGCAAAATGTATATAACATGATTAACTCTGTACTACTAGAAGATAGAAAATGTTTGAAAGCTCATGATGAAAATAAGGAAAAACACTATCCAGAAGATTAAGCCTATAACTTACATAAATTATGTTTAGCATGCTCAACTTAGAACCATGATTAAGAGGATAAACTGCCATTATCAAGCAGCAAAAGTACTCTGAGAGGGTTTATATCAAATGAAAATATATGGATGTCATTGTAGCCTTTCAGTCTATTAGAAACACTTATTAAGTGTCCACATGTGCCGGGAACAGCAATTATTTTTTATATATGCACTTCTATTTAATGATTAATCCTCCCAGCTATCATTCATTTTAAAAGTTGATTAGGTAAGATGAGAATGTTAATATCTAGTTATTTGATGTTTAAAATAACTCACCTTTGATTACATAGGCAAAAATGTCAATACAGGGTTTTTCAAATTGAATGTGTGTGTGTGTGTGTGTGTGTGTGTGTGTGTGTGTGAGAGAGAGAGAGAGAGAGAGAGAGAGAGAGAGAGAGAGAGAGAGAGAGGAAAATATTTATGCAATTGGCTTTAAATTTACAGAATTATTCACTCTGGAATTATTCTTTTTCTCATTCCCACTTCTTTTCCTTTTTACTACACACACACACACACACACACACACACACACATGCACACACACAGAGTTGATTTAATCAAATCATCAAAAGAACAAATGATTATGTTTTCTTTATTCAAGCTATTTAATTGACCTTCTAAGTAGTCTCCATGCCTGCTGCAACCTCTTCTTTAAATATATCCCATATATTCTATTTTTAGAAAGACTAGTTTTACAAATCATAGGCTGATAAGTACTATTCTTCTTTAAACAAACCAACTTGATGGAGCTTCTTTGTTTTCAGGAAAATTCCAAAATCCATTACATTAGAATTCAACTCTATAGCTGCTCAATCTCATCCCATGCACGGTGTTGCAATGTTACTGCAGGGAAGTCCCTGTTCCTCATGTGTATCACTGTATCTTTTCTCTGTTATCTAGCTAAGTATAGTTATATGATATCCCCCAAATGTTGTATTCATCTCCATATTTTGCTCATATCATTTTCTTATAGTTATTGTCAACTGAGTTAATACTTCACTCTTGTTTCACATACTATCTCCTTGATTATGTCTTCATCATGTAGTAAAAAATTCTTTCTTCCTCTGTCTTCTCACTTCACTTTCCTTGTACACCTGTCACAGGATGATTTTTTTCTACCTCATAAGCTCTTCAAGGTCAGATGGTACTTAAATGTGAGACACTACTACAAACCAAAAAACTAAATATGAAAACATATTGGATATCTGCTCTCCAGAAGCTATCAAGTGTGAGCAAGACTCTAAAGCCCTTAACTTCACATTAGTCAGAATACTGCATCATCTATACTTATTTGTATATATTTCTTTGATATTTTGGCCATTTCAATTCACTTTCTTGGCGCCATCTAATGTCCAAACAATGAACTCGAACTTCCAATCCATTTACAGAATTGAACATATATATTCACAAAATTTTAATTATTTGCATATTCAGTCAGCCACAAAATTGGATGCTGTTAGTTCTTAAGCTTATTTGGTATCTCAAAACTGGCAGAGCCATCCCCAGTTGTTGATTAATTGTCCATCATGGACATGTTGCCTTCCCTATCTCACATCTGGATTTGATTATTCAGTGAGGTAGACATGGTGTGATGGAAGGGTTTTGTGGCTGAATAAAAACCTCCCTGCTCAATTAAAAGCCTGGGAAACTTATTTTTATCACAACAGCTTATGTGAAATTGACAGAATTTTACATGATAGTGTAAGATATAATCATAGAACTGTCACATAATGAAGAAGACTTACTGTTTAGTTAGTGCTCTAAGTATTTTCTTCCCAACAAATGCAAAGCAATGTTTGTTAACCTTTTCCTATACTGCACCAAAGCAGATAACTTACAAATGGCATTAGTAGACTTAACGATGATATGTTCTCACAGAATGTAGTGGAATAATTTTGAGATATTTATGTTGTCTGTGTTTATATATGGACTCAAGCCCATTCATGGCCAGGTGTGGTGGCCCACACCTGCAATCTCAATAGCTCAGGAGCCTGATGCAGGAGAATGGAGAGTTCAAAGCCAGCCTCAGCAAAAAGCAAGTCACTAACCACCTTAGTGAGACTCTGTCTCTAAATAAAACACAAAATAGGGCTGGAGATGCAGCTCAGTGGCCAAGTACCCCTGAGTACAATCCCCAGGACATCCCTCCCAAAAAATAAAGTCATTCATGACCTCATTTCCATTTCCATTATAAATTCTAGAAAACAAAATATTTTATACTCTCTTAATCCCTTGAGTTAGATGTGGTCATGTAAATCTTCCTTTAGCAAATGAAATGTAAGAGAAAATCAGTGGGTTAATTTCTAAGGAAGGTTTTAGAAGATTAGGCTAAACTCTTGGTATGGCTGTTATTTCACCTCTCAGCTCTTCTGATTATTTTTTTTTTCCTTCCTGGATGATAGATGTGATGTTTGGTGTGTGGCAACCATGTGAAGATTGTGACAATAGCATATCCTAGGTGAGTTTTGAGGAGCTGCCCTTATCAGTCCTTTATCCTGAGCTTTTTGATTCTTGAGAAAAACAAACTCCTGTTTTACCCATGGCCAGTTATTGTTATTATTGTTGGCATTATAATCATAAGTGATGCACCTTCCCCACCACTTGGGCCATAGTAATAGCTCCTCTTCATTGTGAGATACATGTCAGAGGGTTTCTGTCTTCATAGTGCCCCAGACGAAAGAACTACCCAACAGTTCAGTTTATTGACTAGTTAAATCCAGTTCAGCAATTGCAGTTTGTGTGGTATCTGTGTTTCTCTCAAATATGTAAAATAGCCCACTGCAACCCTGTGAAATAAACTGCAGTGTCCCTGAGTGAAAATACATGTATAAAAGATCTTTCAAAGCCTGGTCTCCTGGAGTAGGGCAGGGTACATATACAAGGTACATATTATTATGTACAAGGATACATAATAATACTTTAGAATAAAGTTTTGACCTATATCCTGATAATCAGTCTTAGTTACACAATATTTTAGGAGTATCAAAATTCAAAATCATGTGTGCATAAAACTGATAAAAATATCACATGTAAATGCACAAATGGAAGTAGTTAGGATAAATTATTAAAGAAGGAATAGAGGACTCAAAGTGACAATACATAGAAATCTACAATGACTGAAGTAAAATTATATAACATAGATACAGCGTTAAAACTAGGATAAGTCGGAGCCAAACACCTCACAACAAGAGGTTCTAAGAAGACAGATATGGGTTCCTACTGTGTGTAAGAGCTATGTAGATGTCTTCTACCTAAAATCAGAAACTACCAGCTTGTGTGCAACCTGCCTTGGAGTTATGGAATCCATAGTTTTGACTGGGATTTCTTAACACTCCACTAGTGACAGAAGTGTATTTCTGCTATGTAATTAGCCCCAATAGCAGAACCCACTGCAGTTGTCTCCAAGACCAGGGACAAATTCTTACTGATTAAGCAGTGTTGATAAACTGGGACAAGTCATGCCCAAATCCCTGAAATGCATGGTCACAAAACAACACTGAAACGTATATTTTGTGCATTAACCAAAAATTAGTGCTATGCAGATACCATAGTGGTACTGCTCAGGCCAATTCTAGGTCTGTTGGACTTAACCTCACAGCACCATCAATAACACTTTAATGAACAGCAACAAAGACACACTGAAAACCACATGCAAACACTATCCATAGTAATAGAGTGATGACACTATACTAATATGTGTTAATGTCAGTTCAAATAATACCATGCAAGTGAGGACTGCCTGTCTTGTGACTATAGAATTATTACAGTGAATTCTGTTAGCCATGCAATAAAAACAGTTCCACTAATTTTGGTTTTGCATTATAGAATATTGAAGAACTAGTTAAAATGATCAGTTTCAGATTTTGTTGTAGCTTGATTTTTAATTCAATCTTGAGTGAAATGATCAATTACTTTTGATTATTCATTTTATTCTGTAAGAAACTAGGAGAGGGGCTGGGGATGTGGCTCAAGCGGCAGTGCGCTCGCCTGGCATGCGCGGGGCGCTGGGTTCGATCCTCAGCACCACATAAAAATAAAATAAAGATGGCACTGGGCATATGGAGGAATTCAATTCATAATTTCAGGGATGATTTTATGATTATGAAGAATATATATGAGATATATATATATATAGCCTTGCTGTGACCCAAACAACACAAGTTGTAACACAAGGTACAACTTAGAAGAGGGAAAGTTTATTAGAGGATTATGGTTTCAGAAATCTCAGCCCACAGATTGTCTACTCCATTGCTCTAGAACCATGTTGAAGCAGCATATCATGGGGGAAGAGTAGGCTCCCCCAGCGAAAGTTATGAGGCAGAGAGAGACAGAGAGAGAGAGAGAGAGAGAGAGAGAGAGAGAGAGAGAGAGAGAGAGAAAGAGACTGCAGCAGGGAAGATGTACCCTTCTAGGCCATGCCCCCAGTGATCATCCCCTCCAGCCATGCCCCATGTACCTACAGTTAACACCCAATCAGTCCATTCCATCTAAGATGGACTTGATCAGGTTACAACTGTCATAATCTAATCATGTTGCCTCTGAATATTGCCATGTCAACAGGAGGTTTTGGGGAATACCTCATATCTCTGGAGGCCTCAAGCATAGAAGTGTCAAATATTTGCAATCCTTTGCTGTCACCATATTGAAAGTCTTAATAATTTAATCTATGAATTTTGAACCTGCAGTTTGGGATATCCAAATGTCACAAAGGACTATACAAAATATATATGTCCCCTTTTCCATTCACATACAGTGTTTGAGATGTTCCATAGGCAAAAAATTCTTGCAGATCCAAGATACATGAAAGTTCAGGAGACTCAAAGTGAATCCAAGATAAGTAGGCTGTGTCTATACTGACAAAGAATGGCTCTGCTTACCTCAAAAAGGCTGTGCTTTCTTTTTTCCCTTTCTTTCTCTTTCTTTCTTTCTTTCTTTCTTTCTTTCTTTCTTTCTTTCTTTCTTTCTTTCTTTCTTTCTTTCTTTCTTTCTTTCTTTCTTTCTTTCTTTCTTTCTTTCTTTCTTTCTTTCTTTCTTTCTTTCTTTCTTTCTTTCTTTCTTTCTTTCTTTCTTTCTTTCTTTCTTTCTTTCTTTCTTTCTTTCTTTCTTTCTTTCTTTCTTTCTTTCTTTCTTGTACCAGGGATTGAACTCAGTGGCACTCAACCACTGAGCTAGATTCCCAACCCCATTTTGTATTTTATTTAGAGAAAGAGTCTCACTGAGTTGCTTCCTATCTCGCTAAATTGCTGAAGCTGGCTTTGAACTCGCAATCCTCCTGTCTCAGCCTTCTCAGCTGCTGGGATTATAGGTGTGTGCCACATCGCCCAGCCAAGGCAGTGCTTTCTGATCCAACTAAAACCTTCCTTGAATGGAAAGAAGGCAAGTGCATTTTGAGAAACCATGAGAGATGAAGAAACCCTAAAACATCCTTCATTGATCATGTTAATTTCCTATATTATCAAATCACTTGCACTAAAAAGAATGATAGAAAGAAAGGGAAAGACAGGAATACCCATAGTCAGCCTTGCCTTTTAATCTTTCCTTACTCATCAGTAAGTTAAAAGCAGAGTGTTGATGGAAAGTGCAAGTGTCAAGAAGTGAATAAAATGCTGTTGAGTTAATTCTGTAAACAATTTCCCTGTTCTGGTAAGAATAAAATACCTATCTATGTATGTACAAACTACAAAATATGAATTGTGTAATTTCTGTGATTCCAAATACATTTTAAGTATTCTATATTTGCATTAAAATTGGCATTGTGCAATTTTACAATGCACAGTAAAATTCATCCTAAAACAAATTTTAATTTTTCTTTACTTAGAATGACACAATAATAAATAAAAACATCATGAGAAGTCAAAACAAACCTGTGAAATAAAGGAAAATGCTATTATTTTAATGATATTTTCCTCCTGCTTTTTGAATGAGGAACAGCATATTTCCATTTTGCAGTGAGCATATAAATTATGTAGCAGACTCTGGGTAAATAATATTATTGCAGCCAGTATTCTTGACATATTAACAACCTGATGCTATGGATGAATAAGTACTGAGATTCCTACAGACAAACAAAAGGACATCATTCATTCAATCCACATGTCTCTTATTTATTTCTTGAAGGAAACTGGAAAACGGGACATAAAAAGACAGAGTGAATATTAACCCAACTAAATGTCTGAAAGAAAAGACTGCATGAGTAAATTTCAATAGTTTGTTTCACAACTTAAGGGTAGGTACTATATTGCAGGTCTCTTCTGGGAAGTGGATACCTTGGTGATTTGATGTTTCCTTGGTGATAGGTCTTTCTTTTAGATGTATTGTATTTCTTAAAGGTGGGGTTGCTAGCTTTGGATAAAGACTATTTATTTACTCTTTCTGCTGGCTTCAACTTTTCAACAGTGTTAATAATTAAAAGGTCATATATGAAATGATTAAACATTAAAGGGAGTTTTAAAAATCTTATGAAGAAAACATGGTTGAAAGTATCTTGAATAAGTGGGGTATTTTTTGTATTAAAGAATCATATAATATATTTCTGATTGAAGCTCCATTTCAGAATTTATTTATATATATAAAATATACAGATGTATATATACAGATGTATATATAGATGTATATAAATATATAGATACAGTTGTATATGCACATACACAGAGATGCATATATATATATATATATATATATATATATACACATATGTATATGTATGTGTGTTTGTGTGTGTATATATAGGTGTATGTGTGTGTGTGTATTTTGGATAGACTTTTCACCTATAGAAAACACTAATATGTCTAGTGTGGCTAACCCAATGGCAAAAAATTTAGATGTGTTGAACAAGTATTGTTTTTTCTTCAATATAGAATTTGGAATCTATAGTTTTTTTCTGATATCTGTTTACTGTTTTATGTTGAGGTATTAATTGAGGTTTAATCTTCTTAATAATTTTTAAATATATATGTAGGCAAAGATGGGCATTTGGCTCAGAAAACAGACATGATAATAGTCTAGAGAAAAGCTTAGTAATATGAGAGTTTGGCCTTAGAAAGACCACCCAAGACCTTAAAACAAGAGAAACAGGGAGCCTATAATCTTTACTATGGAATGGCAGGAAATGTGCAGTTACATAAATACCTAAAAAGAAATAGAATAGAATATGAATGATTTTAGAATTCACACCTTTAATGCTTTGAAGTTCCTTTAGCAATAGTGTTGTTTTCCTTACCATGTGTGAAGATGGTAGAATCCTCTAGAAAATAAAGATAGAACAATACTATTCTTTGGTTGACTTATGTAATTAGATTGGCCCTACTGGAACAATCCAGAACACTCTCCCTATTTTAAACTTCCTATTCTTAGTTATTTCTGCAAAATATATCCTGCAAATTAAAGTAATATACTTTTAAAAGCCAGGGATGAAGATATGTGCATCTTTGAGGGGTTATTCTGCTGATTGCATATATATTCAATAAATAATCATTGAATTATGTTACCTAGAACCATTCAATTTAGAGATTCTAATAATTTCAAAGGAAATTTTTATGTCTAAATAACTTGTGAGAAGCTTCTAAATTTTGCAACTTCTAGTTTGACATTCTTAAACTAAAAACATAGTCTATGTATACACACACACACACACACACACACACACACACACACACACACTAACTTAGACCAAGAACCACTGGACCTCTGATATTTTGGGTAACTTCCATTATTTCTGAAGATTCTCTATAATATGTTTCCCATATCTGGTTTCTTTCATTATCTTTATCCTCTGGTTTTATTCCCTTTAACACATGGGGCTGTTGCAACTACCTACTCCAATACTTCTGTTTAGGGAAATTACCACTATTACTTCTCATGGATAATATGTGAAAAAATTCTAAAAACTTCCACCAATTGCACGAACTCTTACCTATTACACAGAGTTGAATGCTATTTGCTGTCATCTATATAACAATATATGGAGTACCATCAGAAGTCCTGAACACCATGTCATCTCCATCAAAATGCTAGAACACTATCATCATGATCTAAGCATTAATGAATAGAAGCAGACTTGCATTGCCTTAAAAAAAAAAAAAAACAGAAAATTCAGCCTTGTATTGTGGTGCACACCTGTAAACACAGTGATTTGAAGGGTAGGATGACAAGTTTAAGGACAACCTCAGCATTTAAGTGAGAATCTTTATCAAAATAAAATTTAAAAGGGTCAGGGGTGCAACTCAGAGGTAGAGCATTTGCCTAGCATATGTGAGGTCCTGAGTTCAATTCCCTGTACTGTGAAAAGAAGGAAAGAAATGGGAAAAAAAGGAAGGGATGAAAAGAGAGAGATGGGAGGAGGGAGGGAAGCAAAGAAGGAGGAAGAAAATGGGAGAATTTCTCTACACAGAAAGACACAGAGGGAAAGTCATGTGAAGAAATGTGATATGATGAAAAAAGTCATGTGGTGAAAATAGAGATTGGAGTGATAAATCATCAAGTCAAAGAGCACCGAGGGTTCTTTAAGCTGCCAAAAGTTAGGAGGGAACCAATTCTAAGTCAGAAGTTTCTAAAACTGCCAACATCTTGAATTTGAACTTCTGGACTTCAGAACTGTGACAGAATTAATACTAATTCATTGTCATCTTAAGCCACCAAGTTGGGGATAATTTGTTACAACAGCCCTAGAAAACCAATAAGCGTGGCACGTGTTAAGCACATCCAAAAGCTCGGTGTTCATTAACTCACAGGAGGCATTGAAGACAGATGCTGTTATCATAGTTTTACAGCCAAGAAAGCAAAAACCAGAGCAGTATGTGACTTTTCCCAAGAGAGCACAGTGAAGAATATGAAAATAGAGTCCAGTGGTCTTTCCTAGATATCCATGATAATCATTCCATCTGCAAACATTCCTGAATCATTCTTTTGTTCCAGTGTTGTGATTTGTTCTGTGATGGTATGAAGATTATGACTCTCTGCCCTCAAGATGCTTACAGCTTATATCATGACATACAACAAATAATGTATGCTTTATGAAACAAAAAGTCATGAGGAAGATAATTTATAGTCACTTTGGGAGAGGAGGAGTTAATTTGGGTAACTCTGTCAACCGTGGCCCCATGATATCAGAATTAAGCCAAAGCTATAGAAAGATTAAAAATTATACTAATATAGGACAAACAGTGACTATTATTTGTAAAGTTCTCTATGTGTACAGAGTGTCTTATTCACAATAAGTGAGAGTGTGTCATTAAGGGACTTATGCATAACTGAGGAGGTAGTATTTGATAAGAGTATAAATTAAACTTGTCTCTTCTTCATTTAAAACTGGTATGCAGCATGTTAAACCAAACTGTGAGGGAATTCCATATAGTAAATAATTTTCATTTTTTTTTCTTCTCTTCCATTTTAGTATCATTGGAAAACTGCATCTTCTATCATTCCAGGTTAGCTCTTATCACAATCACACTTAGAATATTTATGTATTTTTTTTCTGTAACAGAATCATGTACTAAATTTATTTATCCCTCAGTCATTCATTTCCTTTCACTAATATTTGTGTAGAAAATAAGCTATTTATTTTGTGAATGTCTCTCAATTTTGGCTTACCTGATGCTTATTCATGGTTAGATTCATGTTATGCATTTGATATCTATACCACAGATGTTATGTTGGGTCCTTCTAAGTACACCTACCAAAGAGTATACTTATCATCCTCAAGATCTTGCATCCTAATATCCTATTCATCACTAAAAAGAATCAAGAGGCCGAGACCGCGTCCATCCTGCGAGTACAGTCTCCTCGCCGCTCCACCGCCGCCAATCCACACCCGCCACCCAGCTCGCCATGGATGACGATATCGCTGCGCTCGTCGTTGACAACGGCTCCGGCATGTGCAAGGCCGGCTTCGCGGGCGACGATGCTCCCCGGGCCGTCTTCCCCTCCATCGTGGGGCGCCCGCGGCACCAGGGTGTGATGGTGGGCATGGGTCAGAAGGATTCCTATGTGGGTGACGAGGCCCAGAGCAAGAGAGGCATCCTGACCCTGAAGTACCCCATTGAGCATGACATCGTCACCAACTGGGACGACATGGAGAAGATTTGGCACCACACCTTCTACAACGAGCTGCGTGTGGCTCCGGAGGAGCACCCTGTGCTGCTGACCGAGGCTCCCCTGAACCCCAAGGCCAACCGTGAGAAGATGACCCAGATCATGTTTGAGACCTTCAACACCCCAGCCATGTATGTGGCCATCCAGGCTGTGCTGTCCCTGTATGCCTCTGGCCGTACCACTGGCATTGTGATGGACTCCGGTGATGGGGTCACCCACACAGTGCCCATCTACGAGGGGTATGCCCTTCCCCACGCCATCCTGCGTCTGGACCTGGCTGGCCGGGACCTGACAGACTACCTCATGAAGATCCTGACTGAGCGTGGCTACAGCTTCACCACCACAGCCGAGCGGGAAATCGTGCGTGACATCAAGGAGAAGCTGTGCTACGTTGCCCTGGACTTCGAGCAGGAGATGGCCACTGCAGCCTCTAGCTCCTCCCTGGAGAAGAGCTACGAGCTGCCTGATGGTCAGGTGATCACCATTGGCAATGAGCGATTCCGCTGCCCTGAGGCACTCTTCCAGCCTTCTTTCCTGGGCATGGAATCCTGTGGCATCCATGAAACTACTTTCAATTCCATCATGAAGTGTGACGTTGACATTCGCAAGGACCTCTATGCCAACACAGTGCTGTCTGGTGGCACCACCATGTACCCAGGCATTGCTGACAGGATGCAGAAGGAGATCACAGCCCTGGCACCCAGCACAATGAAGATCAAGATCATCGCTCCCCCTGAGCGCAAGTACTCTGTGTGGATTGGCGGCTCCATCCTGGCCTCTCTGTCCACCTTCCAGCAGATGTGGATCAGCAAGCAGGAGTACGACGAATCTGGCCCCTCCATTGTCCACCGTAAATGCTTCTAGGCGGACTGTTACTTAGCTGCGTTACACCCTTTCTTGACAAAACCTAACTTTGCGCAGAAAAAGAGATGAGATTGGCATGGCTTTGTTTTTTTTTTCCTTTTTGTTTTTGTTTTTTGTTTTGGCGCTTTTGACTCAGGATTTAAAAACTGGAACGGTGAAGGTGACAGCAGTCGGTTGGAGCGAGCATCCCCAAAGTTCTACAATATGGCCGAGGACTTTGATTGTACATTGTTCTTTTTTTTAATAGTCATTCCAAATATAGTGAGATGCATTGTTACAGGAAGTCCCTCGCCCTCCCAAAAGCCGCCCCACTCCTCCTGGAGGATGGCCCAGTCCTCACCCGAGTCTATACAGGGGAGGTGACAGCATTGCTTTTGTGTAAATTATGTAATGCAAATTTTTTTAATCTTCGCCTTAATACTTTTTTATTTTGTTTTATTTTGAATGGTCAGCCATCGTGGCCCCCCTTTTTGTCCCCCAACTTGAGATGTATGAAGGCTTTTGGTCTCCCTGGGAGTGGGCTAAGGTGTGGAGGCAGCCAGGGCTTACCTGTACACTGACTTGAGACCAGTTCAATAAAAGTGCACACCTTAAAGATGAAAAAAAAAATAAAAATACAAAAAAATAAAAAGAATCAAGAATCCTTTGAGAAGTGGCTCATTCCAGAACTGTGCCTGGAAATATTCAGAATAATTTTGAACAACATGCTATGCCTGAAAGTAAGAACAGTCTTAACCAATGAGAACAAAACCAAGAAAACAAGAAACTAATTTTAATAGGTTACCACTGGATAAATCTGTGAGAATTAAGACATTCAAATAAGTAATAATAACAATAAGTTATAATCTATTGATTAAATTATTCAAGAACCTATTAATCATAGCTAAATAAAGAAATTAGGAACATTGTTGTAAAATAATATATGTAGAATATAATTTTTAAGTAAAAATTATGAGGCCCAGTATCCTGACTGACCCATTCACCATTCATCCATCCAAATAGCCCAGTGATTGCCATATACTAAGTATTCACTATATAATTATGTTACAAAATTAATTGAATGAATAGAGAAATAATAAGTTCTTGTTATGATTTCACTTTTGAAAGATAGTAAGATTTTAACCACAGAAAGACCTTAATCAAAGCATTTTATATTTTTAGATCACAATAATTCATATAAAATAAAGACTGATGATATCTTAACTATTTGAAAGCAGAAGTCTGGGCCAGACATACTCTTTATGTTACTTCTGGGTTTCTGTAATCCAGTGTGATCTTTCTTGAAGCTAGCTCATGTTATGTCAAAACTGTTTCCTGGGCTTTTCTTTCTGTCACTGCAGTAAGCTATTCAAGACTTAAATTTATGTTGAGAAATAGATTATGCAATGTTTATTTAGGTGTAATTGAGGTGCACCTGTTTCTATGATTTACTGTTACATTTTTTGTTACATTGTAAACCTGCTTTTATGTATTTTATTCCAATTGTTATGTTTTAGATTCATGTAAGTTTGGCCAACAAAAGGAGTCACATGTCATTTCTTTCTCCATGCAAAAAGGTAGATTATAATTCAAGTCATTTATAATTAAAGATTTAGGATTTCAGGAAACAGTACAAGTGGGAACATAGAAAAGCTTATAAAATGCATTATTGGAGTAATTTTGCCAATTATGCTGCAATTATTATTATGCTGATTTTGATATTACAAACCATTTAAAAACTCAAATCTATTTTGTAAAAACTTCCTTGTAGATCTTACACAGTGTTGAAGAGTGAAAAGGTGAATCATTCATTTTCTAACCATGTGTATGATTTATAGGGATATTTTTACAAAATAGATTGAGTTTTTTAATGGTTAGCAGTATTACCTGGGTTATTACTAAGGGAAAAGTTAAAATTTCTAAGGTAACAAAAAAAATCATGTTTAAAGGAATGATACACACTGTTAGTAAGGAATCTTTGGATTGCAAAGACCAAAGTCACATTTAACCTAACTTAAGCCAAAATTAAATTTTATTCTAGTGAGGTCTTTCATGAAACTCTGAAGATGCAATGCAGCTGGTATCTGGGTCATAAAAAGATGAATTTAAGGAAGTTGGTATAATTATAAAAGTATTTTTCCATACCGGAGTCTTAGACAACCTCTCCATTCTCTCCTATCTCTTCCCTCCTTGTTTCTGGTATTTGTGGTGGAAGCATGAGTGTTGTACCCAATACCGGAGCTTTAAATCCTGTAACTACTAGGTGTCAGCACCAGGACTTACTGTGGCTTGCTTGACACAGACTTAGTATCTAAAATGGCTAAGTGGCTGTCACTTTCCATTTGTTTGGAGGAGAAGAGGGGTAACTTCACAGAAAATTGTATTCAGTACGCTAGCAATTACTGAGGGTTCACAAGGTACTTTATGTCCAATAAGTCTGTGAGTCAGTTATTTCTCCACAGGTGTCAAATGAGGAAATAACAGGTCTGAGAAGGCACGTAGAGTGCTTATGGCACTGAGTGAACGGTGGAGCCAGTTTGTGAACTTATGTTTAGTTGACTCGAAAAGGATGTTTATGCCTTTCCTTAAGTTAAATAAAAAGTATCCACATTTCAATTTATAAACAAATAAAGAAAAGATTAAGAAATATTTAAAGAACCTAGAAAATGGTGATAATAAAGAATATGGAAACTGAGTTGTTTTCTATTTAAACATGTATTTGACTTCAAGTTGTAGTCATAATGAAGTGACAGGAACCGAGTTTAGCCTCATTTCATAAAAAATAATTAGAATAGAGAAAATATATGAAATATAGTTTTTAGTATAATAGACAATAAGCAGCACTAACTGTTGTCTCTGGAAGAACAAAAGCAAATAAAAATGAGCATTGTGTAATGCAACCATTTTTCCTGGAAATATATTCCAGATTATTGAATAGAAAAAGTATATTAGCTGGAGTTGTCCAGAGAAATGAAACCAATAGTGTGTGTGTGTGTGTGTGTGTGTGTGTGTGTGTGTGTGTTTGTGTGTATGTGTGTGTGTGTGTGCGCACATGTGTGTGGATTGGCTAAGATCTTATGAAGACTGCTAAGTTCAAAATCTTCAGGGTATTGCCAGTGAGTCAAGACCATCAGGATGGAGATCCAGGGAAAAGCTAATGCTCCATTTCAAGTATGAAGAGCATCTTCTTCAAAATTCTTTCGTGTGATGGGAGGTTAGTCTTTTGTTTAATCTAAGTCTTTATCAGATTAGAAGAGGCCTACCTTCATTACAGAAGAAAATTTGCTTACTCAAAGTCCACCTGTTTACAAGTAAATCTTGTACAAAAATATCAAAAATAGTGTTTGGCCACATAATCTGGGCATCATAGTCCATACAAGTTGACATGTAAAATTAACTCCACAGAAAGAAATTAAAGGGCAGGGGGGAGCAGCATCATGAGTTGAGAAAACATTAACCAGGAAGTCTAAATTAGCCAGAAGATGCAGCACAGTGTTATAAAACGAATTCTAGAAATCTGACTGATTATCTTTAACTCACTCTTATTAAGATGTGTATGTGTAAAGTGAAACTCTTCAGTGTTTTTTAAAAGAGAATGAAAAAGCTTTGAACAAGAGACTTTAAAGGCCTGAAATTGTTCACCTCTCTATCATAGAGGATGCAGTTTATTTATCTATCACTTGGGGGACTCAATAGGGATCTCAAAAGGATATGTTCTCAGTCTTATAGTGTACTAGTCAACTTTCAATTACTATGACAAAATGCCTGAGATAACCAACTTAAAATAGGTAAGATATATTTTACCTCACAATATCAGAGGTTTCAGTCCATGGATGGTTAGTCCTGTTTCTTTGAGCCTATGGTATACAGTATTACTATAATGGGAGTCCATGGCAGAGGGTGTCTGTTCATTTTATGGAACTCAGGAAGCAAAGAAAGGGACAGGAATAGGGCTGGATTTCCAATATAATGTCTAAAGGCATGCCTCTGATTGCTAATTTCCTCTTTCTAGGCCCATATGTTGTAAAAATTACACTACCTCACAATAACACTGCACAATAACACTGCATGCTGGAGGCAAAGCCTTTAACAAATGGACATTTAGGGAACATTTTTATATCCAAACTATAACAATACTCTGATATATTAATATATCAAAGGCTACTCTAGAAATTCCATGACAAAATTTAGGACAAATCCCCCAAAATATTAACTTCAAGTTATTTAATTCCATATCAAAACAAATCCAGCTCTTTATAACAATGCTATTCAGGCAATCAGTAAAATGAAATTCCCTTGCCTAGTGTACAATTTAAAAAATTACTAGATATACCAAGAAGCAAGAAATGTGACCAATGTTTAGAAAAAATAGGTAATTGAACAGACCCCAAAATAGTAGAAATGATGGAAATGGCAGATAAAAACCTCTTTTCATAACTACATTCAAGTACAATCATGAGATAATAAAATATGAACAAAAAAATGAATAAAGTCATAGATTTGAGAAACATAAGAAAACCAAAATTCACTTGGTAAAATTAACAATCAGATATATGGAACAAATTTAGTGAATTTAAGACATAACAATAGACACAGAAATGAAACACAGTGATCATAAATTTGAAAAAAAAATGAGTAGAGTTTTGATGAACAGCATAATGTTTTATAGCTGTATTAACCACCAATTATGTAAACATTCGATTTAAAATGTAAGAAATGTGAACCCAGGTTTAAAATAGAAGAACCCAACTATATGCTTTCTATTAAAAATTAAGTCCATTAAAAAAATTAAATGCAAACATGTAGAGTTAAAAGAAAATGGATTTAAAAATGTATACCAGGCAACAAATAAAATGATGGTCACTATAGAAAATGGTCTGGTGTATCTGTAATATTAAACATAGAATTACAACATGTGCTAATAATTCTACTACTAGGTATAGACCTTAAATAACTGAATGAATGTACTCATGGAAACTCTTGCCCGTGAATATTCATATCATTAGTACTGAAGCCAGATTTAAAGATAGGTAGTTAGGGTGGTCAGATAAATCAGGTCTAATATTGAGTAAAATCGAAAATGAAGGCCATGTTGAGAATGGAGCCCAGGAAAGCAAAGCAGCACTTGGGAAATTGAAATGTTAATGTTCCCAAGGCCCAGAGCCAATCCCAAAGAAATGTTAATGAAACAGCTCCCAGCAAACAGGAAGATGCTAATCAGAAGCAGCCCCAGATTACTCCTCAGGCCTATCTGCCCCTCACCTTTTAGGTCTCCTCACCTACATTCTATCACTGCAAGATAACAGAACAAAGGACAGAAACACTGACAGAAATGCAGGAAAGCTGAAAGAAGACCTTAGCTATAAAAAGGGGAAAACATCTGCCCTTCCAAGGATTCCACCTCTTGGGTCCTCTTCTTCCTCCCGGGAGAAGTCTTTTCTGCTGTCCTTTAATAAAGCTTCTGCTTTCCACTCTAAACTTGCCTTGTCATGCTTCTCTGGTGTTATACTTAAGCACTGAGGAAGCAAGGACTCTTCACCAGTAAACAGTGGTAACAGTACTTCCAACAGTCAGAAGGTTTAAACAAGCCAAATGCTCCCCAATCCATGAATGGATGAAAAAAAAAAACATGTTATATAATGGAGATGGAGAGTGCTGAGGCCAGAGGAAGCTTGAACAGGTTGAGCTTTAGATATTAATTATCTAAGTGGAGATGTTGAAGACACAGTGGGACGTACAAAATTTGGCTTGGAAAACAAATTTGGTAGCCATCACCATAAATTCAGTATTCAAATTCAAGAGATTAGATGAAACAAAGAAGCAAGTGAAGAAAGGAAAAATAACATCAAGGACAGAACACTGAGTTCCTTCCAATTAACAAATCTTAAAAAAAGGGGGTCATCAGCATAGGCAACATAGAAAGAGGGAATAACCTATGTGGCAAGAGAAAAGCCAGGATATTTATGAAACAGCACACACTTTGGGAACTTCAATATGCTTTCCTATTTCTTTATGAAGATTTTCATGATAAGCAAAGAGCTGGGGTCTATGTATTACAAGAAAGAGAATAAAGTGTGGAGGCCAATGACCTGGATTAAAATTCTTAAATTTCACCTATATGTAATGCTGTAAAGTTTCTTATACATCTTGGACCCTCTGTTTTTCACCTGCAAAATCTGAATAAGTGAATTGAAAAATGCATGAAAATAATACCTTTTATTTTTATTTAATACTCATCACCTCACCTCTTTCAATTGTTCTACTTACCATAAATGATTTGAATGCTTCCTCATAGTTCAGTTTGTTTGCCCTGGTAGGGGAAATTAGATAGTGGGTATGTTCTATAATTTCTTAATACATATTTAACTTCTTTGATGCTGGTGTTTTGTCTTTCCTGTTTATAAGGAGGAAATGTTTTGTTCACTAACTTAAATTCTTTCTTTTCAGTTTTTATCTATTTTGGCACATTGTTATTTGTATAGTTTATAGAATGCTCTTCTCTTTTGTTTGAAATGGAAATCAATGTAGTGTTGTGAAGTTTTCACAAACCTGGAATCCTAAATTCCCCAAAACCCAGTTTTGTGTTATCATCTTATATTCATTGACTTGGGAGAAAGCTTCCCCAGAAAGCAAAACAAAGTACCTGAGGCATGAGATATAAAATCTTCCTTTTATATCAAGTCAGTTACCAGTATTTTGCCAAGATTTCACCTTACTCTGTCAGAATGGCAATGATCAAGAATACAATCAATAATAAATGCTGGGGAGGAAAAGGTACACTTGTACACTGTTGAAGGCACTGCAGACTAATACTACCACTCTGAAAAGCAGTATAGAGATTCCTCACAAAACTAGGAATGGAAACCCCAGCAATTCTAAAATCACATACTACAGCAACACAGCCACCTCAGTGTTTACAGCAGCACAATTCACAACAGCCAAATTATGGAATCAACCCACAGTCCTGTCAATAGTTGAACGGATTAAGAAATTGTGTCATATATACAAAATGGAGTTCTACTCAGTCATAAAAAAGAATAAAATTATGGTATTTATCAGTAAATGGATGGAAATGGAGAACAAATAATAAGTGGAATTAGCCAAACTAAGCAACTCCAAAGTCACATGTTTTCTCTTATAAGTGGAAACTAGAGTATAATAAAGGAAAGGAGGGGAGGATAAATACTATACAGATAAAGGGAAGATCAGTAGTATACAAGGAGATCTAGAGACAGAGTGGAGGGATAGTAAAGGGGAAGCAATGCAGAATTAATTCTTAGAAAATCATGTTATGTGAATATATAACTATACCACAGGGAACTTATCTTTATGTATAAATAAGAAGAACCAATCAAATATAAAAAATAGGTGAGTGAGAGGAAGTCTAGTACAGTATAGGAAGGAGAACAGGGAGGTACAAGGGGAATGGGAAAGGGGTGATCATGAACTGAAATCCAATTCTATGCATGTATGAATTTATTGGGATAAACCCAATTACTATGCATAACTATAAAGCTCTTATAAAAATAAAATTTAAAAAAAGAAAAAAAAATAACCAGTGTTTTGGACTTGTCCTGTTAAACAAAATGTCTTAGTAAGCTTACACTGCTATAATAAAATATCATCAATAACTGGTTTAAACAATAGGTGTTTATTTCTCACAATTTTGGAGACTGGAGAATCTGAGATCAAGATGCCACATTGTTGGGTTTTGGCTTTTAGACACTGCCATCTGGCTGTATCTTCAGGTGGTAGAGAGAGAGAGTGCTAATACCTTCCTATTCTTACAAGGACCCTAATTGCATCAGGAGGGTCTACTCTCAAGGCCTCATCTAAATCTAAATAAATCCCAAAGGTCCTCCTCCTTGCTAACGCTATCATACTGTGAATTAGGGGGTTAGGAATACAAGCATTCATTCTATTATGACATATGATTATCAGAAACTCATCCTAAACAAGTATGCATTCAAACTTCTTCCCTTACACCTTCTCTCAGGCTCTGCTCTACACCTAAGCCATTAATGAAAGTCTGTAAATCCCTACAGACCATCTCTCATAATGTTAGATGCAAAAATAAATAAATAAATAATTAAATACATAAATAACAACATTTTAGAAAGCTGAATCTAGAGAGAAATAAAATGAATTAAAAATCATTACAAGTGGAATCTTTTCTATGATGGAAGGCAAGTTTGACATTTAAAATCAATCAATTTAATCACATAAGCAAGCTAAATATGAATATCAAGTGATTACATAAATTGAAACAGAAGGAGAATTTGATAAAATCCAACAATAATTCATGACTAAAACTCTTCATACATGTAAACAAATTGGGCTAGTTCGTTAATTAAAGCATACCTACAATTATACTTAGTATCCCAGCTAATACCATATCTAAAGCTGAGAGATTGTATACTTTCCCTTCAAGTATTGTTTTCAATACTCTGTTCACCTAGAAGTTCTAGTCCTTGCAGTAAAAGTAGGGAAAGAAATGCAAGGCATTATCAATTGGAAAGTAAAAGTAAAATTATCCTCATTTGCATATATGATATAATTGTCTATATGAAAAATCTTAAGGATTCTATTTTCACAAAGACAGAATTTCCTTCTTTTTAAAGGCTATGTAGTTTTCATTGTACTCACACACATATCACATTTATTTATTTATTATTTTTTTTTATTGGTCGTTCATAACATTACATAGTTCTTAATACATCATATTACACGGTTTGATTCAAGTGGATTATGAACTCCCGCTTTTACCCCGTATACAAATTGCTGTATCACATCAGTTACCCTTCCATTGATTGACATATTGCCTTTCTAGTGTCTGATGTATTCTGCTGTCTGTCCTATTGTCTACTATCCCCCCTCCCCTCCCCTCCCCTCCCCTCCCCTTTTCTCTCTCTACCCCTTCTACTGTAAATCATGTCTTCCATTTGTATTCTCTTGACTTACCCCTCCTTACCTCTTATATGACATTTTGTATAACCCTGAGGATCGCCTTCCATTTCCATGCAATTTCCCTTCTCACTCCCTTTCCCTCCCACCTCTCATCCCTGTTTACTGTAAATATTCTTCTCAAGCTCTTCGTCCCTACCCTGTCCTTGTTTACACCCCTTATATCAAAGGAGTCATTTGGTATTTGTTTTTTAAAGATTGACTAGCTTCACTTAGCATAATCTGCTCTAATGCCATCCATTTCCCTCCAAATTCTATGATTTTGTCATTTTTTAATGCAGAGTAATACTCCATAGTGTATAAATGCCACATTTTTTTTTTTATCCATTCATCTATTGAAGGGCATCTAGGCTGGTTCCACAGTCTTGCTATCGTGAATTGAGCTGCTATGAACATTGATGTAGCAGTGTCCCTGTAGCATGCTCTTGTTAGGGCTTTAGGGAATAGACCGAGAAGGGGAATAGCTGGGTCAAATGGTGGTTCCATTCCCAGCTTTCCGAGAAATCTCCATACTGCTTTCCAAATTGGCTGCACCAATTTGCAGTCCCACCAGCAATGAACAAGAGTGCCCTTTTCCCCGCATCCTCTCCAGCACTTATTGTTGTTTGACTTCCTAATGGCTGCCATTCTTACTGGAGTGAGACGGTATCTTAGGGTAGTTTTGATTTGCATTTCTCTGACTGCTAGCGATGGTGAGCATTTTTTCATGTACTTGTTGATTGATTGTATGTCCTCCTCTGAGAAGTGTCTGTTCAGGTCCTTGGCCCATTTATTGATTGGGTTATTTGTTATCTTATTGTCTAATTTTTTGAGTTCTTTGTATATTCTGGTTATTAGGGCTCTATCTGAAGTGTGTGGAGTAAAGATTTGTTCCCAGGATGTAGGCTCCCTATTTATCTCTCTTATTGTTTCTTTTGCTGAGAAAAAACTTTTTAGTTTGAGTAAGTCCCATTTGTTGATTCTATTTGTTAACTCTAGCGCTATGGGTGTCCTATTGAGGAATTTGGAGCCCGATCCCACAGCCTGTAGATCATAACCAACTTTTTCTTCTATCAGATGCCGTGTCTCTGATTTAATATCAAGCTCCTTGATCCATTTTGAGTTAACTTTTGTGCACGGCGAGAGATAGGGATTCAGATTCATTTTGGTGCAAATGGATGTCCAGTTTTCCCAGCACCATTTGTTGAAGATGCTATCCTTCCTCCATTGCATGCTTTTAGCCCCTTTATCAAAAATAAGATAGTTGTAGTTTTGTGGATTGGTTACTGTGTCCTGTATTCTGTACCATTGGTCCACCCGCCTGTTTTGGTACCAGTACCATGCTGTTTTTGTTACTATTGCTCTGTAGTATAGTTTGAAGTCTGGTATCGCTATACCGCCTGATTCACACTTCCTGCTTAGTATTGTTTTTGCTATTCTGGGTCTTTTATTATTCCATATGAATTTCATGATTCTTTTATCTATTTCTACAAGATATGCTGTTGGGATTTTGATTGGCATTGCATTGAACTTATAGAGAACTTTTGGTAATATCTCCATTTTGATGATGTTAGTTCTGCCTATCCATGAGCAGGGTATGTTTTTCCATCTTCTAAGGTCTTCTTCTATGTCTTTCTTTAGGGTTCTGTAATTTTCATTGTATAAATCTTTCACCTCTTTTGTTAGGTTGATTCCCAAGTATTTTATTTTTTGGGGGGATATTGTGAATGGAGTAGTTGTCCTCATTTCCGTTTCAGAGGATTTGTCGCTGATATACAGGAATGCCTTTGATTTATGCGTGTTGATCTTATATCCTGCCACTTTGCTGAATTCATTTATTAGCTCTAATAGCTTCTTTGTAGACCCTTTTGGGTCTGCTAGGTATAGAATCATATCATCTGCAAATAGTGATAATTTAAGTTCTTCTTTTCCTATTTTTATGCCTTTAATTTCCTTTGACTGTCTAATTGCTCTGGCCAGTGTTTCGAGGACTATGTTGAACAGAAGTGGTGAGAGAGGGCATCCCTGTCTTGTACCAGATCTTAGAGGGAATGCCTTCAATTTTTCTCCATTCAGAATGATGCTGGCCTGTGGCTTATCATAGATTGCTTTTACAATGTTGAGGTATGATCCTGTTATCCCTAATTTTTCTAGCGTTTTGAACATAAAGGGATTCTGTACTTTGTCGAATGCTTTTTCTGCATCTATTGAGATGATCATATGGTTCTTATTTTTAAGTCTATTGATGTGGTGAATAACATTTATTGATTTCCGTATATTAAACCAGCCTTGCATCCCAGGGATGAATCCTACTTGATCATGATGTATAATTTTTTGATATGTATTTGAATCCGATTCGCCAGAATTTTATTGAGGATTTTTGCGTCAAGGTTCATTAGAGATATTGGTCTGTAGTTTTCCTTCTTTGATGTGTCTTTGTCTGGTTTCGGAATCAGGGTGATGTTGGCCTCGTAGAATGAATTTGGAAGTTCTCCCTCTTTTTCTACTTCCTGAAATAGCTTGAAAAGTATTGGTGTTAGTTCCTCTTTAAAGGTTTTGTAAAACTCTGCTGTATACCCATCCGGTCCTGGGCTTTTCTTAGTTGGTAGTCTTTTGATGGTTTCTTCTATTTCCTCTATTGTTATTGGTCTGTTTAGGTTGTCTATATCCTCCTGGCTCAATCTGGGCAGATCATAGGACTCAAGGAATTTATCTATGCCTTCACTATCTTCTATTTTATTGGAGTATAAGGATTCAAAGTAATTTCTGATTATCTTCTGTATTTCTGAAGTGTCTGTTGTGATATTGTCTTTTTCATCCCGTATGCTAGTAATTTGGGTTCTCTCTCTTCTTCTCTTCATTAGCATGGCTAAGGGTCTGTCAATTTTATTTATTTTTTCAAAGAACCAGCTTTTAGTTTTGTCAATTTTTTCAATTGTTTCTTTTGTTTCAATTTCATTAATTTCAGCTCTGATTTTAATTATTTCTTGCCTTCTACTTCTTTTCCTGTTGTTTTGCTCTTCTTTTTCTAGGATTTTGAGATGAAGTATGAGATCATTTATTTGTTGGTTTTTTCTTTTTTTGAGGAATGAACTCCAAGCAATGAATTTTCCTCTTAGAACTGCTTTCAATGTGTCCCATAGATTCCGATATGTTGTGTCTGTGTTTTTATTTAACTCTAGGAATTTTTAATTTCCTCCTTGATGTCTTCTAAAACCCATTGATCACTCAGCAACCTATTGTTCATTCTCCAGGTGATGCTTGCTTTTTCCTTTCTTCTTTTATCATTGATTTTCAGTTTCATTCCATTATGATCAGATAAGATGCATGGTATTATCTCTACCCCTTTGTATTGTCTAAGAGTTGCCCTGTGACATACTATATGGTCTATTTTTGAGAAGGTTCCATGTGCTGCTGAGAAAAAAGTGTAGCTACTTGATGTTGGGTGGTATAGTCTATATATGTCAATTAAGTCTAGGTTGTTAATTGTGTTATTGAGTTCTATAGTTTCCTTATTTAACTTTTGTTTGGAAGATCTGTCCAGTGGTGAGAGAGGTGTGTTGAAGTCTCCCATTATTATTGTATGTTGGTCTATTAGACTCTTGAACTTGAGAAGAGTTTGCTTGATGAATACAGCTGCACCATTATTTGGGGCACATATATTTATGATTGTTATGTCTTGTTGGTGTATGGTTCCCTTGAGCAGTATGAAGTGTCCTTCTATATCCCTTTTGATTAGCTTTGGCTTGAAATCTATTTTATTAGATATGAGTATGGACACTCCTGCTTGTTTCCGCGGTCCATATGAGTGATATGATTTTTCCCAACCTTTCACCTTCAGTCTATGTATATCTTTTCCTATCAAATGCGTCTCCTGTAGACAGCATATTGTTGGGTCTTGTTTTTTGATCCATTCTACTAGCCTGTGTCTCTTAATTGGTGAGTTTAAGCCATTAACATTTAGGGTTATTATTGAGATATGGTTTGTTCTTCTATCCATATTTGTTTATTGATGTTACTAAACCTGATTTGTTATCCTCTTTGACTACTTTCCCCCCTTTACTGTCCTACCTCCCATTGTTGGTTTTCAATGTTGTTTTCCATTTCCTCTTCCTGTAATGTTTTGCCAAGGATTTTTTGAAGAGATGGTTTTCTAGCTGCGAATTCTTTTAACTTTTGTTTATTGTGGAAGGTTTTAATTTCATCTTCTAACCTGAAGCTTAATTTCGCCGGATACACGATTCTTGGTTGGAGCCCATTGTCTTTCAGTGTTTGAAATATGTTATTCCAGGATCTTCTAGCTTTCAGAGTCTGTGTTGAGAGATCAGCTGTTATCCTGATTGGTTTACCCCTAAATGTAATCTGCTTTCTTTCTCTTGCAGCTTTTAAAATTCTCTCCTTATTCTGTATGTTGGACATCTTCATTATAATGTGTCTAGGTGTGGATCTCTTATGATTTTGCACATTCGGCGTCCTGTAGGCTTCTAGGATTTGGGATTCTGTCTCAATCTTCAATTCTGGGAAGTTTTCTCGTATTATTTCACTGAATAGACTGTTTATTCCTTTGGAATGGAGCTCTGTGCCTTCCTGTATCCCAATGACTCTTAAATTTGGTCTTTTGATATTGTCCCATAATTCTTGGATGTTCTGCTCATGTTTTCTTAGCAGACTTGCTGCTGTCTATGTTCTTTTCCAGTTGAAATACTTTGTCTTCATTGTCTGATGTTCTCTCTTCTAAGTGATCTACTCTGCTGGTAGTATTCTCAATTGAGTTTTTAAGTTGGTTTATTGTTTCCTGCATTTCTAGAATTTCAATTTGTTTGTTTTTTATTACCTCTATCTCCCTGTGAAATTGATCTTTTACTTCCTGGATTTGTTTGTCAATGTGATCTTTCATTGTCTGATTTTGCTGTCTCATGTCTTCCTTGAGACTCCAGATCATCTGAAGCATATATATCCTGAACTCTTTATCTGATATTCCATCTGTTGCAGCTATTACCTCTTCTAGAGTTGAGTTGACCTGCATTGCTTGTGGTCCTTTCTTTCCTTGTCTTTTCATACTGCTCGCGTTTCTTTCTGCTTGGTGCAACTGTTGTGTTTTGAAATTTACCCCCCTATTTATTTAAGTTGCTCTTGTATACTTGAAAAGTCTCCCTTGCAGGTGCGGGCGGCGGCTGTGCCCCTACTCCAATTGGGGTGACGTGTCTACCACGCTGGCGGCTCTCTGGGCCTGTTCCGGGAGTGGAAGGCGGCTCTGCTCTGTCCCTATTCCAATTGGGGTGTCGTGACTACAATGCTGGCAGGTCGCTGGGCCTGTTCCGGGCGTGGGCGGTGGGCTTGGCTGGCGGGATTCCACCTAATGGCAGTCCCTAACCTCCCTGCTTGCTAATTAATGGCTTCTCTGAGGCGCCACGCCTTCTGTAGCTGCGGGGCAGGCCGCGCGAATCAGTTGGCCTGGATCTCCGGGCCCTGCTGCAGGCTGCTGGGATCCCTGGCACTCTATCACTTTGATTTTTTCTGCTTGCCCCTCCCCCAGTGCTGGCTAGCCAGGTTTCCTTTTGGCTGCTACTGGGAGGAGGGGTTGGAGGTCAGGTGTCTCTGGTTTCCCCCTAGCCTGTATGGAGGCTCAGCTTGATACTCCCTCTCCCGGCAAGCCTAGGAGAGATTTTATGCGAATTCCCGCTGTCTGGGGGGTGAGCTGAATGACACCGACCTGTTTTGATGTCGCACTCTGAAGGAGAGTGGCGGTGTATCCTTCAGCTTTCCCGGATGGTGGCCGCTGACTGCCTCGGCGGAGTGTCCGCTGTGGGGGATGGGACTGTACCGCTTCCTTCCCCTTCTGAGAACCCGTGCTCGGCCCAAGGGTCCGTGTGGGCTTGGCTGGTGGGATTCCACCTAATGGCCTTCCTTAACCTCCCTGCTTGCCAATTAATGGCTTCACTGAGGCGCCACGCCTTCTGTAGCCGCAGGGCAGGCCACGCGAATCAGTTGGCCCGGATCTCCGGGCCCTGCTGCAGGCTGCTGGGATCCCTGGCACTCTATCACTTTGATTTTTTCTGCTTGCCCCTCCACATATCACATTTAAAAACTGTTTATGCATTAATTGTATGCTTTAATGGGGTTCAGTGTCATATTTTAACACCTGTATACCAGAAAAACTGATCAAATCTACTTTTCTTTATCTATGCTACCCCTCCAACCTTCCCAACCTCTCATGATTAGTATTGTATTTTTAAAAATCATTAAACTGTTAAGTGAGTTCAACAAAATTTCAGGGTTTACAAATAAATTACAAAAATCAACCATACTTTTATGTACTAGAAATAAAATTTGAGACACAATTGACAATAGCTTAAAAAACATAAAAGGAAACATTATTAAGCAAAAGTCTAATATAACAGAGGATGTGCATCCTAGAAATTACAAAATTAGATTGGAATAGAGGACCTATATAATCGAAGAGGCATAGAATGTTTATGGGGTATAGAACTCAATATAATAAAGATGTCAATTTTCTCTGAATTGTTCTCTAGGTTTAATGCATCTCTTTAAAACAAAATGTGCATTGAAGATATACTTGACATTTAGGCAGTGTTAAGGTTTATATATAAAGTGTTCCCCCCAAAACTCCTGTGTTAATACAGGAGTGCTTGGAGGTGAAATGATTGGATTGGGGGAGCTGTAACCTAATCAGTTTATCCTAGTTTGAATGGACTGATTGGGTGATAACTGAAGGCAAGTGGCGTGTGGCTGGAGGAGGTGAGTCACTGGGGGTGTGCCCTAGAATGATGCATCTTTCCCATGTGCAAGCTTCCCCTCTCTCCAGTTTTCTCTCCCCCTCTCCCTCCCTCACCCCTCTACCTCTCTTTCCTGACCTTGCCTTGTGTTGAGCAGCATTTCTCTGCTGGGCGTCTTCCCCCATGATGTACTGCCTCATCTTGGGTCCAGAGCAATGGTCAGCTACCAATGGACTGAGATCTCTGAAACCCTGAGTCCCAAATAAACTTTTCCTCTTCTAAGTTGTTCTTATCAGGTGTTTTGGTCACAGATGAAAAAGCTGAATAAAACAGACCAGCTTATATGCTGTACTTGCATTACAGAGAGTGATAAGCACTTACCTAAGTTTTCATGGTTTAGTCTTATTACCATTTAGTAAACTTCTTTATACTTCTCACACAGGTTATGTCTAAAAAATTAACTTTTTCTTAAATTCAAGGTTTTAATATAAATCATCATTTGAGTTAAAGTTTTTTTTTTTATTTTTGATTGATTTCCAACTTATTGAATTTCTAAAAATGTTATTTAACAATACTTTTCATGTTGTAGATTCTGATATTTATTTCTTCAGCTTTTATTTAACAATATATGACAAACAAATGGCAGAAAGCAGTGATCAATGAATGAGAGGTCTTTGGCTAGGTAAGTTGGGAAGGGTCCTTGTCTCATTCTTCTCTCCTGATAGATCTGGAGTTTATTGCCTTGTGATTTTTTCCAACAAATGGAAAAAGCATTTATCTTTAAATGTTTGGAATGACCTAGTCTTCATCTGACCTTCAAGATTTATATTAAGAAATCTAGGTCTTTGAAATAAAATATGTCCAAAAAGCTGCCAACAGTAAAAGATGAAATCTGAATTTAGTTTATTTGGATTATATCTCTGTTACTGGATGACTGTCGTCTTTAAAATTTCCCTCTATTTAAATTTAAAATACTACTAACTTTTTGGCTTGCATGAGAAAATGGTTCCTATTTACTTAACTCAATTTATTCTTACTAATGTTCTGGAATGTGAGATAATCAGTTAAGTGAGGTAATCAATTAAAGTAACATAGCAACGTTATTACTATAATAAATTTATGTGCATTATTTTTCCAAGTCCCTGAGTTCTTGAGGGCATAAATTACATGTGAGCTAATGTCTCATTTTGTGACTCAGTAAATCAGGAGATGATTTCATATTCAAGCCCATTCCAAAAAGAAAAGGAAGTTCATTATTTCACATAAGTGTTAATTCCAGGGATCTCTATGGCTTCAGGGAATATTGAATGAATGATGCCAACAGAAGTTCATCGAAGCTCTGTTGTCTTCTGTGCTGGTTCTCTACCCTAGGAAAGTTTCACCACACATCAGCCTCTGGCAACACTGAGTTTATATTCTATAGCTCTGCAGGCCTGACAGACAGATTGCTGCTCTTATCAAATTAATCCAGTAAAATTTCTAGGATTGAATGTTAATAATGGTGCCATTTAATGATCCCTAATCTATTTACTATAAACAGAGTATGTGGCACCCTGATAAGATATGCATGTATTAACCCCACCTAAATTCCTAGATGGAGTGTGATATTAGGGCAAGGGAAATGGAGAATGTATTATTTAAAAATAAAAAAAGTGTTAGGCTGGCCCAGAAAAGAGGTATCCACTGCAACCTTGCCAACATAACACTTTCAATACAAATATGTTAAATGAAATAATTAAAACAAATTATTTTAAAATTAATTAGAAAACACTGGAGTTATATTTAAAAAATCAGTATAGGTGTTACAGTTCTGCCATGTTTAAGCCCTATAGACTTCAGTGAATGACAATATCTGTGAACTTTATTTTCTGTGTTCTTAAAATTATTTTTTAAGAATGAGCAAAACTTTTATGAGCTACTGTTGAGATAACTGTGCACAAATAAAAATCCAAACATATTTTTACAAATTAGAATTTATGTAAAAGTTCTGCAAGTTATTGGGATTTATCCAAGACAATAAAATTAAACAAAACTTTATGCTTTAGCAAGAGTTCAAGACTGGATTTTGGAAAGCATTTCATCTAAAATACCATTATTGATATCAAGCATGTAGGAATAAAACTCCCATTAGTGTGTATAAAACCTACCGACAAAGTCAGGTTTATTGGTTATAATTCAAATATGATAGAATTATTTTTTTTCTGAGTTCAGTTCTGTAATTTTTAAGACATGCACACAGCCTTACAAGAACTGTCAAAATTAAGAGAATAAAATTTTAAAATTTATTTTTTTAGTTATACATGAATCCATTTTGGCATAATTATGAAAGCATGGAATATATCTTGTTCTAATTCAGTCCCCAGTGTCTCTCCTTCCCCATCCCTCCTCCCACCCCTGTTCCCTTCCCTCTTCTGATCTTTCTGCCACTTACCCATAGTGATTTTTTTTTAATTAATTTCTTGTGGATGTACACATAGTGAGATTCACAGTGGTATTTTTCACTTATGTACATGGGAATGTTATGTCAGATTCATTCCACTCTTTCCTTTTCCCATCTCCCCTCCCTTCTCTCATTCCCCTTTGTCTACTCCACTAAATTCTATTCTTTTTTATCCCTCTACTTTTATTGTGGGTTATCTTCCGCATATGAGAGAAAACAGAGAATGAATATTCATATCACCCCACAAATTACCACATGCTCTTTTGTAGTCAATCTACTTCCTTCACATTTAGTCCTTTGGCTAAACTGTTTTCTTATAGTTGTAACTTTTCCAGGACATCACATGAATGGAATAATACAATTTGTAGCCTTTTGAATCAGTCTTATTTTACTTAGCATGATGAATGTGCAGTTCGTCCATGAAACTGCATGAATTAGTAATTACTTGTGTTACTGCTAAACAGCATTCCAATGCATGTATTCCATAGTTTATCTAGTCAACAGTTTTTTGGCATTTGAGTTGTTTCGAGATTTTAGCCATTATAAATAAACCTGCAATAAACTTTGCCACCCAAGTTTTTTTAAATAAATACATACTTCATTTCTCCACTTATATCAAATTATCAACAAAATTGCAAATAACCAAACTGATTTCTTAAATGTCTATCAATTTGTATTCCATTAATAACATATACATATTCTAGTTGCTCTACACTCTCACAGGTACTTGATATTATCAGTCATTTTACTTTTAGCTATTTTAATAAATGCATAATGATAGCTCATTTGTTGATAATACATTACACACTCATTCACATACACTGCTAGATCATGTTTGCTTAACTTATTCAATATAGTTACATTTGTGTAGACAAAGCAAAGTTATTCTATAATTTTCTTACATTGTCCTTATTTCTTTTTAATATCAAGTTATACTATACCTATAAAGTAAGCCAAACATTTTCCTCTATTTTGCTTCTCTGAAATATTCTGTCTAAATGATAGCAAATAATTTGATTGTATCAATTTATACTTTTATCTTTATAATATCCTTTCTTCTGTGTACTATACAAAATAACTCTATGTGCATGCATAAATACACCACGATGAATTCCAGCTATATGTATATCTATGAAGCCTCATTAAAAATAAATAAGTGAGTGGAAGGTAGATCAGTAGAATAGAGGAAGGCGAATAAGGGGAGGGAGAAGGGGAGAGAAAGGAGAAGCAAGCATAGAGGACAGAAATGGAGTAAAGTCAATTTCATGCATGTATGATCATATCAAAATGAACCCAACTATTATGCACAACTACAATGCACTAATAAAAGCAAAGAATAAAATTTTTAAAAAGTAATAGCAAAGATTGGAAGCAAAATGTCTATTTAAAAGACTGTATGAAAAAAATATAATTTATTTCTAAAATTAGAGATAGAGTGCTAAACAGTAGTTAAGCTTAATTATAGATACCGTAAATATAATGTTGAATATAGAAATTTCCTTTTTTAAAAGGAAATGCATAGAGCAAAATAATTAAAATTTAAAACAGAGTAAATTATATTATATATTCTAAAAAGAAACATGTATATCTGGCTAAAAGGATGAAAAATTTGCCAAGCTATGATGATGTTTACTTCTGGAAGAGTAGGGAAGAGGTAAATTGTGCTTTGGTAAAAACAGAAAGGATTCTGATTTTTCCATAATCTTTAATTTTACTTTAAAAATCCATATTATGCATATGTGGGGAGCACTGATGATAATTTTATAAATTGTACAATCATAGATAATAATTTTAATTATATTTATATTATAAATTTATATTTGCATTATAAATTAGAATCTTATATAATCCTGTGCACTTGCCTGTGATTTTAAAGATTTTGAACTAAAACAATATTTTCCATTTTTGTTAAGATCAAGGTAACCTAATAAAGGTAAAACTCTTCATAAAATTGCATGCATACTAAAAACATTACAACCCTTATTCGATCAAAGTTTAAACTAATGTCATGCACCCATCTCCCACAAATGGTGGCTTGATAAATGAATGCGCTTTTAAAATGCTTCAAATCTTTTCATCATGTGTCATGTCGTTGGTAATTATTAAGTGAATAACAAGCCAATGACCAACTTCAAAGTGCCAAGAAACATGACAATACTAAATGAAGGAACCAGATGGAGGTGGGAGGGGGAATGTGCAGAAATGAATGCCTTTCCAATATTCCACACCAGGCTTAGCACACTGTCAATATTCAATAAATGTTAAACAACAATTGTAATGATGGGTACCATCTGCATGTCAAATTTAGAGTGGTAGAAACATACAGGATTGACAGCCCAAAGGCCAGACTCCACTTTCTGAATAGGACCAGTGTGTACAACATTTTTCTTACTGCAGTTAATAGCACAAATATTCTTTCAGTCACTCAGAAAAATAGTTCCAATTATCCCTAACTCTGCTCTCTGCATTTTCATTCACAAACCCTTTTTGAAAAATAGCTGTCTTCATTTTGTCCCTCCTAAGTCATGCTTAAAATTTCTGTCAATTGTTTCTATAAAAATTTCAAGTCTATGTATTATTTCATACTCAGAAAACCTCTTACCATGCTATTTTATCTACAATGACAAAAACTTAATTTTTTAGTTCTATTTGTAAAATTTTGTAAGGCTTTAATTCATGTTAGCAACATAATGTTACATGATGTAAGAACTCCATTTATCTATCTATCTATCTATCTATCTATCTATCTATCTATCTATCTGTCTGTCTGTCTTATGTCTGAACAAGGAAAAATGACAATCATATTTTTTTCAGTCTTTGGTTCCGATGAATAGAGACTAAATAGGCCTTGGAATTCTCTAGTTATAAGCTGTTTTCCCCATGAGAATGATTAATAGCCATTTTGTGTTTCATATCTGCAAGCTGAAGGTTGAAACTGCTCTAAAGATATTCTCAAGATGCACAAGTTCTTTGGAAGCCTAAGATCTTTGAGAATGTAAGGACAAATTATCCAGAAGGAAACCCTGGGGACTGTACAAAAAGAAGGTATCCCCAGAATCTGGTTTGGTGTGCTTTTCCTCAAAACTAAAAAGAGCAACCATATGGAGGGGTGACATCAGCAAGACTGATGATTAGAGATGTCTGGTGCACTTCCCTCCAAAGCAGCAGAAAAAAAAAAAACACAAATAAAAATAACACATATTCCACTGAAGCATTTGAAGGAGAGTGCCAGAGTACACTAGGAATGTGACAGAAATGCTATGGAGAACAGAGACCCAGGATAGCCTTGTAAAGAAGGGAATAAACCCAGAACATCTACCATCTTAACTGCCTAGTTGAGATAAACCCCCAAATACAAGAGATTTAATATGGGAATCCGTAATCAGGAGGTCCCCAGCAGCCTTCACTAACATAATGAGCAACTAACATATTTGCCGCTGGAGAGATCTAAAGTCCTCACAGCTCCTGTGTTCAAGTTGGGGTGCTTCCAAGGAATTCAAGCTGCTACATTACCCAAGAGAAAGGGGTCAACCTATGCTGTATCCTCTCCCACTAAGCTCCTGCTACATGAACCATTTTGGAATTCTACCAACCCATGGTCCCAAGAAGCAGGCCAACCTGCCACCCTATACATGGACCTGAAATGTACTGAGGGGGCTTTCTTTGAGTATCACAGCCCACAGAGGCCCTGAAAAACTAGAAAACAGCCTGAATTACCTACTCACAACTGAAAGAATAACCAAGAGACCTGTGAGTGGCATAACCAAAGGCAATCAGCACAAACAAAGGCAATCAACACAGTCCTCTGACACTGACAGGCTCCTTCTGAGCACACTGGTGAGATTGGGTCCCTACAATGTCCTCTGACAAAGACAAATACACCATCCCCACTGTTGGGGGCACTGTTTCATGCTACCCAGGGCCATGAGAGTGATCTGGCTCCATGTAGTCCTCAGACATCAGTGGGTACCCCATCCCCTACTACCATACACACAGTGCCAAACCCACCTGGGCCTTCCAGAACAGCCCCTCACCCATGGGTTTATTAGTAATTGACAATTTATTGCTTCTGTTGTCACACCAGCCACATGGCACATGCCTAGGCCTACCAGAGTTGCCCCATTCCTACATGACCTACAGAAACTACAAGTACCTTTTACCTATGGCTGCAGATACTGTGTCCAGAGCCACCAGAAAACCTGCCCTTCATAAGAAAGCTGAATCCCAGATCATAAAGCAATTCTGTAAACCACCCAGACATCCACAAGCATCACTAACCTGATTCTAGCTGGAAACACTACATAGAGACCAAACTGCTGTGCCCACCTAGAATTAAAGTGACAAAAAAATATGAAAAACCAACACAATGTTATGCTTCTAAAGGACAAAATAATTCTAATGACAGATCTCAGGGAAAGGGAAATTAATAAATTACCTGAAAAATAATTTGAAATGGTGATTTAAAGGAAACTCAATGAGAATCAACACAAACTAGACATCTTAACAAAACTAGAAAATCAGCTCATGCTTTCAGTAAGAAAATTCAGCAGAGATCAGAACCAAACAGAAATCTTAGAACTAAAGCAGTCAACAAATTGCATTCAAAAATGTAGTTGAATGCCTCAACAATAGACTAGGTCAAGCAGAATAACAACAAAAAAAATTCTCAGCTTCAAGACACTTCTTTGAAATGTCTTCAAATATCTTTTGAAATATCTTTTTTTACTCAGATGAACAAGTTAAAAAAATAAGTAAAAAGGAATAAGGAAAGACTATGACACTTATGGGATAATACTAAGCAAATACTTGCATTATTATGTTCCAGACGAAGAGGAGAAGAAATAGTTATAGAAAGCCTACTTAACATAATAATAACTGAAATCATCAAAATTTTAAGAAAAATGTGAAAATCTAAGCCCATGGAGTCCAAAAAACCCAAACAGATTTTCCAAAATAAAAGTCTTCTTTGAGGCATAATATAGTCAAAGTGTTAGAAGTCTAAGAGACAATTTTAAAAGTAGAAAGAGAAAAGCATCAGGAAATATATAAATGAAAAGGTGATTTCTCAGAAGAAACTGTAAAGATAAGGAAAGACTGGGATAAGGTATTTAAAGTCAAAACATAAGGAAGGGAAGAAGGCAGGCAGGCAGGCATACTAACATTTAGAATTAAAAGATAAATCTTTTCCAAGATAAGCAAAAATTGAGAAAACTTGCCACCAGACCAGCCTTAAAAGAAATGCTTACCACAATGTGGAGATTCCTTTGAAAACTTGCAATGAAACCACCATTTGACCCAGCTATTCCACTCCTTGGTCTATACCCAAAGGACTTAAAATCAGCATACTTTAGTGACACAGCCACATCAATGTTTATTTACAGCAGCTCAACTCACAATAGCTAAATTGTGGAAGCAATCTAGATGCCCTTTAATAGATGAATATATAAAGAAACTGTGGCATATATACACAATGGAATATTGATTACTCAGCATTAAAAGAGAATAAAATTATGGCATTTGCAGGTAAATGGATGGAGTTAAAGAATATCTTGCTAAGCGAAGTCAGCCAATCCCAAAATACCAAAGGCCAACTATTATTTCTGATATGTGAATGCTGATCCATAATGGGAGAGGGGTTGGGCATAGGGAAAATGGAAGAACTTTGGGAAAAAGGGAGGAAGTGGTGGGGAGGGGACATGGGAGCAAGAAAGACAGTGAAATGAGATGGACATCATTACCCTAGGTACATGTATGATTACACATATGGTACAATGCTACATTGTGTACAACAAGATAAATGAAAAGTTGTGCTGAAATTGTGTACAGTGAATCAAAATGCATTCTGTCATACATACCTAATTATAATAAATAAATAAATTCTTATCAGAGTCCTATTTCCAGATGTAAAGGCTTTGTCATTAAAACATGTAAAACTACAAAACTCACTAGGACAGCAGATATACAAAAGAGAAATATAATCACCTTATCCATACAGAAATCACCAAATCAAGGATAAATAAGAAAGTAAGGAACAAATGAAATAAAATGAAAGCAATCAGGAAAAAATCAATGATTTAATAGCAATATGTTCTTAACTATACAAAAGTTGAATGTAAATTAAACTACCCAATTAAAAGATTAAGACTGGCAGAATGAATAATAAAACAAAATGTACTGTTATGCTGCTACAGTTCATGTGTTTTTAACTGTGCAGTAAAAACTTGTGAATTGAGGGATGAAGGAAGCTATTTCATGCAAACAGAAATTTAGGGGGTAGAAATAGCTATACTTATATTAGATAAACAGACTTTTAAAAGTAAAAATCTATTAAAAGAGACAAAGATGGGCCTATAAAATGATTAAAGGACAATAATAATTATGAAAAATGAAAATATCAAAAGCTTTAAAATTTAGCATTTAAAACATAATCTTATCACCTGGGACATGCTGGCACAAACTGTAATCCCAATGACTGAGAGACTGAGACAGAAGGATGGAAATTTCAAAGTCAGCCTCAGCAACTCTCATAATAAAAAATAAAAAGGGCTTTAGAAGTACCTCAGTGATAAGCACCCCTGGGTTCAGTCTCCTGTACCAAAAATACCCTGGTACAAAAAAGATTGGAGTGTAGCTGGCCATGGTGGGGCATGCCTATAAATCCAGTGACTCTGGAGGCTGAGAATGGAGGATCACAAGTTCAAAGCCAACCTCAGTAACTTAGGTCCTCTGCAATTTAATGAGACCCTGACTCTAATAAAAAGTAAAAAGAACTGGGGATGAAACTCAACGGTAAAGCATCCCTAGGTTAAACCCCTAGCACACAACCTCCTCCCCAAAAAATGTCATGTAGGTGATAGTCTGACTCATTATTTGGGGAGATGACCAAGACTGACCTCAACATCATGCAGGATCTCACCTTATTGAGCACATGCTCAGGAAATGAATGCAAGATACACGTCAGACTACATCTCATCAGATCATTGCAAAAATTGACAATATTGGTAATCACACGGTTGGAGAAAAGCACTCCAGACTCCATAATTTAGGCTAGGGTGGAAGAGTTTGGAAACAAAAATCGGATATTGCCACACAGAAGAGTTGAAGGTTGCTAGTAGTTTACCCGGAAATTTGGAACACTATTTTCCTAAACTAAGAATGGTTTCTTGCAGCTAACTACTATGTGTAGAAAGATTTTATATTATAAGGTGCATTATTATGACATACCATGTAGTGAGTTTATGGAGTGATTTTTCCCCCAGTTTCTTGAATATAGTATCTTAAAGTCTTGACACTGGTCTTAATTATTATTAAACACTAACTTGGAATAATGCCAATTATCTAGTACACTATACATTAATAGTGAAGGAAAAACTCAACATAATCATTTGATGCAGAAAAACATTTGAAAAAATCTGATACCTTTCCATACTTCAAATACACACACAAACACACACACACACACACACACACACACACACAAAACAAAGACAAAAGGAAACTTCTTCAACATGATGAAGGGCATTTATGAAAAACCTAACATTATATTTATTAAAAGTTATAGCCAAAGAAATTAGGCAAGAAAAAAAATTAAATATCTGGTTGGGAAAAAAAGGAGAAAAATTATCTACTGGCAGATAGCAAGATCTTACATATAGCAAATCCTAAGCCAGTTATGACACTGAATTCCTGTAAAGTCTTGGAAGGCTGTGTGGGAGGCTAAGAAAAGAGGACCACAATTTGGAGGCCAGCCTGGTCAATTTAGTGAGACCATGTCTGAAAATAAAAAAGAGCTGGGACTGTTGTAGCTCAGTGGTACAGTGCATGCCTACCATGCAAAAGACCCTGGGTTGGATTTGATCTCCAGTACCACACATAATGACTCTTAACTCTCACTCTCTCTCTCTCTCTCTCACACACACACACACACACACACACTCCTAAAGAATACACACAATTAAAACTAATAATAGGTTCCATTTCTGTGTTTGAGGTGCACTTGGTATTATCCTGGATGATTGGTTTTCTCTCCTCTCATCTTCAGCCCTTGCCAGGAAGCCAGCCATGTCAGTCACTGTGATTATTACTGTCGCCATATTTTAAGGATGAGAGAAATGTTAAGTGTCTTGCCCAAGGTCAAAGAGCCAGACAGTGTTGGTTCCTGATCTTGGGTCTCCAGAGAGCTAGGATCTCCCCTTCCAGGGGGCTCTGTCCCAGCCCCTCAGAGCCTCCCCACACCCTCAGGAAACAGGTTTCTCTGAATGTAGAATAGACAGGCAGGCCAGGTTAAATAATATATATTATTTATGAGGGTGAAAACATCACGAGGGAGTGGGTGAGGACCCAGAGGCCTCCATGTGGAAAGTTGGATTGTGAGAGCTGTAGACTACTCAAGTAGATGAATCCACTGATATGAATTAACCCAGTGATATCTGTAGAGAGATGGGTCAACTAGGGGCATGCCTTGGGGCTTGTATTTTTGTTCCTGGTGTACTAAAGTGCCTGCCTCTCTCTCTCTCTCTCTCTCTCTCTCTCTCTCTCTCTCTCTCTCTCTCTCTCTCTTTCCTGGCTGTCATGTTCTGAGCTGCTTTCCTCTGCCACCTTCTGCCCTCATGTTCTGACTCAGCTTGAGCCCAGCACTATGGAATCAGCTGACCATGGACTGAACCTCTATAAATGTGAGCTAAAACAAATTTTCCTCCTCTAAATTGTTTCTTGTTGGGTATTTTGGTCACAGTGATGCTAAAGCTGACTAAAACAGTGAAATTATTCTTCAAAAGTGAAGCAGAAATAGAGTTTCTCACATAAATAAAAACAAAGTGTATTTATCACCAGCAACCTGCTCTGAGCCAACGTTCAAACAAGTTCTTCAAGGAGAAGAAAAATGAAGTAACCTGGATCTACATAAAGAAAATGAGAGCACTGGCAAAGAAATAAATGTGAAATGCCATCTTTCTTTGTCTTATTCCTGATATAAAAGATAACCATGTGTTTAGAGCGGTAACAGAAACCATATATTGGGTGATTATAGCATAGGAAAAAGTGAAATTAATGAGAGCAATATCATAGGGTACCTGCCCTACACGTGAAAGGGTGGAGTATTATTTGAGGATGTTCTTATATTCTTATGATGTACATTGCAAACTCTGGGGCAACTACTAAACATCTGATAAAGGAGGATAGTTGATATTCTAAGAGAGGGAATAAATGAAATCATATAAAATGCTCATATATCCAGAGAAATGGGAAAATGCATAAAGAACAAAGGCAAAATAGAGAAAGAAGTTATAAATACAATAAATACTACTCCAACTCTACCAATAATCACTTTAAATGTGACTACTCTAAATATGCCAATTAAAAGAAAAAAGTGTCAAACTGAATAAGAAACAAGACTCCACCATATATTGTCTGTAAAAAAAAGCCACTTTGATTAGGAAGACCCAGTTACAATTAGAGACAAATGATGGACAGAGATGCACTATACCAACTAATCAGTGGGCATCTGCAATAGCTATATTGATTTTACATAAAGTACATTTCAGAATATGGAAAATTGTCAGCAATAAAGAGGGACATACTCCAAGAAGACATAGCCATTCTAAATATGTAAGAATTTAGCAACAGAAATCTAAATATGTGACACCAAAACTGATATAACTCAAGGAGAAATTGACAAAATTCACTACTATATAGTTGGAAACTTCCAAACACTTCTGTCAGGGCTTGATAGATGAAGCAGGCAGAAAATCAATAAGGATATAGTTGACCAGAATGGTGCTGTCAATCAACCCGATCTTATTGGAATTCTGAAATACTCTCCCCCAAAAGAATAGAGTACACATTCTTTTCAAGTTTACATAAAATTCAGAAAGGCACACTGTGTCCTGTATCATAAAATAGTCATCATTAATTTAAGAGATTGAAAATCAAATAAAATATATTCTTATATCACAATGAAATTAAGCTGAAAATCACCAATAGAAAAAGAACTGAAAAATCCCCAAATATTTGGGAATTCAATAATACATTTGTAAATAACAAATGAGTAAAAATAGTCCCAAGGGAAATTTTTAAATATTTTGAATTCAACAAAAGAAATTACAATTTATCAAAATTAACAATTTATCCAATGAACTGTGTAAGCATTTAGTGCACTTAGTGGAATTTATAGCACTGAAGACACAGATGAGAGAAGAAGAGTGAGCTAAACTCAGTAATCTAGCTTTTAAAAGCCAAAGCCAAAAGAGCAATTTAAGCCTAAAGCAAGCAAAAAGAAAAGAAAATCAATAAAATTAAAAACAATAGAAAGTTACTACAAACCACTTTATGTCCACAAATTTGATAACTCAGCTAAAATAGATGGGTTCCTTGACAAACTAAACTACTCACACTCACACAGGGAGAAATAGACAATCTGAATAGGTCTGTTCCTATTAAGGAAAATAAATAAAAGGCCGACAACCTTCTAAAAGAGAAAACATCAGGTTTCTTTGGCTTTGCTGGTGAATTCTATGAAAAACTAAATGACCTCAGTGGTGTACTATTTCTCCATCATCTCTCCAGAATATACTGGTTCATCAATTCTAATAAGTGTGCCATACTAACAAAAGGTATAATAATAAGGACAGCTGGGTGTAGAGCATAGGAGAACTATGTCTTTATATCCATGCAATTTTTCTTTAAATAAAAAACTATTCTAAGAATAGTTTAATTTTTTAAACAAGAGCTGAAAGGAAAAATTGTCAAACCAGAATTCTATATCAAGCCAAAAAAACCAAATAACTTCATAAACATGAAAACACATAATGTGTGTATATATGTATATACTTTATATATGTATACACTTTGTATATTGAAATCAATATATAATGTATTAAGAGAAAATGGAGACAATTCTGATAAAGAAAAGCTGGGAGAACCCATCACCAGCAGACCTGTACTCCAAGAAACACTAAATGAAGGTCTCTGGATGAAAGTAAAGTGGTACCAGTAGATGATCAGATCCTCAGAAAGATATGAGTGCCAGAAATGGTAACTATGTAAATTATGCAGGAGCATAGTTTCAAACTATCACATTTTCTCTTAATTCATTTTAAAAATATCCTATAGTTTAAAGAAAAATGACAGCATTGTATGGTGGGATTTATCAGGTATGGAACTGGAATTCTTCTCAGAACTGTGGCATATAATAGGAGGTTAAAATTAGTATGGACTGGGAGAGTGTGGTGGCACATGTCTGCAATCCCAGCGACTCAGGCTGAGGCAGGAGTATCAAAGCTAGCTTCAGCAACTTAGCAAGGCCATAAAAACTGTACTGAGACCCAGTCTCGAAAAATTAAAAAAAAAAAAAAGGAGCTGGAGATGTGGCTCAGTGATTAAGTGCCCCTAGGTACGCCCCTGGTACCAAAAAAATAATATAAAGTAATAGTGTATGGACTTAGAAGGTTTTTACATTTTAAATAAAGACATTAATTCTAAGTTGATGGTTAAAATTTAAGACTGCAGAAAAGTAAGAACAGAAGAGCAAAGGTCAGATGGTACAAACAGGAAACAAAGAGCAAAATATGAGGCCTAAATCCAAATATATCAGTAGTACATTGGACAGAATGAATTAAACACCTAGTTAAAAGGCAGAGATTATCAGAATGGGTTAAAAATCAAGACTTAATCATGTCTACAAGAGATGTGCTTAAAATCTAAAGATACAGATAGATTGAAAGTTAAAAAGTCAGGAAAATAATAATGCAAAAATAAAGAACGAAAAGTTGGAACTGCTGTATTAATATCAGATAAAATAAACTGCAAAAGTATTAGCATCAATAGAAATCCTGAAGAAAGATACGACAATAATTAATGCTCTTGCACTAAGTAACAGAGCTTCAAAATATATGAAACAAAAATCAACAGAATGAAAGGGAGAAACAGTTACCAACCATTGCGGGAGATTTTGATACCTGTCTCTCAGTAAATACATTAAATGGGCAAATAGAAGGTTGGAGGAACAGTATCAACTACCTCAGCCTAACTGATGTTATATAATACAACACCCAACAACTACAGAACTCCCGTTCCCTTTAAGGGCACTTCATAAATTAATTGAAACATCATATTCTGGGCCATAAAACGATATTCCTTACCAATTAATGGGATGGATTCAAACTCAGAAGCTTCTTCTCAGCAAAGGGAATGATCAATAATGTGAAGAGAGAGCCCACAGAGTAGCAGAACATCTTTATTACACGCATATCAGATAGAGCACTAACTTCCAGGATATATAAAGATTTCCCTGAACCAAATAACCCAATCAATAAATGGTCTAAGGAACTGAGCAGACAATTCTCAGAAGATGTAGCAACAAATATGTGAAAAATGTTCAACATCTCTAGCAATTCAAGAAATACAAATCAAAACTACTCTCAGATTTCATTTCACTTCAGTCAGAATGGCAATTATCAAGAAGACAAGCAAAAATAAATGTTGGTGAGGATGTAGGGGAAAAGACCCACTCATAGATTGTTGGTAGAACTGCAAATTGATGTAACCATCATGGAAAACAGTATGGAGATTCCTCAGAAAACTTGGAATGAAACCACCAATTGACCCAGTTATCCCACTTCTCAGTCTATTTCCAATAGACTTAAAATCAGCATACTACAGTGATGCAGCCACATCAATGCTAGAAAGTAGCTCAACTCACAAGAGTTTTACTATGGAACCAACCTGACTGTCCTTCAACACAGGAACGGATAAAGAAAATGTGGTCAATATGCACAATGGAATATTACTCAGTTTTAAAGAACAACAAAGTGATGGCATCTGCCAGTAAATGAGTGGAAGTTAAGAATATCATAGTAAGCAAAATAGGTCAATTCCAAAAACCACAGTTTAAATATTTTCTCTGATATTTGACACTAATTCACAATAAGGAGCGTGGCTATGGAAGAATGAAGTTACTTTGGATTAGGCAGAGGGGAGGGAAAGGAGGGGAGCCAGGTATGGGGTGGGAAGAAGAGTAGACATTATTGCCCTAGGTGCATGTGTGACCACATGACTGATGTGATTCTACATCATGTACAACCAGAAACAGGAGAATCTATACTCCATTTGTGTATGATGTGTGAAAGTGCTTTCTATTGCTATGTATAACTAATTAGGACAAAGAAAAGAAAAGAAAAAAGAATGGTGGCAGCCAGGGGTGGAGGAGGAGGAATGGGAGTTCTTACTTACATGGTGGCAGAGCTTCTGTTTGGAGGGACAAAAGTGTGCTGGAAACAGAAGGTTGTACAATATTGTGAGTGTAATTAATGCCTCTGAGTTGTCCACTTAACAGGGCTAAAATGGAAAATTTAATGGTACCAGTCCTTTAAAACAATGAACCCTTTAATTATTAAAATTTTTAACATTTTCCTTTCCAGAAAATTAAAAGAGTAGGAGGCCATTCATAGTTTTTTTCTGGAGAACCTCCTTGGCTCCCAAGATGTGAGGCATTAACTTGTGAGCCATTTTGCCATGTTAGGGAGTGGGTACTGCAAAGAGAAAATATAAAGTGCATAATTTAGAAGCAAAACATTTTATGTACTTTCAACTAAGGCCTGAAGACTACTTATGAATACAATTGACTTAAACAACCCATATTTTAATACCTGCCCCAAACCTCTCTTAGTCACAACCATAACTTTTATAAGCTGTTTGGAAAACAGTTGTTTTTAATTCTTCTAAATTCTAAAAGTCAACAGTTAAACAGACCATTAATACACTCATGTCAGCATCAAAAGGACACGATATTTGATTGAACCCATGGTGGCTTTACCAGTGAAGTACATCCCTAAACCTTCTTTTTAATTTTTCAGATAGGGTCTACCCCACTTCTTAAGGCTGGACTTAAACTTGTGATCCTCCCTCTTTAGCCTCCCCAGTCACTGGGATCACAGGTGTACAACCATTGAGTATAGCATTTATGACATTTTTAAGGTAGCTCAACAAGTTATAATATAATTTATCAAGTTAATGGAACTATTTTGAGTGTGTGTGTGTGTGTGTGTGTGTGTGTGTATGTGTGTGTATGTGTGTGTGTGTGGTGTTAGAACCAAACTCAGGGCCTTGTGCATGCTGGCAAAGCACTCTACCACTGAACAACATCTCTAGCCCCTCTGCATTCTACAAAGAAAATCACTATAAATACTACAGTGAGTAAAATGAGGTTATCATTCTCTCCCTGCTTGAATTTTGTATCCTCCAGCCTTCCCCTTCCTTTATTGTTTCTCCTCCTCCTCCTCCTCTTCCTTCTCCTTCTCCTCCTCTTCTTCCTCCTCCTTCTTCAAATTCCCTCCTTTCCTCCCTCAATTCTTTCTTCACCAACTCCCCCCACCACTGCTCTTTCTTTGTAGGAGGTGGTGCAGGAACTGAACCCAAGAATATGCTAGGCAAATAAGTGCTCTACCACTGAGCTATACACCAGCCCTCTTTTCACTTTATTTGGAGACAGGGTATCTCTAAGTTGCCCAGGCAGGCTCCAATTTGAGATCCTCCTGCCTGAGCCTCTCCAGAAGATGAGATTACAGGTGTGTGCCCCCAAGGCCTGGCAGCTTCATCTTTTCTGGGTTAAGTATAAATACAATACATTTGCTTAAAGAAAACAAAATCAACCTAGGATGCATAAAAGTATTAAGAAAAATGATGACAATCCTTCTATCAATGTGGACTATCCTGTTAAAACTTCACAAGCTTTTTAAAAGTCACATTTCAAAATGATTTGGATATACTGACACTCTCTTCCTTCAAAAGCTATATGCCAGTTACATCATTCCTAAGAACTGACCATAAAATGATTCTAATGGCTAAATTGAATAGCGCCTTAATATGGGTGTTTTCATAATTTAACCAATCCCCTTTATAAAATCTTTGTATTCTTTAATTTTTGATTATTACCTTTAAGTTTATAGAAGTGAAATTATTTCTAATTAATGGATTTTTTAGTATAAATTTTAGGTTTAAAAGTGAGCAGACAATAGGGACCCTCGCTAAGTTGCCTCTGACACACGAAGAACACTTAAGGGATCCCGCTGACCTTCTCCAAAACTGAAAAGACAACTAGATAGCCTTGCAAATGATTTTTCCAAATGCATACTGGGTCTTAAAATGTGGATCCTGAAATATTCCCATGTTGGCCCCTCATTTTCTTATTGATATCTTGCATTACAGTGCAGTATACTTACTACAATGATACCTATTGTGTATCCACAATAGGTATCATTGTAGTAAGTATTTTGTTGTTTTTTGGAGGTGCTGGGGCTTGAACCATGGGGACTCGTATATGTCAGGCAAGCACTCTACCACAAATGAACAAATACGGACGTACTTCTATTAATCCAAAGCTAACACTTGACATTAGACTTCACTCTTTGTATTGGGTTATATAATTCTATGGGATTTGAAAAATGAATATTGTCCTGTGTATCTACCATTATAACATCATACTGAATAAATTCACTGCCCTAAAAACCTACTACTCATCCTCTTCACACCCCTGAATCCCTGCAATCAATGATTTTTTAAAACTCCTCATACTTGAGATGTCCTAAACTTACATGCTAGGCAAGTACCCTAGCATGGATTGAACACTTCTAGGCCACACGCTACACTTGGAATTGGAGAGCATCTAGCCCCTTTAGATGGAAGGGCAACACTAAGCACTATGCCCTTAAAGATCTTTCAGAGAATAATATGCCCACACCATAGGCATGTAGTCAATTATCCAAGTTATTTCCCTGTCATAAATAAAGAGATAAGATAAAATTCTGTCATGCCTTTTGGTGTTATGATATCTCAGTTTTTATCCATGAATACTATTCTACTGTATGGATGTAGCACATACATTGGATTTCTTTTGTTTATATTGTGGTGCTGGGGATGGAATCCAGGGCCTCAGCAGGCTAGGCATGTGCTCTACCACTGAACTGCACACAGTCCTCACATTCACTTTTTGAAACACATCTCATTCCAGATTTAGCAAATATGAATAAAGATGCTATAAAAATTTTGCACAGGTTTATGTGTGGACACATCTCAATGCATGGGGGTAAATACCTAGAAACACATTGCTGGGTTATGTGGTAAGGTCATGTTTCATTTTGTGGGAAACTGAAAAAACCCTCTTCTGGAGTGGAGCATCCCATTAGTAATGCAGGAGCATTCCTGTTGCACCATCTCTCATTTTTCACTTTTTTATTCTTTCTTTCCTTAGTCATTAGCTAAGACTCCATCTTATTATTGAATGTTTGCATTTTTCAATGATCACACTCGACTATCACATGACACACCATGTCACACAGAACAAGAATCTTAGGGTGGTTGTTCTTGGCCCGGATGCTCTTATTGTCATTTTACTTATGTATACCTCCTGCCTCCACTGTTACTATTTTTATTTAAATGGTTTTATCTTTTAAAGATACTTTTATAACAGACATTTATTTATTCAGGTAGGTAGAAATACTTTTGACTTTACTTTATTTGAGGAAGCTATTATTTAGCTTTTGGGAGATACATTTCTGGGTTAGTTTTTTCTACCAGAAATTCAATACACATGATGAAAACCCTTGAATCTGTCTCACAGCTTACTGATGCTATTGCATTTAAAAGATTCATTTCTATCTTTATGTTTCACTGTGGTAGTTTCCACTAAAATAATCTATCATTAATCAAGTCTCAAAATATTTTAACAAATATAATGGCTACCCCCTCCCTTTCACTTCAAAGAGCCAGTTGTAAGGAATATAGAAAACACAGCCTTCTGTCATGAGATGGGAACCCAATGGCAGTCCTCAGAGGCAGCACATCACAGTCCAGCCCCCTTAGTAGTTCTCTCCCTGGCTCCACCTGAGCTCATTAATGTTGAAATTCTCCTCAGCTGGGGAGGAATTTCACTCTCAACTGTCTTTAGAATGCCATCAAGGCTTTGAGAGAAATGTCAAAATGAGAAATAGAGTACATAATCTGGGGAAGAGGAAAGATCTACGTTTTAGGTAGAAGAGTTACCCACATTATGAAACACAGAAAAAACAGAGCAATAGATGTCCTCTCTGGAAAAGAGGACAAAACATGGAAAGAAAAAAGCAGTGAGTTAAGTATTCTAACTTTTAAAGAAGCCATAGATTTTTATTTTTCAAAAATGTGGTTTGGGATGAGTACTCTTTAGGTAAAAACTTTAATTTAATCTTAAATTAATCTTCTCAGAGTAAAATATTTCAAACTTGAAGCTCTTTGAAATTATCTCTGAAATTCAAATGCAAACAGCAGTTTTTTCAACACACATGCACAGATGTGCACACCAGGGTCATTAGTCACTCACTGGTCTTGTATGGCCATGTCATGGGACAGTGAAAGGCTGCACCTCTCCATCACCATCATCTTCCTCCAATACTATTGCTAATGTTTCCGGCCCCTTGGTGTTCAGCTGTGTTCAGGAGCAAAGGAAGACAAGCCAGGAAAAGACAAAGATTAAAATGTGACCAGATGTGATACAGCAATCTGTATACGGGATAAAATTGGGAGTTCATAACTCATTTGAATCAAACTGTGAAATATGATGTATGAGGAACTATGTAATGTTTTGAACGACCAACAATAAAAAAAAAAAGAAAAATAAAAAAAAAAAAGAAACTAAAAGCTGGATTGTTGCCAGATAAAGCAGTGAGGTATGGGAAATGGAGACCAAACAAGCAAACCCACAGCAGGAGTTGGGAGACTTGAACTGTCATCCAGCCAGGATTAATAGTTTTTAATTAATTTTTTAACTACTAAGTTGATGTAAACTTTAAAAAAAAATACATGTTTACTTCCTAGTTAAAAAAAAAAAATGTGACCAGGTCTCCTTTGATTAAACAAACTTTAAGAAGTTATTTTTTCCATAGCTAATTTTTAAATGACTAAACCTCACTGGTTACAATATATTCAATTAAAAAATAAAGATGATTTTCTGAAATATGGAAAAGTAAATAAGCATATATGATAAATATTCTGGAGTGCTATTTAGAAACATTAAATATTTCTTTACTTCATTTTATTTTTTTAAACATTTTTTTTAAAGTTGTTGATGAACCCTTATTTTATTTATTTGTATGTGGTGCTGAGAATCGAACCCAGTGTCTTATGCATGAGGAAAGCAAACTACCACTGAGCCACAATCCCAGTCCTACCTCTTATTTTAGAAATTAAAAAAAAATGGAAAACAGGTTTCTTTTGGTAACCTTAACTAAAGCAAGAACTATAAGAAATACATCATCAACTTACTGCAGGTGTTCCAGAAGGGAAGCAATCCTTCTCTGAAAATAAAAGGGAAAGGAATGTTAACAATTTACCACAAAAAACTTTTCTATGACAAAAAGAAAAATAATATAAAAGAGGAGCAAGTGAAATGTGTTAAAACCGATTTCATTTTAAGTAGAATTACTTCTCTAGAAATATGATAGTAATAGTAACTTAAAAATTAAATTTATATAAGACTCAGCAACTAACTCTTTAATCTTAATGAAACCTTAAAAATACATTTTGAAAAACCAGAAATGATCATTCAAATGACTGGATTTCATGGTATGTAAATTATACTTCAATCAAGTTATTAAAATGTAATGGAGTCCTGGCCTGGTAATTCAATGTCTATAATCCAAGGGACTCAAGAGGCAGAGACAGGAGGATCTTGTGTTCCAAGCCAGCCTCAGCAATTTAGCTAGGTGCTTAGAAACTCAATGCAACCCTACCTCTACATAAGATACAAAATAGAGCTGGGGATGTGGTTCAGGGGTTGAGTGCCCCTGGGTAAATACTTGGTACCCTGACCCCACCAAAGTGTAATGAAAACCATACCCACACAAACTGTATTAAAATAAAACATTCCTTGTTTAAGATACTTTCTTAAGCAGTAAAGTGATATGACAAATATTCTTGAGTACCAAGGAGCAAGGGGATATAAAGCCACCAAACATGGCAACTGGGAAAAGAATTATATTTGACATGGTTTGTTTCTTTGTAAAATGCAACTTACTAGTTGACGCAGAAGTTCTAGGTAAAAGTAAGATCTTTTCCTAAGGATACCAGGTCAGTTATTTATAGAAAAAGTCAAGATCAGTATTACTTGCAAAGAAGTCTACTTCTTTTTTAAACATAGCCTTTATCTCTGTGATGATGTAAACATATTAAATACAATTAATCCAACCACATATGATTTTTGCATACTTAGATTATTTTTTAAAACTATATATATGACACTAGAGACGGAAAACATATTAAATAAAAATTATGAATCTTGGGGTTGTTATGGGCAGAATCTACCCAGAGAGAAATGGGAGAAGTGATTTTGCATCTTTTAATGTACAGTGCAAAGAAGTGAAAGCAGGAGAACCAGCGTGGGGAAGGAGAGTCTAACTAAATCTCCAAAGATATTCCAGGGATCAGTCAACGAACTGCACCACATGGACTTCATTCTGATGTGGCCTTACACAAACTGTTGTTAAAAATTCAGTACACTTCAACTCTTACCAACTTAGATTCTATTCCTGAGGAATAAGTACTTCTTTGAGGTAAGGTATTTATTTTTATGTATTTGAATGTAATTTTTGAATAGAAAATACTTTTTATTTGAAGGTCTATGCATTTATATAGCAAAAATTCCTTCTAGGCCACTGACAATAAACATATCTCTAGCACAAAAATATCTAGAAATCCACAATTTTTCCTTATCAACTAAAAATTATTTAAATCCATGAGGAGGAAACAAAAATCCAAGTAAATGTAACAACATGGAACAATTGTGAATCCCACTACCATGTTGAATTATAATGTATAAGAAATATGGAGGAAAATGTAACAGATCCAATTCCATTTGTAACAAAATTATGAGATCAATGAAATCCTCAATCTCCAGATGATGTTCAAGAGCCTTCCCGAGAGTTGACAAAAAGCAGTATCTATGTAGGAGAAAGTAGGAACAATACAGTTTACCTTTTATTTTTCCAGAAATGATCTTTTTATCTATCAGTGCTTCACAAGTTTCCAGGGGATTCAGTCTTTTACCACTGTCTGAGGTCTCACCAGTAGGAGGAAATCTGAGATTTTTCTTCTTCAAGCTGCTGGCGTTATAATACTTGTTGACACCCTGCACAACTAGAGGATGCTCCATTGGCTTTCCTTTGAGGACCCTGAAGGTTTGTGGCAACTGAGCCCCCTGCTCTGCCATGTCCTAACAAAGAGAAATTCAGACATGAGTTGTGGTTTGAATTGCTCTAATACTATCAATTTTCAGAGATAAACATCAACATACATAAAACAAACCCATACACATAATTTTAGATTTGACTAAATTCGAAATGGTCTCCTTTCCTAAAACTCTACTTTTCCATATTTATTTTGCAAATCAACAGGAAAGGTCCAAACAGAGGAATGGAAATGGAGTGCTGGGTTTGTTTGGGGAGAGGGACAGAAGTGTCAAACCTGTATTTCCTCTTGTTCATCACCCACCAGAGTAGCTCCTAATTGAAAAGGCTTAAGCCAAGAGCATAAGTCAGGGGACAGCTTTATACAGATAGAGAACACAGGGAGGCTGGCCCATTCCAACTTCAGCAATTCAGGGAATACAAATGTAGGGATTTGAAACCAAGAACCCACTTTATACAGTGATTACTGTTTCAGATTCAGTAAATTGCTTAGTTCCTGGCTTAGTTGCTGAGTCTGGCTTTGAACTTGCAAACCTCCTAAATCAGTCTCACTAGCTGCTGGGATTACAATCATGCTCTACTGAACCCAGGAAAACATTACAATTTTTTCCCCTAAATTAATTTGAAATAATCTTGTAGTACATTACATGGTCATGCCATATTTTTAACCAATTTACTACTAATGATATTGAGTTGATTTTTAATACATTTTGCTAGCTAAATAATGGGACAAAACCCATAATATGTACTGTTCTCTGGTTCCCCAAGGCCACACATGCTAAATATTTCATTTCTGAGTCAAAATGTAAAAAATTTGAAAAAGTAGGATATTCATTTGTGATTTGGGATATTCACATAAAGGGATTTTTAATTTTTTTTTGTTTGGTATTTGGGATTAAACCCAGGGCATCAAGCTGGTAAGCACCTGCTAAACATTACCACCAGTTACCTGTATTCTCAAGGTCTTAATGTTATGGAGTCAAATTGGCTTTTTTCCTCCCCGATCTGCTGGACTGGGGACTGAATCCAGGGGTGTTTTAACACTGAACTTCATCCCCAGTCCCTCTACCCTTTTGCAAATTTGGGACAAGAGTCTAGTTAAGACCCCAACACCTGCATCAAACCTGTGATCATCCTACCACTACCTGGAGCCTCTGGGATTACAGGGGTGAACCAACGTGCTTGGCTACACAAGTTATTATTATTATGATCATTATTACTATTATTATTTGGGATTTAAGGTCTCACCATTTTCCCCAGGCTTATCTCAAACTCATGGACTCAAGTGATCTTTATGTATCAGTCTGCAGAGTAGCTGGAAATACAGGCATGTGCCACAAAGACCAGCTTTCATGTTTATTTTTTTTTTAAATATTAGTTGTAGATGGACACAATACCTTTATTTTATTTATTTTTATGTAGTGCTAAGGCGCTTCATGCCTGCTGGGCAAGCACTGTAACAGTGAGCCACATCCCCAGCCATAATGTTTTTATTCTTTAATTTGTTTTTGGAAGTACTAGGTATTGAAGCCAGGAGCATTATACCACTGAGCTACATTCCCAGCCCTTTTTACTTTGAGATAGGGTCTTGCTAAAACTGCCCAGGCTGGTCTCAAACTTATGATCCTTCTGCCTCAGCCTCCTGAGCTACTGGGATGATAGGCAGACGTCACTATGCCCAGTCATCTTAAATTGCTCTTTTTTATTCTGGGATTCCAATCCCATGTAAAATGTGTTATCAATATGAGATTGTACAGCCAAGTGTGGTGGCATGCACCTGTAATCCCCCCTGCTCAGAAATCAGGAGCAGGAGAGTCACTGCAGCCCACAAATTTGAGACCAGTCTGAGCATCAGAGGAAGCCCCACCTCATACCACAAAAAATGGGAAAAAAAAAGAGATAAAAGTGGGGTAATCTAATAACTAACAGTGAGAAAATAACCCAAATTTAAATGTAAGGTCTCTGGTGTGGCTCAATGGTAGAGCTCTTGCCTAGCATACTCAAGGACATGAGTTTTCATGCTTATTCATACTAGCCCCAAAGCAGAAATCTAAAATCCTCCTATATAATGAAATATATATATGTGTGTGTATATATCTTTATATCTATGTGTGTGTGTGTGTGTGTGTGTGTGTGTGTGTGTATGTGTGTGTACACATACTTTCCCCCAGCACTCGGGGGTTGAGCCTAAGGACATCCTACCACTTGGCTTTATCCCTAGCTCTTCTTATTTTGAGATACAATCTTGCTAATTGCAGAGGCTGGCCTAAAGCTGCCTGAGTTCCTGAGTTGCTGGAATTAGTCTTGTGCCACCAAACCCAGTTTACAATCCCTTTTCTAGCCAATCCAGTGGTGCACACCTGCCTTCCAGGACTCAGCACACTTACATAGGAGGTTTGCTTGACCTCAGAAGTTCAAGACTTGCCTGGCCAACATACTGGGAACTCCACCTCAAACAAACAGAAAACCCACAAAACTGATGGTCAATTTTTCTTTCCTTTTCCACATCTGAGGATTGAATTCAGGGGTGTGTTACCATTGACCTACATCCCCAAAACTTTTTTTTTTTTGATACAGAACACAATTCTCTTTAAGTTACTGATACTTGACTTGTGATCCTCTTGCCTCAGTTTCTTTAGTAGCTGAGCTTATAGATGGGCACCCCTGTACCCAACTGTATTATCACTTTTCAAGTGTGCAGTAAATTAACTGGAACAACCTTATTGGCCACTATATCTCCAAAACTTACTCATGTTTAACTGAAACTTTGTAATTTCTGACTAATCTAATAGCCTATTAGGACTCATAATAAACAAGTTCCCTTCCTATTATATGGAATCCTTTCTGGCCAAGAGTCAGGCAGTGTTGGTTCATGAGCTTGAGTCTCCAGAGAGCAAGGATCTTCCCTTCCAGGAGGGCTCTGTCCCAGCTCCTCAGAGCCTCCACCCACACTTCCCTGAACCTAGGACACATAGGCACAGCTGCCATAGGAAGCAGCACCAAACATGTGTATATAACAGACATGGGGTTCTTGGCACTCTCAACAGGGGAGTGAGGGCTCAGGAACAAGAGACCCCCACATGGGGCTCAGGAGACGAACTTCTGGTGCTTGTCCTGGCATTGCTGGGTGTGAAGGGAGAATAGGAGGCCAAGCCTCCCTTGGAAGCCTCCCAATGCACCACTGGGCTGATGAGAAGGTAAACACAGAGTCAGTACATGGGAAATCTCCCTACCCTCCACCCCACAACTCACAGTCAAGTCCCTTGGTGCCTAGAGTCAGGACAAGGGAGAGGGCTGGCACCACATTACTGCAAGAGACAATGGGGGACACTGTGGGTTACCCACCCCACTGTACACCTAATGCTCCACACAAATGTTTCACATTGTATGTCAAAAATTTCCATAAATAAAGAATCTGGAGTACTGGGGTTGTGGCTCTGGGGTAGAGTGCTTGCCTAACATGCATGAGGAACTAGGTTCAATCCATGGCACCACATAAAAATAAACAAACAAAATAAGTATATGTGTCCATCTACAACTGATATTTATACATGTACATACATACACACATACACCACACATACACACACACATATAAAAGAAACAGAATTTTCTTTAAGACATAAACTACTAGATTAGTCTCAGTCCTCATTAATAGATGAGGAAACTGGGGACCAAAAAAGTAAGGACTGGCACAAAGCCAACCAGAAAGTGTGTTTCAGTCTTTTCTCTTTCTCTATCCAGGGACACCTGGGTGTGCTCTGAAGCCCTGTGACCTGGACCCTACACCCTCCAGGTCCATAATCCCACTTCTTATGCTCCAAGTGCTTCAGCTTCAGGGCCAGCCCTCCATCCGGGGCTTCCCCCAACACATGTGCAACCACAGACCCTCATGGTTCAATGCACACCCGATACTCCTTACCTTCTGTACAGTTGCAGCCTTGTCACTCCTTGGGGGGGCCTGAGTGGCGCACCTGGGCCAAAGGAGGTCTTTAAGGTGTTCTTTTGGCCCCCAGTTGGTCCCCTGGTCCACCTGAATGAAGACCGCCTCGGACATGTACCTGGGAAGCAACAGGCCAAATGCAAGGAGTCACTACCCACCTTGGCCTGGTCTCCCTGACCACTCTCACCCTCAGCTGGGAAAGCACAGAGCCCAGGAGCCTTATCCAGGCTGCCATTCCCCTCAAGCACATTTCTTGGGGCAAGAACCTACAACACCAAGGAAGAGTGAAATTCCCAGAAACTCCCAGAGTGCCCTGGAGAAAACCCCAAAGGAAAGGAACAGGAGTGTTAAGGCTGGGAGCTGGGGACAGGGACCAGGGAACTAGACCAAGCTTCACCCCCCCCCACCAGCCCCAAGGTCCACCACTTGAGCCCTTGGTTTACCAACTTACTTAGGTCCCAAGGGTGCACAGAGTGCGATGTAACAATTTCTTAGGCAGCCCACATTGAATGCCTTGTCATACTGGAGGGAGATGAGGAAGGGAAGAGGAGCTCAGAATCAGCAGGACTGGGTACGGCCATCTCCCAGGGACCCTCGCTAAGTTGGTCAGTCAATCCAGGGCTCAACCTCGGCCTGTGGCCAGGCTCTAGGTACAGGGGTGCCCAAGAGTGACCCAGGGCCTCCTGTCTTCCCAGGCTCCCAGGAAGCATGACCTCCCTCGACCCACTTGTGAGCAGCTGTCCCCAGACCCAGCTGACCCAGCACCCACCTCTCCTGCCTTCTCAGGGCTCTCAACCCCTAGTGCTTCCTTTGCAGGATCCTTGCTCTGTCTCCATTGGCCTTACCTGTCCTCTCACCTCATCCTTCCAGTTACCCTTTAAGGTCTGTCTCCTGCTGTTCTGCTCAACTGATCCAAAGATCGTGTCACCACCCCACTCCCACATGACTGTCTTACCACTTGATTTTTCTAAAAATCTACCTTCATTGAGTTTTATTATCTGGGAGACCAGTGGCAGCAGGGGATGCCCAGACATATTTCCCTAGTCAAAAATCAGATTTTCCAAGAAAATCTGAGCTGAAGACCTTCAGTACACAAAGCAGGAAAGGTCAAGCTCAAAGGTCATGTTCTTCCCAGGACTCTGACTGGCTTCTCCTCTCCCTTATTCTATTTTCTCTTTCCCCTGAGTCCATCCATCAGCCTCGACCACTCCTCCTTCCAGAACAGGTTGAGTTTCACCCCAACTTCATGAGCTTTAGGTAGAAAATACTCTGTTATAGTGGAAAGTGGCCCAGCAGCACCTCTATCCACCCCAAGTCTCCAATGGCCTACACATGAAGACTTTCATCTTCAACACTCTCCTCCGCCGAAGGAAAGATGATTCCACATCAGAACAGCTCTGGAATATGTCCAAAAAGCAACTCGAATCAATGTCCTCTATGAGGTTCTGCCTCCTTTAAGGTGTTCACAGCACATAAGAAATGAGTATACCACCAGGTACAATGGCACACACCTGTAACCCCATGGAATTGGGATTTTGAGGCTGGAGGATCACAAGTTCAAGGCCAGCCTCAACAACTTAGCAAGGCCCTCAACAATTTAGTGACACCCTTTCTCAAAACAAAATAGAGCAAGGATTAGGGATGCAGCTTTGGTGGTAAAGCACCTGTGGGTTCAATCCCTAGTACCAGAAGAAATAAATTAATTAATAGCAGAGCATTAAAAAATTACAGAATCTTTAAACTTTGAGAAAGAATATTTGGTTAGATATATATCATGTGTAGAAAATATTGATCGTACATAAAGTATAGAAAATGTTTAAGGAATAATAGTAAATTTCTAAGAACTGAGCAGTAAATGTGAATACCGTCCTCCCCCCACATGGAACCCTATCACACACAACTGGAATCCAACAGCTCTGAGGCACCCAGACCATCCTCTCTCACTGGCTCCACTCTTGGGGCTCCTGTTCCAATTCTGTGTCTCAAACACCCTCACACTCCACAGGACCAAAATCCAGCAGCATCTTCTTCTTGCCCCATCTTCTGCCCAACTTCCTGTTATCTCTTCTTCTTCTCCTTATCCTGGGGGGTCAGGACACAATTCTTCTCTCTGTTCCTTTCCTCTTTCCTTCTATCCCCAAGTGTTGGTTCTTCTGTTTGATGGTTCACTCATTGATTCAGATGTCTTTTCTCTGTGTGCTGGGGATTGAAGAATTCAGGGCCTTGCACATGCTAAGCACACACTACCACTGAGATGCACGCCCATCAGAAATATTTCAGGGCATCAAAAATGCTTGGGTCCAACCAGGCAGGGTGGCACACACCTGTAATCCCAGTGACTTGGGAAACTAAGGCAGGTTTGAGACCAGCCTCAGCAACTTAGTGAGACCCTGATTCATAATAAAAAGTAGCAGGGACTGGGAATGTAGCTCAGTGGTAAAGTGCCCCTGGGTTTAATACCGAGTAGCAAAAAAAACAAAGCCCCATCACTGCACTGGGGATGGAAAGCACACCACAAACAGCATGGCCAGCCTACTTTCAGTGGGTGAGGGCAGCTGCAACCTGAGGCCCTGTGCACCAAGGGGAGTGGAAAGGGTAGAGCAGAGAGAGAGTATCATGGGAACCATGTAGGCAACCCAGCTCACACCACCCAGGTACATGCAGAGGAGAAGCCCAGAGAGTTAAGTGCTGACACAGCGAGTTCTGGTTTCAGAGGCTGTGTCTAGACCAGAAAGAGTAGTCTGAAGATGTCTGCTGAATTTGGCCATTAATGAGAGCATCATCCTGACAGCAAGGGCTGGGCTGAGCTGGGCCAGGAAGTGAAGGGGGAGCTAGTGAACAAGGTCAACTCTTTCAGGAAATAAGGCCCAGAAGGAACAACAGGTGGAGTGGAGGCCTGGGATGTTAAGGCTGGTACTTGTATGACTTTTAAGATGAGCACAAACATGTGTAGATGACCATGGGAAGGAATGGTAGTGATGTAACAGCAGCACACAGGGCACTCTCTGGTGCCATCCACTCTTCTATGAGGTTTACATGAATTAACCCACAATTCCCTGTTTTACAGATAGGGAAATTGAGTGACCAGGGGCTGAGTAGCATACCCCAGGTCTCCCTGCTGCTCAGTTCTAGAGCTGCGATTTGAACTTATGTGGTCTTCACCAGAGTCTTTGCCACCAACCACCAAGCAAGTGAGTCTAGGAGGAGTTGCAGTCAGGGAATGGAGTATGGTGGGAGTGAAAGTTGGAGCATGGGATCAGTGCCTGAAATTAGTGCTGCCATTAATAGAAAGGAGCCCTGTCTGGTGAATCTTAGAGGGCAGACCACATTTAGGTCCCTTGAGACTTGGGGATCCTGGACTTGGAAGGCCTCACTCTGAGCAGAGGAGGAAGAGCAATGGACTATGGCCTGACCTAGGGCAGGAAAAACCACAGGATGGAGGAATGGAACAGGCTGCAAGGCAAACTCAATGATGATACTAGAAGCTGGAGAGAGGAGAAGACAGGCAGACCACAGGACTGAGGAATAAGGGCCAAGCACAGGAGTCACAGCTGGGAGGGAACCATATATGGCAGTGGTGGATGGGAGGTGATGAGCAGACAGGCTCCTCTGTCTGTTCAGCTATCTCAGGGTCTGAAGCTTCCCCTCCCCCACTGATGCCGCCCACCAGTCTTCCTGAAAGAGCCTTTAGTTAAGTGATTGCCATACTAAAGGAATCCCAGGGCAAAGATGCCCACTATATCATTCCTAGTGGATGCTCAAAGAAAAAGCAATAAAGACACAGATGGGAAAGAAAGCAATGAAACTGCTCCACAGGACATGAGGTTCCTTTTAGAGTGAACAACAACGAATGCTGGGGAAGAAGCTCAGTGGTCGAGCACCCCTGGTTCGATCCTCAGTGCTGGAAAAACATCAACACTAAGGACTCCTGCTCTTTGGAAGATGCGATGAAGAAAATGAAATGTCAAGCCATGAATTGCAAGAAAAGATTTGCAACACATACATCTGAATCCAGTATAGAGAACTCCTGAAACTCAATAAGAAAACAACACAGTTTTTTTTTTTAAATGGGCAAAGTTTGGAGCAAACACTTCACCATCAATATACCCATGGCTTATAAGACACAAAAATATGCTCAACATAATTAGTCATTAGGAAAATACAGAGTGGAGCCCTAGTGATATACCACTACTCATTTATTAGACAGGCTACAATTTGAAAACAAAAGAGAATAGTGACCAATGACAGTGTCAAATGCTAATGAGGATGTGGAGCAACTGGAATTCTCATACATTGCTGGTACAAAATAGAAACAGTAGAGTTGTTTTCTAAAACGTCCCATATGTTTATCTCATGACTCAGCAATGCCACCCTTAACAATTTACCCAACAGAAATGAAAACTTATGTCCACATGTCTATGCATCAATGGTTGTTGTAGCAGCTTTATTTATAACTGCCTGAAACTGGCTGGGCACAGTTCCCCATGACTTTAATGGCTCGGGAGGCTAAGGCAAGTGGGTGACAAGTTCAAACCCTCAGTAACTTAGGAAGGCCTTAAGCAACTTAGTAAGACCCTTTCTCAAAATTTTAAAAATTTTTCAAAAAGAAAACATAAGGGTGCTGGTTGTGGGGTGGGTGAGGCTGGGATTGTTGCTCAGTGGTTAAGCACCTCTGGGTTCAATCCCTGGTACAAAAACAAAACAAAAATTCTGCCAAAACCTAGATGCAAAGTAAAAATACTTCAATTGGTGAATGTACAAATAGTCTGTAGGGAAATACAATACTACAAGAAACAAAAGACAATAAACTACTGATATGAGCAACTACATAGATGAATCTCAAATGCATCGTGCTCAGTGAATGAAGCCAGACTAGAAAGCCCAAAACACCATTGATGCATGATTCCAGAAAGAGAAAAACCACAAGGACTCAGGGAGAGAAAATGACAACAAGAGATGAAAGGATTTTCTGGGGTAGTGAAACTGGTTAACCTTGATCTTGATGGAGAGTACACAATGTCATTTGTCAAAATCCCTAACTATAGATGAAAAAGGGTGAATTTACTGTTTCTAATTACCCCTCAATGAATGACATTTTCACAAAATTTTTCATGGCTCCCAGGTTTCCAGTTCTTCCAAATAAAATTCCAAGCTTGGCTTTCTGGGCCTTTCTAATCTTGACCCCCATAGGGTCAACCTCATTGCCCATGTCACCTTGTGCTTGAACTAGGATCCATTTCTTCATCATTCTGTTAACACCCTACTTTCAGATTTCTGTGCCTTTCTACAAAATTGTACCTCTCACAGTCAATGCCCTCCTGTCTGCCTCTCCAAAAGCACACCTAGGACACAGAGAGTGGTATGTTCTCCTCTACAGCGTGGGCTTCGCCAAACTCCCAGTCTCTTCCAGTTGGCTACACCACTCAGGACTGACCCCTTTCTCAGAGTGTTCCTGGTGTCTCCCAGTGTTATTCTGATGGCAGGTTGCTTATCAACACAAGTGCATGATGTACTTACTCACTCCTACACCCATCCCTCAAATAACCACCACCTAGAACACCCAGCACACAGTAGGCTTTCTTTTTTTTTAAGATTTTTTTAATATTTATTTTTTAGTTCTTGGCGGACACAGCATCTTTGTTTGTATGTGGTGCTGAGGATCGAACCCGGGCCGCACTCATGCTCGGCGAGTGTGCTACCACTTGAGCCACATCCCCAGCCCACACAGTAGGCTTTCAATGCAATGCACCCAGGAGGCAGAATGGCCCCAAGCTCCAGGGTATAGAAATATCTGAGCTGCATCTTCAGAGGTGGGTCTGGAAGGACTCATGAGGCATCATCAAGGCCAAGGGCAGTGGAGAAAGTGCACAAAGTGTCTAACTGAAGAGGTGCAAGATGCCTCCACACAGCCAAGGGCACACACACTCACCACTTACCTTCTCCTCATAGGGTCGCCTGGTGGTGCCACCGCCACTGCCTTGATGAACAATTGCAGGATGAGTGGGACCAGGAGGGCCCCAGCGGGTACAGCCACTAGGATGCTGTGCACAGGCTAAGAAGGGAAGCCATGGAAGAGCTCCTCCCTGGCCCCGCTTTCGACCCCACTGCTCCCTCCTTACCTCCGCCCCAGGTAGCACTGCCCATGGCTCTCCCTCCCTGGACTGGACAGTTAGTCCAGTACAACCAAGGGAAACCTCCCTCCACCACACTGTCCTCCAACCTGTCCCTTTTCAACTTTCATTACCCTACTCTGTGGGCCCCTAGATTCTTAACTCCACAGGCATCCTATCTCGTCCATGTTTCTGACTCCACTGGCCTTCCAAATGTCCTTCACAGGTCCTGCCAAGTGACTTCTCCCTCTAGCCCCGCCCACGTCAGCCCCTCCCCTGTCACCCTGACCCTACTGGGCTGTTTGCCCCTCCCTCCCCACCACACCAGCTCTTCCCAGTGTGGGCCCTTGGGACTGTGTGGATACGTCATGATTTTGTGCAAAAACGCCATGTTCCTCTTGCGTGTGATGAAAACCATGCAGGTGGCCAGCACGGTACCCAGATAGAAGCACAGGGACACGAGGAGTAGCAGGTAGAGCCGGATGTTTCGGTGCCCCACGAAGTTATTCACCCACCTGCAATGGTGGTTGAACTCCTTGGGGAGAGGAGACAGGTCCGAGGGTCCTTCTGGAATGGCCTCCATCACTCCCTAATCCTGGGGCCTCCCCTAACGCAGCCCTCTAGGCCGCCTGTTCTTGACCTTACATAAGGGTTCCCATCTCAGTGAGAGCACAGTTAGGACCCCATGGCTCATCAAGTCACCTGTCCTGAGTGAGGTCTTTAGAGACAAGACCTGCCTGGTGTCACGTGGACCAGGACATGAAAACTCTGGGCCTCCATTTCCTCAAGTACTGGAAAAGGATGAAAAAAATGCCCTTCCACTACTGGCTGTCTGCTCTTGTGAACCATGTTCCCAGAGTGCCACATGAAGCACTCTGGGAACATGGTCTGATACCCCCACCTGGCCCACTCATGATGTGAGGTTCCTGGTCCTGGCCAGGTGCACGGAGATAGGTTGGTAAGTAGACAGGGAGGAGGAGCACTCACCTCCACACAGATGTCACACCTTTTGCAGTGGAAGGTTCGGGGCAGGCAGTGAAAATAACACGTGGGACACCACAGCATGTGGTACAACCTGCCATTCACTCGTGCCATGTACACAGTCTCAGGGTACTGCTCGAAGGTGCCTGGCAGGGAGAGAGGTGTGGGATTGGAGGAGGCCCTTGTATGCTTGGGGCAGCCCCATAGCATCACTGGGCATCAAGAAGTTGGGGAGGAGGAGGGCAGGGGAACCCCAGTCCCTGTTGAGCAAGCTGACCACTCAGATGGGCGGCAGTCAGAGAGAAGGGCTGTCCAGCACAGGAGCTCTACATGGAGCTCCCCCTGTGGAATAGTGATCAGTGCTTGGAGTCGGGTGTGAAATGGGAAGGAGGAAGGCGTAACTGCGTGGTTGGAAGAGCCTGCTGCCTCTCTTGCCCCGTCCTCCCTTCTAAAGCAACTGGAAAACCTCCAGGATTCTATTTTTCACACTTCAGTGGCTTGGGAAATGAAGTGCCAGGGCAAGAAGGGATCCTGAGGCCACAGGTGGGGTCAGCCCTTTACAAATGACCCCTGTAGGCACCAGCCTTGGGGTGCCACCTCCCTCTCCCAGAAGTCCGAGGCCTTACCTCTGTGCAAGATTCCTGGGTCTGAAAAATTCATGCCAATGAGGCTATACAAACTCAGGAGGCAGAGAAGTCCGGAGACCACTGGGTAGGCCCACTCTCCATTTTGCGCCAGTGCTCGTCCTCTGAAATCAGAGCCAGACTCCGTTCTAGTCGGGGGCAACCCAGAGCCCCCATGAGGCCCGGCTCACCTGAGGTCAGACCCACACACCTTAAGGACAGATCTGAATATCCAGGCTAGAGACAGACCCCATTCCCTCCACCAAATGTCACCAGCATTACCAGCCTCCAACAGTCCCCCCAAATCCTCAGGCTCCCCACATCTCTGTGCTTCCCACTAAATATCCTCCTTCCCCTCTTGGCCTCCCTCCACCTCCCTGCCTCTGCACTCTCACTGCCTATTTCCCTTCTGTCTCTTTTTGAGAACCCACAGCTGGCCCAGAGACTCACGGAAACGTAAAGAACACAGCACTTAGAGACACCAGGGCTGCCACAGTGAAACAAGCCCAGAGGCTTGAGAATAGCCAGGATCTGGCTGGGGGTCGGGGTGGGGACAATAAATCGTTTGATACAGTCATGCTGCGATGCCTGCTCTCAAACAAATGAGAGCCAACCGCTCTTTCTCCTGGCTTGGCACCCAGAGTACCATGACTACAAGTGTGACATCAGAGAGGTTCCGGAATGGGGGCTCTGGCTGCTTCCTGTGCCCACTGATATCAACCTTCCCCTGGCCTCACATACACACTTCTGGACGGGGACATCCTGCTCTTACAATGTGGCTTTGTTGGAGCTTGTGAGGATGGATGTAGTTTATCCCCCAAAGGTTCATATGCTGGAGGCTAGGTCCTCGGTGCGGCAGTGTTGAGGGGGTAGAACCTGCAAGAGGTGGGGCCTAGTGGGAGGTAATTTGGCCACTGGGGATGAGGCCCTTGGAAGGGAGTAATGAACTTCTCATGGGTCCCTGTTAGTTCCTGTGAGAGGGGGTGTTATAAAGAGAACAAGACTCATCCTCCCCAGTTTCTGGCCATTCAGACTAGACCCCTGGCATGTCTTCCCACCATGATGCCATTCACCATGTTGTAATCACTCTCACCAAAGATCAGTCTCAGGGGCTACCAAATGTTGGATTCTGTGCTAAATAAACCTCATCTCTTTATAAAGTACCCATTCTTGGGTATTTTGTTAGAGCAACAGAAAGCAGCTAATACAGAGACAATGTCATATGGTTTATGGGGAGAAGTTTGGTGATGGTTAGTTATCCCCCTTTCAGGCCCAGTGCTAATGGAAGTAGGCAGTGCTCCTCGCTTATCCTAGCGCCACTTATTCCTTTCTGTTTTAACAAAGCTCTATTTTGGGGAGGAGGTAGCAAGCTACCAACTAAATATCTTCCCAGTTTCCCTCACTTCCAGGGTGGGCTTTATGACATACTTCTGTCTCAACATAAAACATAAAATGGGCTGGGGATGTGACTCAATGGTTAAGCAACCCTCCGTACAATCCCTGATGATGATGATGATGATGATGATGATGATAACATAATGATAATAATTTGTACATATTTATGGCATAAAACATATTTTGAAACATGTATACATATACATTATTTCATATTATTTTTTGTGTTGAGAACCCTTGAAATCTACTCTCTGAGTCATTTTCCAGTGTATATAACATTATCAACTGTACTCATTCTGTTTTATGTTATTATTAACTGTAGTCATCTTATTGTACAATAGATCCCTTAAACTCATCCCCCTCATCTAAGTGCAATTTGACCTCCTGGGACCAGCATCTCCCCCATCCACAGCCCAGCCACTCCTGGGCCCCTGGCAGTCACCATTCTGCTCTCTGTTTCTATGAGTTCAACTTTTATAGATTCCACATGTAGGTGAGATCATGTGATAGTTGTCCTATGCCTGGCTTATTTCCCCCAGTAAAATGTCCTTTGGCCTAATTCAATGCCACAAGTGACAGGACTTCCTAACTTTATTTAAAGACTAGATAGTGTCCCCTTATATTACTAAACCACATTTTCTGTATCAACTCACCCACTGATAGACACAGCTTTTCCCATTTCTAGGTTCTGAGAATATTACTGCAATGAACATGGGGTGCAGATATCTATTAATACACTGATGCCATTTCCTTTGGATATATACCAAGTAGTTGGATGTCTGGACTGTAGGGTAATTTTTTTTTTTTTTTTGGTGCTGGGGATTGAACCCAGGGCCTTGTCCATGCATGGCAAGCACTCTACCAACTGAGCTCTATTTTCGATTTTTAAAGAAACTTCCCATATTGATTTCCCTAATGACTAGACTAATTTAAATCCCACCAAACATTCTACAAGAATTCTAGTTTCTCCACATCCAGACCAGTACTTAATATTTTTTGTCTTTCTTTTTCTTTTATTTATACTGGAGTTGATCCCAGGGGTACATTACCCCGATACACAACTGCAGACCTTTTTAAGTTTTATTCTGAGATCAGGTCTCACTAAGTTGCTGAGGTTTACCTTGAATTTCTAATCCTCCCACCTCAGCCTCTTGAGTTACTGGGATTAAGGCATGTGCCTCTGGTTCTTTGGTCTTTTTGATAATAGCCATTCTAATAGGTGTGGGAGGGTATCTCATTATGATTCTAATTTGCATTTCTCTAAGGATCAGTAATGTTGAACATTTTTTTCAGATTTCTCTTGGTCAATTGTGTTTCTACTGAGAATGCAATGATGTTTGAGTCACAGTCTACCTTCATATTTTATGTCGATTTCTGTTTTAGCACAAGAAGGGATGACATGCATTGGGTCATGCAAAAAGGTCAGGAGTGGTTCTAGAATCATAAATACCGGGTCTATTGAGCTTTGGAGCAGACCATGCTAGCCTTAGGTTTTCTTATTTTGTTTTGTTTTTTGGTTTTTTAAATTAGTTATATATAACAGCACAATGCATTTTAATTCATTGTACACAACTGTAGCACAACTTTACATTTCTATGCTTGTACCTGATGTAGCATCACATCATATGTGCATTCATACATGTACTTAGGGTAATGATGTCCATCTCATTCCACCATCTTTCCTATCCCCATGCCCCATCCTCACCTCTGCCTTCCCTTTGCCTCATCAAAGTTCCTCCATTTTTTCTTATCAGAGAGAACATTCAGCCTTTGGTTTTTGAGGATTGGCTTACTTCACTTAGCATGATATTCTCTAACTCCATTCATTTACCTGCACATAATTTTATTTTCTTTTAATGCTGAGTAGTAATATTCCATTAGGTATATATATACCACAGTTTCTCTATCCATTCGTCTATTCACGGGCATCCAGGCTGTTTCCACAGTTTAGTTATTGTGAATTGAGCTTCTATAAACATGGATGTGGCTGTGTCTCTGTAATATGCTGATTTTAAGTCATTTGGGTATAGACCTAGGAGAGGGATAGTTGGGTCAAATGGTGGTTCCATTTAAAGTTTTCTAAGGAATCTCCATACAGCTTTCCAGATTGGATACACCAATTTGCAGTCCCACCAGCAGTGTATGAGTGTACCTTTCCCCCCACATCCTCATCAACATTTATTGTGGTCTGTATTCAACACACAGGGCACTTTCTGGTACAGCCACTCTTCTATGTGGTTTACATGAATTATACCACAATCCCTGTTTTACAGATAGGGAAGTTGACTGACCAGGGGCTAAGTAGTTACCCAAGGTCTCCCTGCTGGTTAGTTCTAGAGCTGTGATTTGGACTTATGAGGTCTGGCTCCAGAGACCTTTCCACCAACCACCAAGCAAGGAACTCCAGGAGGAGTTGCAGTCAGGGGGCAGAGTAGAAAGGCAGTGAAGTTGGAGCATGGGATCAGTGCCTGACATGTGTGCTTCCAATAATGGAAAGGAACCCTGACTGGGGAATCCCAGAGGGCAGACCACATTTAGGTCCCTTGAGAATAGTGATCCTGGACATGGAGGGCCTCATTCTGAGCAGAGGAGGAAGGGCCTATGGCCTGACCTGGGGCTGGAAGAACCACAGGATGGAGGAAGGGAAAAGGCTGCCAGGCAAACTCAATGATGGAGTGAAGCTGGATAGAGGAGAAGACAGGCAGACCACAGGGCTGAGGAATAAGGGCCAAGCTCAAGAGTCACAGGTGGGAGGGAACCACATATGGCAATGGTGGGGTGCTGAATAAAAGGATGGGAGGTGATGAGCAGACAGGATCCTCTGTCTTTTCAGTTGTCTCAGGGTCTGCAGCTTCACCTCCCCCACTGATGCTGCCCACCAGTCTTCCGGAAAGAGCCTTTAATCAAGCGATTGACATACTAAAGGAATCTCACGGCAGAGATGCCCACTCCTATCATTCCTAGTCAACACTAAGAAGAAAAAGAAATAAAAACACACATGTTGGAAAGAAGGAAATAAAACTGTTCCTCACAGAGGACATGATTTTCCAAGTAGAATAAATAACAACACTCTGTGGCAGAGCACCTCGATTCAATCTCCAGAACTGGAAAAACAACACCACTAAGAACTTCTGTTCTTCGGAAGATGCTATGAGGAAAGTTGAATGAAAAGCCACAGATTGCAAGAAAAATTTGGAAAACATAGATCTCAACCCAGTGTACACAACTCTTATAACTTAGTAAGGAAAGAAAATGATATTTTTTAAAAGAGAAGTAGATTGGAGCCAACACTTTGCCAAAGACCTACCAATGGGCAAGAAGACATAAAAATAAGCTCAACATCATTGCTCATTAGGAAAACATAACCTGGAACTTAAATGAGATGCCACTACTCATTTATTAGAAAGGCTTCAATAAAAAGAGAAAACAAAACAAGAACAAATGACAGTGTGAAATGTTGGTGAGGATGTGGAGCAACTGGAATTTTCATATTTTGCTGGTAGAAATTAGGAATGGTACAGTGATTTTGAAAGAAAAATGGCAATTTTCTACAGAGTTCTACCTACAGTTACCTTATGACTCAGCAATGCCACCCCTAAGAATTGACCCAACAGAAATGAAAACTTAGGTTCGAATGCCTGTACACCAATGTTTGTAGCAGCTTTCTTTATAGCTGTGAAAAACTAGCTAGGCACAGTGGCCCGTGCCTAAGTTCTAGCCACTTGGGAGGCTAAGACTGGAGGATTGCAAGTTCAAAGCCAGCCTCAGCAAATTAGCAAGGTTCTAAGCAATTCAATGAGACCCTGACTCAAAAGGAAAAAAAAAAAACCTTTAAGAAAAATAAAGGGGGCAGATGGATCAGAGATGCAGCTCAGTGGTTAAGCACCCCTGGGTCCAATCCCGGATACAAACAAAACAAAACTAAAACACTGTGGGAAAACTAGATACAATGAACAATCCTTCAATTGGTGAATGTATAAATACTCTGTAGGAATGCTATTCCCAGTGTGGGCCCTTGGGACTGTGTGTCTATTTCCAATAGACTTAAAATCAGCATACTACAGTGATGCAGCCACATCAATGCTAGAAAGTAGCTCAACTCACAAGAGTTTTACTATGGAACCAACCTAGGTGTCCTTCAACAGACGAACAGATAAAGAAAATGTGGTCAATATGCACAATGGAATATTACTCAGTTTTAAAGAAGAACAAAGTGATGACATATCCCAGTAAATGAGTGGAAGTTAAGAATATCAGACAAAAACAACTGATAATTGAATTTCCATGAAGCTTGAGTAAGACACACTGGACAAAATACACATCAAAGTATTTCAGAATGAAATAGTTTGCACAGCAAAAAGGGAAATGCCAATGGATGAGTAATTGTACTTACTGGGAAATAGTGAACTAAAAAGTAAAGTAAATGAGGACTTACAAAAATGGTTTCCATAAAAATGATTGATTTAAAATATGAAAGTCATTGATATATAAACAATGAATCATTACAAATCACCTAATTGTAATAAAATAAAAGGTACAAGAAAAACACATAAATTAGATGTACAGAATGTAGAGAATAGACTTACACTGAAAACTTGTAATTTACTCTTTTGGGGGGACAAACAAAAGAAAACACTGGCAGATAAAGTTTAGAACACAGCTTTTAAAATGATATACCATATGCACAACTTTAAAAATGATACACCATATGCACAACTTTAAAAATGATACATGCGTACTCCTATTTAAACCAGGTGTTCCTCTTTCTCCCTTCAACATCCTCCCATTCAGGCCAGCTGCCAACCAAGTTTCCCTTCACACTTACTCCCCCAACAAGGCCCCACTATTGAAGCCAGGTACCAGCCCTAAAACCTCCACCACACAAACTCAGCTGCCTCCAGGAGCACCCAGGAATGGCACCCAAGTGCCTCTGCCCCACTGCCCTACAACCTCTGCCACACCCACTCAGCTCATGTCAAGAGCACCCAGGAACAGCACACTAACTCCTATGCAACACTTCCCCACCTCAACAGGCCTTAGCACTAGTGCTCCCTCCAGGCACTCACTCAGAGCAGGCACCCACTACCCCACATAGCTGCCAGTCCCTCTGCACCTCTCCAGCCAGGGTGGCGCCCCCAGAGGCCTCACGACCTGTGTCTGCTCCAGTCATCACCTTGCAGCCACAGGCACTGAGTGCCCCCACCCCACACCCTACCCCACCTAGCCTCTGGTCCCAGGACACCTCTCCTGCAAGGGTCCAACCCCCACAGGCCTCAGAAAGAGGCCCCTCTCATGGGGCCAGCACAGCATGCCCCCTCCACACACACTACCCCACCAAGCTCTAACTCATCTAGCTCCAGTCCCCAATGCCTCTCCAGCCAGGGCTGTGCACCCCCTCCAGGCCTCAGCATGAGCGCCCCCTCAAGTAACTGCCTCGCAGAGACAGGCACAGTGTGCCCCATCACCACACATTACCCACCAAACTCCTTCACCACCCAGCTCCGGTCCCCTAAAACCTCTCCACCCAGGGCCATATGCCACATACCACTGGGGATACTGGAGTCCTCCCTACCTGAGACTGTCCTCATAAGTCCACAAAGACCAACAGGAGGTGGTGGTGAGGGCCATGCTGCCCCTGTGGGAGGCCCAACATCCTCACCCATGAATGAGAAAGGATGGCAAGGACACCTTCCCAGAGGGTGACATAGTCTAGGGGCAAGACTGGAGCAGCCAGGCAGCCATCAGTAGAAAGGATCTCTGTGATTTGAAGGCCCTAGCTTCTCCACAATCTGCAGTATACTTTTAGGCTGCCCAGAAATCCACTGTGCAGATGCAGTTTGGGATAAGTTCCTGCATGAATCAGTGAATGTGTGCAAACTGCATGCACATGTGTGTCAAGGGCGGGGCTATGTGCTGGGATGTTCCCAGGCCCTACCTCACAGTTATAGAAACAGTTCAGCCCTCCCAAGGTACTACCTCACCCAGCTCTGGTCCGCTAAGACCTCTCCAGCCAGGGTTGTGCCCCTACAAGCCTCAGGATGACTGCCCCCTCCAGCTAACCCCTAGCAAGAACAGGCACAGTGCACCTCTCCCCACAAAAGTTCCTACCCCACCAAGCTCCACCCCATTCAGCTCTGGTCTCCCAATAACTCTCCAGCCAGGACTGCACCCCCACAGGCCTCAGCACAAGCATCCACTGTAGGCATTGCATTGCAGTGACAGGCACAGCAAGTACCCTCCCCATGTACTACCCCATCCAGTTCCTGGTGCCCTAACACCTCTCCAGTGAGGGCCTTGTACCCACAGGCCTCAGCAAGAGCGCCCCCTCCAGGCATCTCCTCACAGGTACAAACACAGTGTGCCCCTCCCCACCAACTACCTCACCCAGCTCTGTTCCCCTGAAGCCTCTTCAGCCAGGGCGGTGCCCCCAAAGGCCTCAGCATGAGCTTCCTCTCCAGGCACCACTTTACAGAAACAGTGTGCCCCCTCCTCACACACTACCACACCTAGCACCTACCCCATCCAGTCTGGTCCCCCAACACCTCTACAGCCAGGGCCATACAACACACATTGCTGAGGACACTGGAGGTCTCCCTACCTTGGCTCTGCTCCAAGGTTCAGCAGGAAGGATCTCAGGTACTTGAGGAACATGCTTCTCCACTGTCTACTGGCCACTTCTGGATGCCTGGAAACTCAGAGCACAGAAACAGCTTGCAATATGCCCGCCCAAGCTTGTGTGCCTCACGCACTCGCCTATGTGTTGAGGGTGGGGCTTTGCCCAGGAATGTTACAAGGTAATGCCTAGCAGCAACAGGCACAGTGCACCTTCTCCCCAGACACTACCCCACCCAGCTCGGGTCCCCTAAGATCTCCAGCCAGGACCCTTCCCCCACAAGCCTCAGCATGGTCACCCCTTCAGTCACTGCCTCCCATGGATAGCACAGAGCACACCCTCCCCTGCACTATCCCACCCAGCTCCTACCCCACGAAGCTCCTACCTCACCCACCTCTACCCCTCCCACCTCCTTCCCCACCCTGCTTCTGGTTCCCTAAGAACTATCCAGCAAGGTTCCTATCCCAAACAGGACTCAGCAGGGTCCGCGCATCCATGAACCACCTTACAGGGAGAGAGACACACTTTGCCTCCTCCCCATGCATTACTTACCCAGCTCTGGTCCCATGACGCCGCTCCAGCCAGTGCTGCACCCCACAAACTGCTGGACACACTGGTGCCCTCTCTACCTGAGGCTCTCCACTGGGATCCATACTGTCCAACAGGAGCACAGTGGTGAGTGCCAGGCTGCCTTTGTGGGAGGCCTCACATTCTCACCAGGAACCGCAAAGTTGAAAGCTGGAAGGGACTTCATCCCAGAGCGCGACAAAGCTTCTTGGCCAGGAGCAGAGCAAGCCAGGCAGCCTTGCAAAGGTAGGTCCTCAGCTACTTGAAGACACGTGCTTCTCCACCATCTGCCTGAAACTTCTAGGCCGCAGGAAACCCACTGCACAGAAGTAGTTCGCAGTGCGTCTGTGCATGCGTGCATGTGCGCGTGGAGCATGACTGCGTCTTGCGTTCGTGCGTGTGCGCATCATGCACTCACTTACGAGTTGAGGGCAGGGCTGTGCCCAACAATATAGGGGTGGGGCCACATGATGTGCAGGGAGGGCGAGCGGGAAGCAGAGTTCCCGGGAAGATGGGGAGGATGGCTTGTGTTGCAGGAGGGGGCGCTGCAGAACTTGCCCAGGAGGTGGTGTAGGGTGCCGGTTCCTTGTCTGGGCCAGAGTGTAGGAGGCAGTGCAGGAATGTTGTGTCATACTCCCACTCCCCTGCAGTAGCACTTGAGGTTGGGGTCCATGCACAACTTTTGCTGTTTGGAGCCAAGGTAGTTCTCACAGCCCTCCTGGATTCAACTTCTGGGAGGACTGGAGTTCTGGCCAATGCGGTGCTCAGCACTAAATAACTGGCCAAACATGGAAACCTGCTGGTGCCAATCCAGGGACCTGGTAGTGATGATGCAATTGCTTGGCTGCACAAGACTGCTGAGGTCTCCTGTTATATATATATGTATATATACATATACACACACGTACATATCTGAACCAGTAAGCACAGCTAGCACTCACAGGCACATACACACCTGATCACATGGATTTATGTAAAATTGGTTAATATGTAGAGGTAAGGTTAGGGTTAATATGAAATTTTGGTTTGAGTTAGTGGTAGGGTTAAAGATTAACATGTGTATGTGAAAATATGAACAGTCCTAAGAATTTATATTTAAAATGTACCAAAACATATATAAACATACATGTTATGACACAGAGAAGAATACAATATGAGTAATGTGATTATACATGTTGTATATAAGTGGAGGTGAGGATATAACCTATAAATTACATATATTAGTATAGATGCAGATTTATCATTAAACAATTAAAATAGAAGTCAAAATACAATTTAAAATTTATTGAACTACATGGATTCAAGTCAAACTGGATTTAGATAAAAAGGTAATGTAAAGATAATAAAAAATTTTGGTTTGAGTTAGGATTAGGGTTAAAGAATGGACATGTATACTGGGAAATATCTGTATTCATAAGATGAATGTGTGAAAATATGTTAAAAAATACATAAAAAACATGCATGGTATGACATTAGGGAGACTGTTATATGAATCATATGATGAGACATTTTGTAAATAGGGAGTTTCAAGGATATACCCTATAAATTATATACAGTGATATGGATGTGAATTTAATATTGATCATTGAAAATAAAAGTCAAAATACACTTTAAAATTCTTATTGGTGTACAAGGATTGAAGTAAAATTTGCCTTTCTTGTAGAAGTAATGTAAAGGTCAATATAAAATTTTGAATTGTGTTAGGGTTTTAGTGTAAGAATGAATATGTGAATTGGGAAATATCAATATTCATAAGAATATACTGTGAAATTATGTATGAAAGCATATATAAAACCACATGTTGATACAGGCATAAGTAAAATGTGAGTCATGTGATTACAAATTTGGTAAGCATGGGGATGAAGAATATATCCTATAAACAATATATACCAGTATGTATGCAAATTTAATATTGATAATTGAACATATAAGTCAAAATGCACATAAAATTTTATCATAGTGTACATGCTTTTAATAAAATTTAGTTCAGTTACTTATTTGAGGAGCACTGATAATGCAAGTTATATAATAGAAAGTATTTTCAGGGTAACAAATTTTTACAATGACAGTAGGATACCTGGTCATTGAATTCATACCTAGAAGCATTGCTTAAAAAACTATGCTTATATTTTAATGTAAATTTTTTTCCCAAAACATACTAAACGTTTCTAACTATGATGTGTCAGTACTCTTGGGAAGGAGGTTAACAAATGTCAACCTGACACTGAATAAGGAAAAACAAGAGACCAAACAGGGAAAGTCCTCCAGGTATAATTCCAGAAATGAAATGTTGATTTTGTGCCAGTTTCAGACTCTAATCCCTACTCCTGGGGGGAGTAAGGGAAGGAGAATTCATTTCATGAAATAAATTTGGGAAATGAGGTCAAAGAATCTGATCTCTTTCTTAGAGCATTCTAATTAAATCTATTCCTCAACTGTCATGGAAATTCTTTTTCAGTACTGACACAGAGTGGAGTCAAGGTGTCATACCTGGGCTGGATGGCCCCTCAGGAGAGCTTGTTTCCAAAGCACTGTATGGAGGAATCCCATCTACTAACTACAGGGCTGAAAGGAACAACACAATTTATAAATAAGCCTCATACATAAAGCACCTTTACAGCTTCACTGTAGCTTTTTTATATATAATCCAGAAAGAATTGAGCCATGACCTTGCTAAAAGTCATTTTACTACCCAACTGTGAAATGACAAAATTCCACTTAGATTCATTTCTCTTACTATATAAGTCAATCCTGGAGTGGCAATGTTTTCTAAATAAGTTTACAAATTACAATCCGCTCATTTTCGGATAATGAAGCCATATAATTTTGTCATTTTATTTTGTGTTGCAGATTCATAGAAAGCAGTCAAGTGGGAATAATAATAATAAATAATAATAAATAATAATAAATAATAATAAATAATAATAAATAATAATAATAAATAATAAATAATAAATAATAATAAATAATAATATCATTATTTAATAAAAAGACAAACATATCATTTCTGTTTGTATTAAGCAGAACGTAATACAAATGATAGTGTTAATGGGAAAAGTAACATTACCAGTCACTCGGCCATTTCCATCACTTGAACGCTGGGCTGCTTTGGAGGGTGGGGAAGGTGCTTTTCACTTTGTTCTCCTCAAAGATGAAGTTCCCCAATGGAGGAGCTACTGAGCCGCAGTGAGCCTGTTTTCACTATGCTTGCTTCACAGGGACTCTGTAAAAAACAAAACCACCAAACACAATCCTATATTTAGAAATTAATTGCAAACCTTATGAAGACACTGATCTTTAAAACAAATCCATCATCTACCAAAATGAAGCACAATAGTAATTTATTAAAAAAATAGTTATGGAACAAAGAAAATCTGTGCAGAAGTAAGGTAAAATATAAGGAAAAATAAAATATATCCCTCCTCAATTAACTTAGACTAGGACAGGGGACAAATATGAAAATAACAAATTGAAATGTAAAAGGCTTTTGAGAAATACAGTTAAAACCTAACTTTTACAGAAGAATCAGAGAAATTATTGAATGTAAAGTAAGGGTTAAAAAGGAGAAGAGTACTGGTACACTAATAGCTGGCTTGGTTAATCTATCTCTTTTTAGCACCAGTGTATCAGTGGAAAATGTTTCAAGAATTTATATTTACCCAAGATAAGGTCCTTGAGGTCACAGACTACAAGTGGCTACTGCTCACATTCCTGGCAGGTGAATGTCTGCAGAACCTAGGACTATCCTGCCTCCTCAAGCAGATTGATGCCTCCTGGCCAACTGCCACACCATCTTTGCTCTTTAACTTATAACAAAACTTAGAATTGTTCATACTTTATTTCTGCAATTTCTCTTTTCCCACTTGAGTTTCCCAATTAAACTTTTACCAACCCTTGACCCATTAACACTTTCCCTATCAAAATCACCAATGACCTTGACCACAAATAAATCAGTGGTCATTTCTCAGAACTTTTTTTTGGACCTGTTAGCAGCAATAAACACACATGACCTCCCTTCTGTAGTGCTTTTTCTTACCCAGAACACCACATTTCTCACTCTCAACAGATCCATACTCTGGCTGCTCTGCTTTCTTGGTGCATTAGTTTTCATCTTCTGACCAACATTGGTGTCACCAGAACTCTGGCCATATTCTTGTTAATATCTATACTCACACTTTCTTGATGATTTGTTACCTGTAAGTTTTATATACATGCTGATGATTGTAAACTCATGTCTACTCCATCTGATGACCTGTTTTGGTCTCCCCATCAAGGCCACTTCAACTTAGCATGTCTAAACCTGAAATCTTAGCAGTCATTCCTTTTCTTCCTTCTACCCCAATCTCTGTACTTCTCATGGTCTTTATCTCAGCAAAGAGCAAGTCATTTTTCTATTTGCTGTCATCTCCTCTCTCATCATCCATAACAAATCTACCCTGTTGGCTCCTCCCTTAAAAGACACGGAGCATCAGCTTGACTTCTACCATAGAGTCTGAATCATTGACAACACTCTAACAGGGCTCTGCTTGTACACTGCATGCCTACTGTCTTTTCTCAACATAGCAGGAAGAAAAGATCCTGTTAAAGTGTGTAAGTCACTTTAGGATGTTTTGTTCAAAACCTTCTAGTATTTTCCCAATTGGCACAGAAAATCTAAGTCCTTTTAATTAATGTCCTGGTTCCTAGATGTCTCTGACCATCTGCAAGGACAGAATAGCTCACTCCAGTCACAATGACCTTTTTGCTGCCTCTCATGGTGCCTGGAGAGTTCCTGGGATGGCTACCCTGGCTGTTCCTATACCTAGAACATTCTTCCTTCTGATAGCTTAATGTTTCCCTCCCTCATTTCCTTCTGGTTATTTCTCACATATCACCTTTCAATGCCTTCCTCCCTGACTCCAAAATTTTCTATCCCATTTCCAAGCTTTATTTTTTTACTATAAGCCTTTAACAGCTTTTGGCTTATTTACTGGTTTATTATCTGCTTCCACTGGAATTGGCTATAAGGGCAGGAACTTGTTTTTCTATTTTGCTCATTGCTGTAATTCTGGAACAATTGTTTGGCATACAGAAGTTTCTCAATAAATATTTAAGTGAGTGGAAAATGAATTCTGTATTTTCTTCTTCATGGGTAAGAAGTCTCAATAAACTTGGACTAGATGTTTGTGTAAATTTGGGTCATTCCACTCTTACAGGACCATGTAAGTACATCCAAGCAAAATAGTCCAATACATAAGAAGTTCCCTGTCTTTGTGCTTTGCTACACATCCAGAAAAAAGTGATGAATTTACTATTTCATAACTTTCTAATACTTCTGCCAGAGGGAAAAAACCTGCCCCAAGAGAAAAAAAAATGCTTTAAAAGCTACTATCATCATTGCCAACTGTGTGAGATACTAAAGACAACGATGGATCACTACAGGGACAGAAACACAAGCCTTCATGGCAGATTCTATACTATACAAACCCCTCATTCATAATTCCTCTTAATGAAGGAGAGATAAGGTGGCTGGTGATCTCATCATCCCCCAAAATATTAAACTTCTACCATATCAGTTGGTATGTAGTTATAGCTAGCCCTTGCCATCATATTACCCTGTTCCTTCTTTCAGAACTCAGACCTCTAATGATCTAGCAAGAAAAGAAAACCTGCCACTCAAACTCATATTTTGATTCTGAACCACTAAAGTCAATTCTGATTAACAATAGTGATCATCCCCCACCGGGAGGTCATGGGATGGATCCCCAACAGACCTCTAAAATAATTCAAGAGAAGTATCCTCAGTAATAAACAGATGGTATAGAAACATAGTGAGGAATTTGCAGTAAATACTGATTTGAGTAGATTATAATGCCTCTGTGGTCTGAAACTTTCACTTGATCTCTCATAGTATTAGCAAATTCAGAGAAACTCAAGAAGATGGTTAAATGCTAAAAGAACATTTTAAAATATTTGTCTAAAAATCTAAAGATGTTATTTCTTGAGAAACTGACTTCAGTTTAGCCTTATTCAAGCATCACTATCACTGCAGACCTGGTTTATTAGTAACAATGCAGTAAAAGCACACCAAGTAATGACATCTTTGATCTTCCTCCTTAGTTTCATCTTTCTCATGTTTTGACTGATTGCTTTCATGAGGTATATAATAAAAATACTTCCACCTTAGGCCATATTCTCAATCACTGTCACTTATGGATCTCACCTATTACATGCTAAAAGCAGTCATGATATGAACTTCACAGACAATAGTGTTTAAGAGCTAAAGACTTTCATAATACAGTAAAGCAGACAGCATAGAAATTTTAAAAATAGAGGAATTTTTATACTCACAAATTCATGTAAACATATCCATAACTCAAATACAGAATACCCACATATTCATATATTTATCAGTCTGGAGATCCTAAAATAAGCTAGCATTTTTGTACAGAATATGTATATTTCTATGAACAAGGAATTTAAAACTTGTCAGAATAAATAAATAGCATTTATGAAGACAATTGAGGGAATGCAAAACTATGGATACCTTGGGAAGCATATATGGTAGAATCATTCTACAAAACACTGGTATAAATGGGTGTCCATTTCTAGAGTTGCAGTTTGAACCACAGACCCTCAGAACAAGGACATTAGGAGAGACATGATTCTTACTAATTGATATGAGGTAGAACTTGTGCCTGTCATAACTAGATTCCATCTTATAATTAATAGTGAAAACTTGCTAAATAAAGAGACAAAATATAAATGTAACAATTAGTATAAGATGATCCAAAAGCAGGAGTTCTGAATTAATAAGAATTGTGAGATTAGTTAATCAACACAAGATTAATAATAGAAATGTAAATTTTGAGATGTAACACCAGTAATAGCATTTAAAAAATAGCTTTATATTTTCAGTCATCCTATAGGATACAGAAGAGGTTAGTTGTTTTTATAGAAAGAGATTCAAAGAAAAGAGCTTCAGTCAGCTAAGGTAACAGCCAAACAAAGTTACTAAAAGTCAAATTTGAAGTTTTTTGGGGGTTGACTAAAATATCACTACTAAGAAAACCTGGAGGAGTACTTGGTCTTGAGGAAAAGATGGTCTGTATCTACTGAACATATCCTCCTCTTGGGTGAAAGTTTGCAGGAAAAATGCAGTATTTACATTAAAACCCTTTAGTACTTCTTGGTTAGATTGTATCCAAGAAAGCTGGGTGTATTTAGATATGTATAATATATATATCTCCTAATACAAAAGATTGGAAAGGCTCCAAACACAGGAATACTTACAGCTAGAAAGTAGACTTCCTAAATTACCACAGTTATTTAAGTAATACACAAGTTTCCATTTAGAATATATTCTCCTGTGTCCTTCAGGATGTGCTCCCAATAGTCTCCAAGTAACTGTACTTTTGCACTGATCAGAATTCAATCACCTAGTGTGCTGAAGGTGTATCTTTTTAAACCAGAGGGAGGTTCATAGAAGTTTTTTTTTATGTTGGAAGATAGCTCACCATAATGGTGATCCCCAAAATGGACTATGGGGTCAACACTAGGGGGAGAACCAAGAAACGTGTCATTTACTGTCTCTGTGACCTTCAGTCTCTTCATCTATAAAAAGTAACCATATCTATGTTAAAAGGTGCTGTGATCCTTAAATGATCTCAGCATATATAAAATGGTGCCTAGTACACAGTACATGTTCCATATTTATCAGCTGTTATTACATGACATGTGAATGTATTCCGTAAAGTTATTATGGTTAAAGTGAAAAGTATGGATATTTTTAAAAGGAAGTATTTATGACTGCCTTTCTCTTTGGTGAAAGTGGCATTGGGGGTCCTACTGGAATCAATCTCAGTTATGATCAACTTTAAAACCCAACAGTGTTCAATGTTCAGGAACCTGTGCTTAGTCCGCTGCATAAGCCAAATTCGCTGTTCTTAAATTCTCCACCTTTAATCACCTCAAGTTATTTCATCATACCATGAAGGACTTTAATAAACGTTAAATATTTAACACTCCTTTGTTAAATGCTGTTGATGAGTACGTGAATATGCATTAGAGTATATAAATCTGAACAATCTAACAGGTGAAGTTTTCATGAAGAATTAAATAAAGAATAATTTATAAATGTTTACCTTTTATAACCAGGATACATTTCCCTTGGTCAAATTATTTATATATATATATATATATATATATATATATATATATATATATTTATAATTATATATATATACACATACATACATACATACATATATATTTAACAGTGGTTAAAATTTAATTGTTTTAAGTCTAAAGGGTTTTCAATATGAGAAAATAGGCTTCTATTTACCAGGAGAAACTGTTATGGTTAATCATTAGAGATATTCAATTATTTAATTTAAAGCTACTGATAAGTCTGTCTGCCATTAGTGACCACTGCACCTGTAATAGAAACACACATCACCAAACCATGTGCTCTGTGAAAAGGGAAACACTACAAGGAAAAAGAGAATCCTCTAACAAAAAGGGCAATGTCAGGTTGAAAACCAGGCCAGATCGTTAATGTCCCACAATTCTCATCCAAATCAAAATTTATTGGTTCAAATGAAACTAAATAAAAGTTGAAAACAGAATTAAACAATGTTCAAAAGACTGATGACTAGCTGAGGACTAGCTTTGCACTAGTTACTAGGTCACTTATTAATCATTAGGTGAATCATAAGATGTGGGTCACTGGAATCAATGCATTCTAGATAAGAGTTAAAGAACACAAAAAGAAAAAAATGAATTAAGGCATATAAACAGTAGCCTAATTTTAATAATGTTATTTAATATATCTATTAGTTTTTTTTTTATTATCTGTTTACAATATTATTTTCACATGTGGAGAGGATCGGGGTAAATAGAGAGAACCTAAGAAATCCTGTAAAATTATTATAAATTATATATATATAAATTTTATATATTTATACATATGTATATTTTTTTAAGGTACAGATCAACATTATTCTTTGCCAGCTATATATTCCTTGTAAATACTATGAGATAGTATGAAATATTCAAGTTCATTAACTTGAATATCTTAGCAACTTCATTAACTTGAACACATCTTCATGAAACTTAGTCTTTGAGCACTTTTTAGTGATACCCATGTGGTCCTTCAGGAGTCCAGGGAGAAAGATGTCCATTATTCAATGTCTTAAGTTGCTTCTGTAGTTTAGGTTTCATAAATCCTCACAGAGTTGAAGTAGGCATCACCATCTCATTACCACTGATCAAAGCTTCCCACAACAAAGCCCTTTCATGCAATTTTAAAAGACAATAAAAGGATTAAAATAATTTTACAATACTAGAGCTGGAAGACACTTTGATGAACACAGTTACAAAACCTTATTCTACAGAGAAGAAAACCAAGCCACAGAGAAGTTCAATGAAGATGATGATGGAAAAGAAAATGACAAGGACAAAAAAAAAAAATCATAGGCCCAAGAATAGAATGTAACCATGCTCCAAACCACGACAATTCCTGTCTGCCACAATATACTTCTTTTTTTCCAGCCCTTCTCTATGCAAAGAAGAAATAAATTACAAATTTTTCAACTTGTGTTATGACCTGAAAATGTTTTTACACTTCTATTGAAGCAACATGCACTTTCATTTCATAAGCCCTACAATTTTCTGTGATAGCATACAACCAATTCTTGTTATTGAGAAACCTTTGCTTATAACATTTTGTTAAAGACCAAAGATGAGGGCCTCTCTCAATAGTATATCTTGTAGGGAAAAGACAGGATGAACCAGAAGAGTGCAGAACCCATGATCAAGCTTAAAGATAGGGAATGGTGGTAACTCTAGTCTTCTGTTATCATTTTAGCAGAAGTCTTTCTAGGGACAGGGTAGGGGAATATGAAACACCTACAGGTAAACAAACTGGGGCCAATTCAGTTGATTCCAAAAAATGCACCAAAGATGTATAGCTGGCTTCATTCCAGACAGTGCCCCACCTCTATAAGCTTATCACCATCATTCTAGGAAAGACGCCCGCTTCTCACTGCCCTGGCCTCTGTTAACACAAACCAATTACCACTGAAAGGTGAATCTCTCCCATGGCAGACAGGTTAAGCAAACTTTGAACCACAAGGACTGGTCAAGAAAGCCTCCTAACACTGATGGTTTTCAATATGGTTTTATGAATATCTTGTGCAATTTTAGAGAGAAACAACTTTTTTGCATATTAATAGATAAGGAAGAGAAATCCCACAACCCATTGTTCTTTGAATAATATTTTTATTTAAAATTTAAATTTATAATGAGCATAGTTTTTTTTTTTACATTTTGGTCAGAAGTAAACTGGGCAGAAAACTAAACAGTAGTGATACAGAGGGTTATTGTGGATATTAACTGGGTAATATTCTTTAAACTTGATATGTAATATTAATAGTCAATAATATAAGCATTCACCATTGTTTTTGTTATTCTGACCCTTGAAATGAACCTTATGAAAACCACAATGACAAAATATGCTTTATATCTGGGAAAGATTAAATATATTGTGCCAGTGCATTTCTCTACTGAAACCAGTCATATTTTTGGAAGTACAGACAGCTGTATTTGATGTATCAAACTGCAAATGCCATGGTAACCACTGTTCCTAGGCAATTGTAGAATGATGTGTGTGGTCCACTTTCCATATGATAAGAGGAGAGTGGAGGGGAAAATAAAATGTTACCCGATGATCTGGATTAAAAAACAGTATATTTCTTAAAGATTACAAATATAAACATTATATATAGAAGAGTACAACCTTAATTACTCTGTTGAAAAGTAGGATTAAAATCAATTAAGTAAAATGAAAACAAATATATACCTACTCATACAAGCAGTTACATCATCTGCTTGTAAGCCATTGATATAAAAGTGAGTAAAAGATGAAGACAGCACATATTTTAAAAACTTAAGTTACTTATTAAAAATGAATACTCTAGGTATTAAATTTCACTTGCATAATACTAGATGGCAAAAGTCTCAATTGCTCAATCTTTGAGTGTTTGTAGCAGAATGCAAAAGGAGACAAAATGAAATATCCACTAGAGATTATTCCGACTGTGTTTTCAGTCACACCTCAATATCCCAAGAAAATGGCATATCATGTTAGTGGTCAGTGGAAAAGCTGGTGGGTGTTGTATACACATAGCTCTAAGCCGCAAAGAGACACCAAATATGTCAAATGAAAAATTCTCCCAAAGGTTCTATGAATTCTGAGTCAAGATTATCCACAAATTCAACTTTTTTACCTCTTCTTCTAATGTAATAAATCTAATTTCTGCACATACAGTGCAGAAACTAGATTTCTGAACTTAGTTTTAGTTCCAGAATTATAAGTCACTTTCAATTTAAGTCAAGTCACTGAATTTCTGACTTCCTGTTTCACACATGTTGTTCTTACTATATACAACTCTATATATTTTCTATACTAATGCATGGGATATGGTTTGCATAAATAAGAGAATGAGTCAAATATTTTATATTTTGTCACAGAATTGACATTTTGAATCATTAGAACCACAAAATGCTCCAAAAGTTCCATTAAAAACTGCCAGAAAAATTCTAATTGGAAAGTTTTTCTTTTCAAATGAACGTTTTTGTAGATAGGAATATATCCACCTTTATAGGGAAAATGACATGAAGCCTGAAATAATGGAAAAAAAGTACAGAAAAATTTAAGGACATGAAATTGACAGTGAAATATATATTCTATAAAATACAGTCTTAAATGGGGAAAATTTTAGGTACAGATCTATTCCAAGAAAAATTTAGACTATTTTACTAATTTTAAACTTTTATGAATCCTTTTTGGAAACCGTACAATCAGTTGTCAAAATCAGCTCAGAAAATCAACAGCCTGTAATGTGAATAATTTCAGTATAAGTTCCAAAAACACAATCCAAATATCTTAATTTGCCAATATTGAGAAATGTCTTAGAGGAATTAGGCAAATTATTAAATACGGGCAGCCAAAAAATATATAAAAGAGATATGTTTGACAATTTTTTTCAAGATACAGATGAACTAACTTATTGGTAAGCCTTGACTGTGGGAAACATAGTATTAGTGACTTTAAAAGAACACTAAAATGAACTCAAAGCTCAAAATGGATAAAACTGCTAATTATAAATCACTGTCAGACATTACTGGTATTTATCTCTCTTACTCCATTTTCTGTCACTTTACTCATACAAAGTAAGCATTTGTATTTCTAATATAACATAATATAACATAAATATTTCCAATATTTGCTTTCTGCTTTAGTATAGTTTGGAAGAAAAAAATGGAAAAGATTGCAACACTGTACTTCTGTTAAACAGCGCACCCTTGTAGTTTATTTTGCATCACAGACAATGAAAATCATAGGATATAAGTGTATCTAAAATTCTTTGCATACTTAAGAACAGATTTGTACAAATATTTTTTCTTCCAGTTACATTTTCCCCAACATGCCTATACTTTCAATCACATAAAATAGTGACTTGTTAAAATTCAAAGTTCAGCCAGGAGTGGTGGCATCTGTAATCCTAGTAACTCAGGGGGCTGAGGCAGGAGGATTGCAAGTTCAAGACAAGCCTCAGCAAGTAATCAGTAAACTAAGTAATTGATATGCTTTGCTGAGTTATCTGAATGTCTGTATATAAGTAATGTCAATCCAATGGTTAATTATATTTATATGCACAGTGCAATATATAATATAATGTTTTAGGTGTTCATCCTTGATTTTTAAATATAAGGTTGTCAAAATTCTGGATTTTCTATAAAAGCCTAAGAAAACATTTCTAAAAGCCACGTGGTCCAGTTACCATAAAACTAAATATAAGCAACCTATGTTATCCAAGTGTTTCAGAAAATTCAACAAATACAAAACTGAAATAAATACTAAAATTTTGTGATATGACAAATTCTCATTGTATATAATATACTTGGATATGTGGAAGCTCTACTTATTAGTGTTTGTCAATTCTCTGTACTATACCACCAATTCTCTTGAATACCTACAATGTTATAGGATTTTGCTGGAGAATACAATTCCTGCCCTATAGCTGGAAGAGGACAAAAGGAAAATTTAACAGAGCTTTATGCTTTAAACAATAACAATTTAACCCTAATATTTATCTTTAGATGACAGGGTAAGTAAATCCTGTTATATCCATCAACGTAATATTATTCAATCTTTAAACAAGGGAAGCCCTTTATGTTCTAATAAGGATATCCAAAATGAATCATTAAGTACAAAAAGTGAGGAATAACATGGTATAGGTAGCACATAACCATGGGAAAAGAACAATAGGTAGTATGAGTATTGACTTGAATTTGCATTCATTCATTAGCTCTTGAAAGGGACTTGAACTGTCAATATTGGTTGCCCTTGGGCAGAAGAATTTAGTTGAGGACTAAGCAGAAAAGGATGATTTTCACTGTATTCCCCTTTTTATCTTTAGCATTATGTAATATATGAACATGCTACCTAAACATATACATAAAAAAATAAAAAGGCACAGGGAGACATGTTAAGAGAAAGTAAAAAGTATTCTATGCTAAAATCTGAAAAAAATTCTTCATTAAGTTAAAAAAAAAAAACAACAAACCAGGATCCACTGAATGGGATAGTAGGAATGAATGTAAGGAAAAGGCACTGAGATGCCTAGGCAACCAAGAATTCATGTGTGTGCATACATGAACTTTTGTACGTGCAATCGGGCCATTCAATTATGAAAGGAAAGGAAGCAGGATTTCACATGAGAGACAGTAAGTCAAATCTTGTGGTCAGAGTTAAAAGCATCCTGAAAATGATGAGGATTAAAAGTTTAAAAGTTATGATCAGTCTGTAAAGAAACTTGAGACCCAGAAAATCAATCACAGCAAACTGAGGTTTCTGAACTGGGAAGTGATAATTAACAAACAGAAATGTGGTAGCTTGCTCCATTTAGAGAATCCTGAGGATAAGTTCAATACTATTTCTCACCTTACTCTGCCTGGATTTTCCTAGGAATGACTTCAGCAAAGGAAATGGAAGACATTATGAAGGGTGACTATGTGAAGAATTGGTTTCTAAGTAGATGTGAAAGAATAAGGAAAAAACTAAAAAATGATCTTTAGCTTTTTAGTCTAGGAGGGAAAAATGATTTTGGTTTTAAATATGTTGATTTATAGGTGTAATGAGTCACTAAGTAACAGTGAGGTCAAGGTACAACCAGAAGAATACGAGGATTGGAGTTACAATTGGAGTTACTGATATATTGGTTTCCTATAACTGCTATAACAAATTACCATGACTGAGTAGCTTAGATCAACCCAAAGTTCTTCTTTCATGGTTCCTAAGGCCAGAAATCGGAAATCAAGGAAATCAAGGTGTTGGAAAGGCCATGATCCCAGGCTTCTGCTGGCTGCTGGTGCTCCTTAGCTGCATGCAGCAGCATGACATCACCTTTGCTTTGTCTTCACCTTATGTGCCCTCTCTGTGGACTCATCATTGGCATACTCACCAGTGGATTTGGGTCTAACTTAAAATTAAGATGCTCTCATCTGTACACCCATAAGTACATCCACAAAACACTAGTTTTAAATATGACTTCATTTATTTAAGACCTGGACCTAGGGGGACACTATTAAAATGACATAGTGAAAATTATCAGCCCATGGATTTAACAAAAGAACAGATGTGCTGCCTCTTAAAGAGTAGAGTGAACATAGTGAATCATGAATTCACGTATCTCCAATTCAGACAATGGGTAAAAGAGTGACAACAAGGAAAATAAAACTAGGATGTGGTTAAAGTATAAGAAGTTGGTTCCTAGCAGGGTACCATGGTATACACCTGTAATCCCAGGGACTCAGGCAGGAAGACTGCAAGTCCAAAGCCAGCCTCAACAACTTAGCGAGACTCTGTCTCAAAATTAACAATAAAAGGCCTTTTGATGCTGCTCAGTGATAAAGCATCACTGGTTCAATCCCCATCTAAAAAAACAACAACAACAAAAACTGACTCCTCCTGGATCTGTGCAGGTACGAAGGTACACAGTGAGATGCAGCAGAAGATATAAAATCAGGACCAAAGGGTGACTATTCACATCAAATATGGCCAGGAATGTAAGGAAAAGGCTCTAAGATGCCTAGGCAAACCAAGAATTCACGTGTGTGCATACATGCACTTTTGAAATGAATAAATAAAAAATGGTTCTTCAGCTTCTCTAAGGAAAAAACAAATAAAATTCTGGGTTCTGCTGAACAATACACCAAAGAACTATCCAGATGTCCAGATCAAAAGAAAAAATAATCAAAAATTGTATAAAGATGTGTAGTTTGCCAAAGGCAACATACTAAAAAAAAGATTACTTAACACAGGGCACCAAGTGGTCATAGAGCAGAGGGCGAGAATCAAAAGAAATAGCTTTCAGTAAGGTCACTGGTAGCACAGTCCAGAATTTCATGAGACAACCTAGACCTCCTGGGGATTCAAGTACAAAGGAACTTCACTGGAATGGACTGAATGAGGAAATCCAGAAGAAAAATTTATAAGCAGCGGCTATGATGATTTCTATATACAGAAAAAGATGCTTTGGTAACTACTTGAGAGTATAATAACTTACAGACTTAGGATGTAATTTTAGGGTAAATACAAGTATAAAAAACCCTGAAAATGCTTTTGCTATGAAGAAATGCAAAGGAGCTACAAGCACAAATAGAAGTCTCTGACCCTGACTTGGTTCTAGATTTCCTTGATGGTTCAATCTGATCCTTGCACACACCCAGGCAAGCTATTGTATTCAGGAACTGAATCTCTGGACAGGATCCTCCACCTGACTGATGGACTCCCATACTCATTTTAAGACTGAACTCAATGATCACCTTTTTTGCAAAGCTTCACTCAACTACCAAGCAGTAACCCTGGAAAACTTTGTCAGAAAAATGACTCCATCACAGAAAAAAATTCCTGATTTATGAGATTTTACACCACAAACATTAAATTAGACGTCTTAATAGAAATAAGAGAGTTGATTTTCTAAGTAACAACTTCATTAAGCATTTCTTTAAAGATGTGTTTCTATTCAAATTGCTATGTTCTAAAGACACACATGATAGTTTACAAAAAAAACTATAATCAAGTTGCTGGTTTTTTTTTTTTTTAAAATTAAGAAAGTACCCAAATGCATATTAGGTGATGGGAAGAGTTCATTTCTTGAGGCTAGAATTTACTAAATTTCTGAGGAGGAAATAAAATCCTTCAACCAGATATGAGAAGACCACCTGTTGTCTTGAATACTTCAAAATAAAAATTGCTCTCAAGTCATTTAAATCATTGTGTGATTACAAGCAACATAATACATCATCTTATGTTCAATCACATTTACTTGAAAAATCATCTACCTTCCACATGAATAAAGCAAGAATGTTCAGATTGCTTAGTCATAAAAAGCTGTTTGCTAATAGATTCCCAAATTTAGGATTAAAGGGAACCAATAATAATAGGGGAGTAAAAATAAGACAATAAAGAAAAAGAATAAAAATAAAACTTAAAGGAAAAGGTACACATAGAACAATGCTTTGAACATAAGAACACATAAAGGTAATCACAATATGTACTATTAAAAGGCTCATTTTAAAAAATAGAGTATTGATTTTAGGTAGACACCAGTATTTCCTCTGCAGAATCTCAAAATTAGGTAAAGAAGACATACAAATTAGAAGCCCATGAATTAGCACAAAGACTGTTGTTTAAAAACATTTTCATTTGAAAATAAGCATTTTCATCTGTAATATATGCATTAAGTAAGACTTAATGTTTATAGACCAGCTATTTGCTTGAAAAAAAAGATCCTTAAAATAGCAACTTATTCTTCATTGCATCAAACTACATATAATCTTTTCCCAGTACCAATTTCAGTTAAGTACTTATTCATGTTATTACATATTAATAACTGTTGCTAACTTTCTTGGGGGACTAAGTTACATAACCTTGTCTCATCCTGTAAAACAAAACAAATCTACCCATCTTATCAGTCTCCTCCACACTTGTGGATTTCACCACACAAGAAGCTGGCCTCTCCTGTATGTTTGTAAGGTCCTGAGGGGCACTCTGAGATGCTGCCATTGGAGGCAATGGAGCATGCCTCTTCTTGGGTGCATCCGATGGCAGGATGTTTGAAACATGTGGTTTGGAAATAGTATTGGACCTCGAAAAAGTTGGGCAGTGCTTATTTATTAGAGGGGTTGCAGGAGCACTTGCAGTCTAATAAGAAAAAGACAGTGTCTATATGCAATTTCAAGATAAAAACCACTTATTTTATACAAGATTTGAAGACTCTTATAAGATATTGCATAAGAAAATACTTACTTGCTCCCATTTTTTCTTACTACATTGAAAAAAACTAAAAAAACCTTTATTGTCTTTTTCCTTCATAATGTCCAGGTTTTGTGATATTTGGGAGGATTGAAAAAAGAAGAAAGTCATCTTACTTTGGTAGAGAGTTGAATATTCACTTCCAAGTTTTTCTTCTCTTACTTTCTCTCTAAAACCCTATCTAATACGCTAGGCATGGAGGTATATGCCTAGAATCCCAGTAACTCAGGAGGCTGAGACAAAAGGATCACAAATTTAAGGCCAGTTTCAGCAACTAAGCAAAATCATCTCAAAAATTTGTTTTAAAAAAGAGGGGGTAATAGGGAAGGTAAGTCAGTGGTAAAGCACTCCTAGGTTCAATCCCTAGTACCAAAAACTTTAAAAATAAATAAAAACAAAAACTTAAGCAGTAATAAAAGTTGTCATTATAATCTGAAATGAATCACTCAGGACTACTTTTATCAAATTCTCAAAGAAACAAATATTCCTGTTTCACAACATAGGAAACTTAAACTAAGATATAATCAGGATCAATAATCACAACTAAGACATACACTCAATTCTTTATGACTCAGCCAGTGTTGCATAATTACCAACATTTCAGAAGTATAATGAAAACAGTACTAAGATGGAATTTTATAACTATGAGTACATAAAAAAATCACCACAGCAAACACAAATAATCTAATAATATTTCTCAGGGCATTACAAAAACAGGAGCAAACCAAATCCAAAATCAGTAGCAGGAAATAAATCATAAATATCAGAACAGGAAATAAATGAATAGAAAGAATAGAAAGGATCAATTAAACTAAAAGGTGGTTCTTTGAAAAGATAAACAAAATTGACAAATACTTAGCTACTAACAAACCAAAAAAAAAAAAAAGAAAAACCAAACAAATAAAGAGATGAAAAAAGGATAATATGACACATATCACTGAAATTCATAGGATCATTAGCAATATTGAGTAAAACTATATACCAATACACTGGAAATTCTAGAAGAAATTAGCAAATTTCTGGGCCCAGATGACCTACCACAATCGAACCAATAGGACATAAAAAAATCTAAATAGATCAATAATAAGCAATGAGATTGAAGCAGTAATAGTTTCCCAACAAAAAAAGTATAAGAACCAGATTCATTGATGAATTTTTACCAGATTTTTAAAGAACTACCACCAATGCTCCTCAAACTATTCCATGAATTAAAATGGAAAGAATCCATTTCAAACTCATTCTGCAATGTATCACCCTGTTACCAAAACTTGATGAGGATACAACAACAACAAAACTATAGACCAATGTCCCTGATGAACATAGATGATATATATCCTCAATAAAATACTTTCAAATGGAATCCAACAGCACATTAAAAAGAGCATATATCATGATCAAGTTGGTTTCATTCCTAGGATGCAATGATTGCTCAATATATATGAATCAATAAATGTAATACAGCATACAGCACATAAATAGAATCAAGAATAAACATCACATAATCATCTCAATAGATGCAGAAAAAGTCCTTGGTAAAATTCAACAGTCCTTCATGATTAAGTTCTGAATAATTAGATATAGAAAGAAGATACCTTATTATAATAAAAGCTATATATGATAAACCTATATCCATCATCATTCTGAATGGGGAAAAACTGAAAGCATTTCCTCTAAAATCAGGAAATAGAGTATCTATTCTCAACCTTTTCATTCAGTACATTGCTTGAAATTTTAGCCAGAGCAATTAGGTAATAAAAATACATAAAGTGATATAAATATGAGAGGAGGAAGTTGAATTATCCCTATTTGCAGATAATACAATTATATTCTGAGAAAATCCTGAAGATTCCACCAAAGGACTCAAAACTGATAAATAAATTCAGCAAAGTAGTAGGGATACAATATCAATATACAAAAATCAATAGCTTTTCTATATATCAATAATGAATGGACTGAGAAAGAAATCAGTGTTTCTTGAACAAGGAGTCAAAAGATTGCTACAGTGAAAATTGGAAAGTAGTGAAGAAAGAGATTAGAGAGTAGAAGATGTAAAGATCCTCCATGTTCATGGATTGGAAGAATTAATATTGTTAAGACAGCCATAGTACTGAAAGTGATCTATGGATTCAATGCAATCACAATCAAAATACCAATGACATCTTTCACAGTTCTTCACAGAAATAGAAAAAAAAATCCTAAAATTCATCTGGAATGAACAAAGACCACAAATAATCAAAATCATTCTGAGCAAAAGGACTAAGGATGTAGGCATTGTAATCCTTTATTTTAAAATATACTATAGAGACCCTCATCAGTATACAAAATATGAAGATGTGAATTTGGTGTCAACATACCTTATATACAATCAAAGATATGATAAATTGTGGTATAAAGGTGTATTAAGAATTGTAATGCTAAAATTAAATAGGGGCTGGGGATGTGGCTCAAGCGGTAGCGCGCTCGCCTGGCATGCGTGCGGCCCGGGTTCGATCCTCAGCACCACATACCAACAAAGATGTTGTGTCCGCCGAGAACTAAAAAATAAATATTAAAAAAAAATTCTCTCTCTCTCTCTCTCTCTCTCTCTCTCTCTCTCTCTATCTCTCTCCTCTCTCACTCTCTCTTAAAAAAATAAAATTAAATAAACAAATGACTAAACAAGCAAATACTACAGAGCTATTTTAATTAAAAAAAATCTGGTATAGACATAAAAACAGATATCCATGGATACAACAAAAAAGAATATAAAGGGGCTGGAGTTTTGGCTTAGCAGCCAAGTACTTGCCTAGCACAAATGTGAGGCCCTGGGTTCGATCCTCACTACCACATTAAAATAAAGGTATTGTGTCCAACTACAACTAAAAAAATAAATATTAAAAAAAGAGAATATAAACATAAATAAGATATATCTCCAGATAATACAATTTTCATTACAATTTCTCTCTCTCTCTCTCTCTATGTATGTATATGTATGTATGTGTATATATATATGAATGAATTGTATCTTCAGACAGCTGATCTCAATAAAGTGCCAAAAGTCATATACTGGAGAAAAGCCTTTTCAACAAATTGTACTGAGACAACTGGATATCCACATGCAGATGACTGAAACTAGATTTCAATCACCCTGAAGAAAAATCAACTCAAAATGGATCAAAATCTTAATTTAAGACATAAAACTTTGAAACTACTGGAAGAAAACATATAGGAAACACTTCAAAATACTGGGACAGGCAATGATTTCCTGAATAGTACTCTGATATCTCAGGAAACAAAAGCAACAATTGACAAATAGGATTACAATAAATCAAAACTGCTGCACAGCAAAGGAAACCACCAAGAGAGTGAAGAGAAAATCTATGGAATGGGGGAAAATTTTTGCCAGCTATTCATCTGACAGAGAATTAATCTTCAGAAAGAACAAATATTCCAATCAGTAACTGGACCAATGATCTGAACAGAAATTTCTCAAAAGAATACAAATACAAGACAACAAATATATGTAAAAATAATATCTTTAGCCTTAATAAATCACAAAAAACTACATGGAGATTCCTGTCACCCTATTCAGAATGGCTCTTGTCATAGAAATCAACAAACCAAAGCAAAAGCAAAAAATAAAATAACAAATGCTAGTTGAAATGTGGAAAAAATATGAATCTGCATAAACTGTTAATGAAAATGTAAATTAGTATAGCTGGTATGGAAAACCTTTTACAGATTCTTCAAAAAACTAAAAATAGATTTACCATAAAATCCAACTAGAGCTGGGCATAGTGGTGCATACCTGTAATCCCAGCAGTTTGGGAGGCTGAAGTAGGAGCACCAAAAGTTCAAGGCCAGCCTCAGCAACTAAGCAAGGCCCTAGCAACTTAGTGAGACCCTGTCTCAAAGTAAAAATAAATAGACAGGGGATGTCAATGGTTAAGTACCCCTGGCTTCAATCCCTAGTTCCCCCCTCCCCACCACCACCACCAAAAAAAAAAATCCAAATAGACCATTCCTTAGTGTTTTTTCAAAGGGTAAAAAGTGGGAAGGAGATGAATTGAACGAGAAAAGAAATTATTGGGAAGGGTGAAGGATACTGGGGGGTGGGCAAAGAGCAAGAGAAAGTAGAATGGAGGGTAGACATGATCAAAATATGATACATGTATATATGGAAATGTCAGAGTAAAACCCAATACTTTGTATAATATATTGATAATAATAATAGTAATAAAAATGCACAAGATGATCTTGAAACAATTAAGAAAACTGTGAAAATATATTGGAGTTCATGTTAGAGGGACTCAGGATGGTTTCTAATGCAAAAATTTGAACATATTTGGTGTCATGATTCCATAATTGAAACAATCACATAAGTTTCATTCTGTGCTTTCATAATGATACTAAGAAAAGAACTCTTCATCATGTTCATGCTAGAGAACAAGACCATTATTTAAAAAAAAACATCCAGTAAAGAGAAAGAAATTATCCCAGTTTCATATGACTTTTTTGACTGAATTTGATCTAGGGAGTCAAATTGCTGATATGAGTGTGTTTGTTTTATAGAAATATCTCAACAAACAGTTAAAAGTAATGTTTACATACACTCTTGTCCTTTATCAATTACTGTTTAAGATGCAGACAATAATTGTTGATGGCTAACATTAGAAAAGATGATAACATGTTACTGTCAGTTAATGGTAACACAAAAATAATACCTATGAAGTTTTCTTTCTTTTTTCTCTATTTTTTGGAGGCAGAGTCTCCCTATGTTGTACAGGCTGACTCCTGGGCTCAACCAATTCTCCTACCTCAGCCTCCAGCATAGATGAAACTACAGGGGAGTGTCACCATGCCTGGCTACTATATTCTTGCCAGAGATGTGTCACTAAAACCTGATTAAGGCTCTAGATTTAATAGTCAAATTTTAGGAAAGAGAGGGGACAAAGAAACATGTGACAAGGATACATTACCAAAATTTTGAGTAAGACAAACTATAAAACAAATGACCTGGTTTTGTCAACAAACCAATTGCAAATAAAAAAAATTAGGACAGGAATAAATTTCAAAAGCATTATTTTACAAAAAAACAAGGGTTTTATAGCAAATCACAATGTAATTTCAATGACATTGAAAACAAAGCACTGTGTGTCAAAATTTGATATAGCTAAAGCAGAGCATAGTAAATATACATTCTTAAATGTTTATTTAAAATAAACATTCAATAAATGAAATAAATCATGATAATGTAGGGACTTCTCTAGGAAGGCAAAGATAGTACCAATAAATATTAATGCAATATGTCTTGATAACATTAAAGAAAAACTATATTCCACAAATTAAACTCATATCTGATAATCCAAATATTAATTAAGTAGCATGCATTCTGCATGAAAAGCCTAACAATAGTAACAATTAATAATGATGAACAGGTGGATAGGACTTTATGTTTAAAGAATTTTTCATAGGCCCATTTTACTTCTTAGAACATCTTTTTGAAGGAGTTATCATTAGTTATAATTCTAAGCCCTTCTTATTTGAGTAATGCCAGCATTTACTTTACAGATATAAAGAAATATAAGCAATGTTATCACTCGAATTCACATCCAAGGAGCCAGGTGATCAGAGATTTGAATAACTTGCACAAAGATACACAGGTTATATACATGGTAAAACTAAAACCAATATCTATTTAAAGACTTTCTGTAATACTTGTGTTTTTTCTTTTTTATGCCACTATTTGATTTTAAGATAGAATCCCCTAATAAATAAATATATATACACACACACAATTAAGTTTAGTTAGAAGAACAGGTGGAAAATTCATATGGCAGCACAATAAACAATATAACCAGAGTGCCAAGCATGGTGGCACACGCCTGCAATCCTAGCTATGGAGGAGGCTGAGGCAGGAGGATCACAAGTTCAAGGCCAACTTGGGCAATGTAGCAAGACCATGCCTCAAAATAAAGCAATTCTTACAAGGGCTGGGGATGTAGCTCCGTGAAGAGCACCCTTAAGTTCAATCCCTAATACTGGGAGAATATTATTTATTTATCTGGAGAGTATTTCAAATAATGATTTTTCCAGACATCTTGTCATCCTCTGCACTAGTTAACCCATCTTCCCTAAAGTTCTAAGTAGGTATCACTACAAGTCAAAGTGAAACACTAAGACAAGTGAAAATTTGAGCCTATTTTAAAAAACAACTCCATACTATAGTTTTCAATGATACCAAACAACCTAAGAGCTGAGGACACTTACAGCACTTTGGATTGACCTGTAGACACTGTAAAAAAAAAAAAGCTTTCTTAATCTTATTCAGAGCATTCAGTCATCTGTAAAATCACATACTTCCACTGCTGGAAGGTATAGTAGCAATCTATACATTCAACACCTTTAAAATGAGGTACAAAGGATTATGAAATTTGCTTAGTGTTAAATACATACAGAGTGGCAAAGTTAGGAGCAGAAGCCAAGTGCAAGTAACAGTGCTGTTTTGGAAGGAACACAGAAACCATTTTTTTCCAATTTTTGTGCGTAAAGGCAGACGGGGGAGGGGGCACTTACCTCCAGCGCTTCAAAAGGGACAAAGCTGGTCCTGGCAAACCCATCGATGATGTCCTCTTTGGCCAAGGTGGACTCGCTCCGCTTCCTCCGCGGGGGTCTGGGCAGGACCCGGAGGAGGACCTGGGCTTCCCATTGTCTTCCTTCTCGGAGCCCGAGGACGAAGCGAGCCAGGGCGCCAGAGTCCAGCCGGTCCCCAGACGGACCCAGGAGCGCATCTCCCGGTCTCGCTGCGACGGCGACCGCAGCTTTTTGCGGAGTCCAAGGCCCCGGTCCATCCATGGCTCTGCCTCGCCAGGGTCCCCCGCGCTCGCCGCCCGCGCGCCACAGGCTCCTGGCGCGGTCCTTCGCACAAAAAAATTGACACGGAGCTCTCCCTCCCGTGGCACAGCGTCCCTCCGCCTCGCGCAGACGCTTACCGCCTGCACCCGCCCGCGAGCCCGCAAAGGTCGCAGCAAAGTAGGGAGAATGCCCCGTCGCTGCTCACGCAGGAAACGCACCGCCAGGCCACAAGAAGTCCAAGCCGAGCAGCCAGGAGAGGGCGGGCTGGGCAGCGGCTAACAGGATCCGGAGCCCAGGGCATGCTCGCTGGGGCGGCCAGGCCTGCGCACTGGGGGTAGCGGGGGCGAGGAGGGGGGGGCGGGGGGGAGGACCAATTGGGGGGGGGGCGAGGACCAATTGGGAGGAGGCGAGGACCAAGTGGGGGGGGCGAGGACCGCGCGGGGGGGGGGGGCCGAGGACCGCGAGGGTGGGGGGGGCGAGGACCGTTCGGGGTGGGGGGGGCGAGGTCCCGCCGGGCGCCCCGACCCTCCTCGCTCACCGTGAGTCTTCTGGGGACACTTGCTCCTGGACCCGCCTGAGGAGCCTCAAGGCGTTTCCCCCAGGCGACCCTTGGGGTTGGAGGAGGAGGCTCTGGGCCAGGACGCCGCGGGGCGCTCAGGCCTGGGCTTGACCAGGCGCCGCAGAGGGAGCTGGCATCGGGTCCTGCGAGGCCCTGCAGCGCTCCTGCAAACTTTTCTGCACGTAGCGCCACCAGCAGAGGCTGAGCCTCCCCGCGCCGGAGGGCTCCAATACGGCCAGGGGCGCGGGAGGCCATGAACTTGACCCATGGGAGCCTCTGCCCCCCCCCCCTCCCCTCGGGCTTTCACTGCCTCCTTGTGCAGGAAAGCAGCTGGTGCTTGTGGAGAGTTGTCCTGAGGAGCCCAGGGATGCAGGGCCACCGCCCTCCAATGGGTTGGGATCCCAGGGGCCATCACCAGCCCCTTGGCACCTCATTGTCCGTGGGAGCAGAACCCAACCGCCTGTCACCCTATCACAGTGGACAGCCCACTAGGGGAGGAAGGGAAGGGAAGTGACCAGGTCTCCAGGCTCTGTGTAGGACCCTTCTTAATTTAGAATTCCGGCTTATGTGTTCATTAGTTCTATGGGAAAGAGGTGAAAGGAAACAGCAGAGGACCGAGTTTTCTCGATACACCCGGGACTGACTGGCTGCTTTTCTTTTTCCTTTATCCCCCAGCTGCCCCTCCCTTTCCCATTTCAGTTTTACTTACCATAACACACTTTGATTTGTAAACATATCACATGCCTGAGAGAGCTAATGCAAAGGGCATGCTACATTTCTTCAGAGAATTTATTTAAAATAGCTTCATAGATAAAGAAATTTGGAAATTTAATGATCACAAAGTTAACACTAACACTTACATTTAAATTAAGAGCTAAGAACGTTTGTGTTTACTATAAACTGAACATTTAATGGCACATAGAAAATGTAATATTCAATTAAAACCTAAATTGTCCTGGTTGGACATATTTATTTCAAAGTCCAACACTGAATGGCTGTTCACTTTTCTCTATTGCCAATTTGTCTGCTTCAGTAGGTTCTGGATCTGGAATTTCAAATCTAAGAAGGAAACCAAAAGTAAAGGAATTTGTTGATACATAAATTTAAAAAAAAAAAAACATTTTAAATACAACAGAGAAAACTAATCAACTTAAGATTCCAGTTTCCTATCATTTTATAGATCATACAAATTCTATAAAACCTTTTCTACAGTACTGCATACATAGAACTATAAAAAATTGCCTTCAGCTATATGATCCTTAATTAAGAGAAGCAAGGGCTGCCATCCAATTATTTTTCTCTTCTTCAGACTTAGCAGCAAATATGATACTGTTGTCATTTGGGGGTACTAGTGCAAAGGCATGTCTGCCCCACAAGTATCTTCCTTATCACAGATTTCTACTCTCCACATAAAAAGAAAACTTTTCTTTTAATCTATAGTCTGCACTACTGTAACCTGGAAGCTCGTCTGGCCATGATTAAGTTTACTTCTGATCATTAAGCCATCAAAGAAAAAAAATATGTCTTTCTTCTTAGCACCAGTTCTTGTCATTTGTCCTTCCATTATGAATTCATTGCAGCACTGTGCAATATCTTTGCTTATCCATCCATTTCCCCAATTTCGGTCATTTTTCTGTTGGTCCAGTTCTTTCTAATTAATTGATGATTATAAAAAGGGCAAACTGGATCCCTAATTTTTAAAAAAAGATAAGAATTTAAGAATAATCAATAATTGCACAATCCCAATTCCTAATTTCCTCAAGGGCAAACTTTCAAATCAAGTTGCAAAAATATTGCATTGGGCTAATGGTGTTATTCAGTGGTACAGAACAAGTTATCAGTATAAATAAAACCATGGGTATAATCCACAGACTTTTAAAAGAAAAAAATAAATAACAAAATACTAAATTTTATAAACAAAATTTATGTTCTTTTAACTTTGTCACTAATACATATATGCCCTGTTTCATTGCTGTGAAAAAAAACTACTACAGACTCTATATTTCAAAATTCCTATTACCCTAAGTAGTAAAATTACAAAGAAACTTAAACTCTTGTATTGATTATAAAAATAATTAAACACATTTTAGGTGTATTAGCTGTGAAAGAGCTAATAAAAAGTAAAACAAACAGAAAATTGAAAGAAAAGCATGACTTTTAAAATTGCAACTTTCATTATAATTTATATTTTTTGAGAAAACCAAGCACCAAATACAATGAAGCATGAAGAAATATTCATTGTTTCATCAGTTTGGAATTAAGAAGATTGGAGTCTAGATGAATACAGTTTTTACATTATGTCCATTCTACATTGAAGATTCATGAGAGAAGTAACAGCTTGGTTCAAATATTCTCTGTCTTCTGGCTCCTCACCACATGCATCCAATTGCTAAGAATATCCAAAAAGATAAATTAAAACTGCATTGTTTAATTCTTGCCTCAATTTTTTGTTACTAGAGAAAGCATCATCAAGCATTTAAATCTTTAAACACAGTTTAAATACATTTAATAAAACAGTTATTTTGCACTATTCTGTTGACTTTATTGTCCCTTAAACCAAGCCTCTTTCTACAAATACAATATATATGTAAATTATTACTAGCAAAACAAACAGTAAAAAAAAAACTTAATATCATTTAAACATCTTCTGGATTTACAAAAATAATTTAAAATATCTAAAACAAGAAAACTATGTTACTTTTATTTATTAGTAAGTGTGACTGCATGAAACAGGATAAACTCATACAAATGATTTCATATTCTTTTAAGGATAACATACTTGAGTTTCAGCAATTTCAAAAAATTTACATATCTTTGTTTTACAACAAAATAAAGTAGAAAACCTTTACCACTTCAAATCTTCAGAAACTTTTCTGCATACAGAGTCCATAAAGGATTCTCCTAAAATTTTCATAAGAAAAAATAAAACCAGTATAGTCAGTATCAAGAAACCATAAAAATAAATATCCTAAGTTATAATCCTGAGAAATCATAGTTAAAAATCAGTTTGTTAGTCTGCAAATCTACAGTTTTATTTCATTTTCCAAAACTTCTCTTGTATCTCCCTCTCAAAAAGAAAGTAAGTTTATTTTTTTCTAAATAAATTACATTGGACTATGCTTTATATTTCAGCTCTTTTGACAGAAAAATTCAAAGTGGAATAATGCATAAATATCATATAAAATTATATAAAGGTATGTTTATGCAAAACAAATGTAACAAATTATTATCACTTCTTTCAGAAAAAAAAATAAAACTTAAATCTATTTAATGATTTTAAGTGTCTAGAAAATGTGTGCAAAGATTATATTTTCTGCATATTTCAATCAATATCTCAAAAGCATTCAGGGATTTTTTTTCAGTAAGGAAATGGTGAAATATTGTTTGAGAACTTGGTCCATTAACTTTAATTCATCTCCTAATAATTATTCTATGTATGAAACACAGAGGCACTTACCTGGAGAAGTTTTGCTATTAAGAGATTAGCAATAAAAATAATTTAAGTGACTACCCCATTCCTGTGATCAAACCCAGACGCTTGATGCATGCCAACCAAGCAGTTTTATCAGAGATAACAAGAGTTAAAAATAAGAATAATTTATTTTAAATTTAAAAATTCTTAGGGAGGACTGATGCCCTTCACAAAGGTTTTACTTACCTTTTCTTCTCCGGTGAACTTTTTGTAATTTCCCTGTTATTGATCTTTCTCCTGTTTCCTAGAATACAGACATCACTGGAGATTGCTCTGTCATGGTTGGTCAAGAGTGAGCCCTCAATATACCTGTATGAGAATCAATTAGAGTGCTTATTAAAGTGCATACTTTAATACTCTTTTACCTCAACTATTTACTTTTTTCCATTCATATCATTTTGTTCCTTTTGTTCTTTTGTCACACTGCTGGTCCATTCTTTTATCAACTTTGAAACCCTTCCTATTTTCTCTTATTTTTTTGCATACAATTCTTAATTCACCTTTATACCACCATTTATCATATCTCTGTATATAAGGTATGTTAACACCAAATTCACATCTTCATACAAGTATTTTGTATTATAATGACCCTCTCCTTCCTGTTTTCTAAAGCTATAGTTAGTTGCAGATAGAGCAATTTTAGGGTGCTGGTTAGGAATATAGGCTGTAGATATATGCTGTTCATTTTAAAATTTTTTAAATTTTCTTTTCTTTTACAAGAAAAAAAATCTAGTTACCTAATATATATATATATATATATATATATATATATTGCATAGTGCTGTTTTATATATTTCCATATAAAATTTATATGCATATTAATTTACAAATCCTCTATTAGATTACAAATTTTTGAAGGATGGGCCTGATCTATTAATTTAATGGATTTTACATAATAAAGGGTTTGGTAAATAGTGTATCAAGTAATAGGATGGTGGCAAAATTCTGTGACCATTGTGTCCAAAGTAGCACGTTTCAGCAAGGGGCAAAGGAGGATAAGAAAAATAAAAACTCACACACAGACAAATGTTTTTGAAGATAAAGCTGGGGTCAGGTGGAATGCTGCTCTCTGATGGAGAAGCAGGTCTAAAGAAATCTTCCAGCAATCTTTATTTATATATGCCTCACCAGCATCTTTCTTTGTACTCATATCTTTATATAGCTAACAATAGCATGCAACTATTCACAATTGCATTCCACAATTGCATTGTGCAATGTTAGGAGCTTTGTGTAGTTCTCAAGAAAGTCCATTATTTGAAGTTACTGTTAGGTGCACAGGTTCAGGTGCAGCAGACTGGTGAAACATTGTTGTTTTCTAGCAAGAGAGTTCCTCTGTTCCCAGTAGCTGTGTGTCTGAGATCAAGATTGAGGCTGGTAAGTCTCTAGGACAGTGTCTCCTCATGCAGTGTATAGCCACTGGGACTCTGGCACAGAAACATTCCCAGGTAACAGGTATGCCACAGCCATGAGGTCATCAGAGACCCCAATCTCAGACACAGCTCTCCCATTCTCTGTCACTGCTCTCCACAGTAACCTTCACTTTAAGATTGTTTTTCTGAGGCAATTTACTTAATGTAAATTTTAACAGAAGGTAATTTAATATTCTCTATTATATTTCAAAAATTCTAATAAATCATTGATTGACCAGCACCATTTTACCAGTTGGAATGAGTTGTCAGAAATGGTAATAGTGCTTTTAGATCCAACATGTGACAGACACGTGTTGTGTAATGTGTCTGTTCATCTTTGAATTTGATTGTTAGCAAATAATGTAAAAGTTTGTGGGGTTTTTTCCAAGTTTAAGTCACCATGAGTTAGTAGTTTAGGGAAATAAGGAAAGAGAAAAGGTGGCAAAGGCCTTTGGAGATTTGGGGACAGAAAGCCATGAAAAAGAATCTAAAACCAAAGGGAAAGATGACAAAGACAGACAAAAAGTCTCCAGTGTTGCCCAACTAGGGATGGCTTTTTCAGTTGACAATATGATTGAATGGCCAAGTCCTGCACGTGGGACTAGGAAAAAAATCCAGTAATGCAGAAGTGACTAAAGAGCAATATATGCCTGGAAGAGAATTCAGTGTGTTTGAACTTATCCAAGAGGTCTATGCACATATTGGCAGCATCAATCAAACACTTGACTCAATTAACAGAACTTTACATATACAGTAACAAACTGCAGTCCCTCCCAGCAGCAGTGGGCTGTCTAGTAAATCTCATGATACTGTCTCTAAGTGAAAATTAACTTTCCAGTCTGCCTGACTATCTTGATAACATGAAGAACCTGCAGTTGCTTGATTTACAGCATAATAAACTGAGGGAAATTCCTTCAGTGGTGTATAGGTTAGATTCTCTCACCACTCTCTACCTTCACTTTAATAGTATAACTAATGTAGAAAAGGACATAAGAAACCTGTCAAGACTCAGAAAACTTAGCATTTGAGGGAACAAAATCAGACCTGCTAAAATTGGTAAGAGGATTTGAATTATTGCTTTTGATTTTAGTATGTGTTATGATTAATAATTTTGAGTGCTTTTCCATATCAGAGAATTCCTAATATGTGTTGGGGTTATGGTTCAGTGATAGAATGCTTGCCTAGTATACATGAGGCCCTGGGTTCAATACTCAGTGCCATATATAAATAAATAATTAATTTAAGTTATGGTGTAAAAAAAAAAAACTTAAACAAAAATTCTCTATACTTTTTTATAAGTTCTACTTTCCCTGTGATTTATTTAATGCTACATTACTTGAGATTATTTTATAGGCTTAAAATAAGATAGAAAGTAGAAGTAATTAGACATTTATCAAAAACTGAATCTGCTCTGATTTTCATTGGAGAAAATGAATTTGAAAATGTTTGACTAATTTTAAGTTGTCATTTGTTTTTAAAGCATCTAACTATTTATACTAGATATTTTATGGCTCTACTTGCCTATTTTCTGACTTTCTTTTTTTATCTGAAGACTTTAAATTCATATCACTTTCTACTTAGTGTATCACTAAAGGTTGTCATATTAGAGCTTTGTGAAACAGCAATGCCATAGGAAAATATATATTTTTTATTTTGAAAGTTCTTACATTTTCATTCAAAAGTCTAATATTAATATAGTACAGTGTATATCCACAATAATACAGTGTATATCCATATGTGTATTCACAAGACAGTAATTAAGAAAAATAAATGTAAGTAACTAGCAGAAAAATCATTAAAGGAAAAGGAGCAGGAGGAGGAGAGGATGAGGGTAAGAATTTAGTACAGAACTGGAGCAAATCATACCCCATGCATTTGTAATCATGTCTAAAGGAATTCTAATGTATCACTAATATCTTTAATTTATTTTTCATTTTGAGTGAATTTTAGATTTACAGCAAAACTGTAAAACCAGTAGAAGGTTCTCATATATCCTGCACTGAACTTGCCCTAATATTAACAAAAATGGTAAAAATCAAGAAATTAATATCATTACAATCATTTTAACTTAATGATTTGTTTTATTGCACTTGTTTTTTATCTAATGTCCAATTTATGTTTCAAAATTCCACATTACATTTAATAGTCATGTGTCTGTAGCCTCCTCCAATCTGTGAAAATTTGAAACGATAAAAGTCTTTTAGTTGAAGGACTAAAAGTCTTTCCTATTTTTAAATATTTTTCAGTTGTAGATGGACACAATATTTTAATTTTGTTTGTTTATATTTTTTATGTGGTGCCAGGGATCAAACCCAGTGCCTCATGCATACTAGTCAAGCATTCTACAAATGAGCCACAACCACGGCTCCTTTGTTTTTCTTTTATGACCTTGCTATGTTAAAAAGTCCTGCTCAGATATTTTGGACTGTGTCACTCATTTTTGGTTTCTGTTGTATTTTTTGTGACTACTTTGAGTATATTTGTTTCTGCTGAGAATAACATAATAGTGACTATGGTGCCCTTCTCAATGAATTATATCAGAGTATATATAATGTTGATAAGTCATATACTGGTGATTTCTTTTTTTTTTTTTTTGGTTACTGATATTGAAATCAGGAGCACTTTACCACTGAGCTACATCCTCAGTCCTGTTTATTATTTGAGGCTGGGTCTTGCTTACTTGCTGATATTCTCACTAATTTACTGAAGCTGGTCTCATACTTATGATCCTCCTGCTTCAAACTCTCAAGTTATAAGTGTGCACCACCATGCCTGGTTTATTGGTGATTGCTCTAATTCTCCACGTTAAAGTTAATAATTTTCTTTTTTAATTAATAATTGTCTTGGTTGATGTTCATTTTAGTCCATGCAAATATATTGATTTTCCTTAATCTTTTGTCAATTATTTTTAGCACCCATTGTGGTCATTTCCTGCAACAATTATTACAGTATTGTAATAGTGATTTTTTAATGAATTGCCTATTTCATTCATTAATGTGAATTCTGTAAGGAAGAACTCTCCTAGAGCAGTTTACATATCAGTTTATACTAATTTTTTCCATTCTGTGAATTATAATTTGCTATTTATATACATTTTATCATTCAAGCTATTCTGTCTTTTGTTACTGTAAACTCTTATGAGTCCATCCATGTGATTTTCAATGTATTATAATTTTTCAGTTGAGTTTTTTTTACTATTTGACTTATATTTATCTATTTCAATTTTAATACTTTTTTATTTATTTTAATTATATATGACATTAGAATGCAGTTATGTACTTTGCTATGTCATACAGAGATGTGATATAATTTCTCATTTTTCTGAGTGTACATGTTTCCGAGTTATATTGGTCATGTAATCACGTATATACCTACAGTAATAATGTCTGTTTCATTCTACTATCTTTCCTAGCCTCACATGCCCTCCCCTCCCCTCCAACCACTTCCCTCTATCTAATCTAAGGTAATACAATTCTTCCCTAGTGCCACCACCTTATTGTGAAATAACATCCACATATTAGAGAAAACATTCAGCCTTTTGTTATGTGAGTTTGTCTTATTTCGATTAGCATGATATGCTCCAACTCCAGTCATTACTACTAAATGCCATAATCTCACTCTTCTTTAAAGCTAAGTAATATTTCATTGAAACACACACACACACACACACACACATACATATATATTACCTTTTATTTATCCATTCATCTATTCAGGAACTATAGTATGCTGATTTTAAGTTCTTTGGATATAAACTAAGGAGTGGGATGGCTGGGTCAAATGCTGGTTCCACTCCCAGTTTTCCGAGGACTCTCCATACTGCTTTACATAGTGGTTGCACCAATTTTCAGTTTCACCAGCAATGTATGAATGTGGCTTTTTCACCACATCTCAAAAACATTAATTGTTGCCTGTATTCTTGATGATTGCAATTCTGAGAGGAGTGAGAGGAAATCTTAGAGTAGTTTTCATTTGTATTTCTCTAATTGCTAGAGGTTTTGGAACACTTTTTCATGTATTTGTTGATCAATTGTATTTCTTTTTCTACAAAGTATCTGTTCAGTTCCTTAGCCCATTTATTCGTTGGTTTATTTGTTTTTATGGTTCTAAGTTTATTGAGTTCTTAATATATCTTAGAGATGAGGGCTTTATCAGAGGTGCATGTGGTAAAGATTTTCTCCCAGTCTGCAGGTGCTCTCCTCACTTTACTGGTTCCTTTGCTGAGAAGAAGCTTTTTAATTGGAACCCATCCCATTTATTTATTCTTGATTTTACTTCTTGACTTTATGAGTCTTGTTAAGGAAGTCAGATCCTAGGCTGAAGTGGTGAAGATTTGTGCTTTTTTTTTTTTTTTTCTATTAGGTTCAGGGTCTCTGTTCTAGTGCCTAAAACTTTGATCCTCTTTGATTTGATTTTTGTTCAGGGTGAGAGATGTAGGTTTAATTTCATTTGGCTACATGTGGATTTCCAGTTTTGCCAGCACCATCTGTTGAAAGAATAGGCTATCTTTTTTTCCAGTGAATGTTTTGTCTAGTATGAGATAACCATATTTAAACTTTGTGGGTTTGTCTCTGTGTCCTCTATTTTATACCATTGATCTACATGTCTATTTTGGTGCCAACACCATGCCATTTTTGTTACTATAGCTCTGTAGTATAGTTTAAGGTCTGGTATTATGATGCGTCCTGTTTCAGTTTTCTCACTAAAGATTGCTTTTACTATTCTGGGTCTCTTATTTTACCAAAAAATATATCATAATTGCCTTTTCTATTATAATGAAGACTGTCATAAGGATTTTAATAGAAATTGCATTATTTCTGTATGGTGTTTTTGGTAGTTTGGCCTTTTAAACTATTAATTCTGCCTATTGAGGAGCATCTTTCCATCTTCAGAGGTTTTCTTCAATATCTTTATTTAGGTTCTGTACTTTTTATTGTAGAGCTTTTTTTTTTACCTTTTTATTCGATTTTTTCCAGATATTTAATTTTTGAGGCTATTGTGAATGGAATCGTTTACATAATTTCTTTTTCAGTGGATTCATCGATGATATATAGGAATGCATTTGATTTTTGGGTGTTGATTTTGTATCCTGATACTTTGCTGAATTCATTTATTAGTTCTAGAAGTTTTCTGGTGGAATTTTTTTGGGTATTATAACTGTCATCAGCAAATAGTGATAGTTTGAATTCTTCTTTTCCTTGTGTGTCCATTTAATTTCTTTTGCTTACCTGATTTCTCTGGCTACAATTTCAATGATTATGTTGAATAAAAGTGGTGAAAGAGGACATCCCTGACTAGTTCCAGTTTTTAGAGGAATGCTTCCAATTTTTCTCCATTTATAGTGATGCTGGCATTGGGCTTAGTGTAGACAGCTTTTACAATGTTGAAGTATGATCCTAGTATTCCTAGGTTTTCTATTGTTTTGAACATGAAATGATTCTATATTTTTCAGCATCTATAGAGAAAATTTTATGAGTCTTGTCTTTAAGTCTATTGATGTGATGTATTAGATTTATTGATTTCCATATGTTGAACCAAACTTTCATCCCTGGGATGAACCACACGTGGTCATGGTGCACTGTATTTTAGTGTGTTTTTTGTATAAAATTTGTCAGGAATTTATTGAGAATTTTTGTGTCTATGTTCATCAGGGGTATTGGTCTTAAGTTTTTTCCTTGATATGTCTTTGTCTGCAATTGGTATCAGAGTGATAACAGCCTCATAGAATGAGTTCAGAAGGGTTCCCTCCTTTTCTATTTCATAGAATATTTTGAGGAATATTGTTATTAGTTCTTCTTGCATTGTCTGGTGGAACTCAGCTGAGAATCTATCTGCTTTTGGGCTTTTCTTTGTTGATAGGCTTTTGATGGCATCTTCTATTTCCTTGCCTAAAATTGATCTATTTAAGGGCTGAGGTTGTGGCTCAGTGGTACAGTGCTCAACTGCACGTGTGAGGCACTGGGTTTGATGCTTAGCATCACATAAGTAAATAAATAAAATAAAGGCACTGTGTCCACCTACAAAAAGGAATCTTAAAACTTGATATATTTTAATTGTATATGTCCACCTGATTCAGTTATGTTTGTAGAAATCATGGTTTGTAGAAATTTGTTGATGCTTGAATCAAATGTATGAAATATGATATGACAAGAGCTTTGTAATGTTTTGAACAACTAATAATAAAAAAATTTAGAAAACGAAAAAAAGATTTTCTCTTCTATTTGAAACTAAAATGTATATAAATATATAAAACATTGAATTATGTTACATTGAATGATTTCCAAATATTAAGCCATGTTGTGTATCTGGAATAAGTCTCACTTGATCAGGATGGAGAACTCTATAATTTCCATTTTGCTATTGCCTCTTTAATATCAAGGTAATGCTACTCTCATGAGTTTGGAAATGCCCTGGGTACGCTGGCGAGCTCACCCTGACACCCATGTTAGAGAGGCCGCCACCCTGGAGGGGGGAGTGCCCCTCTGCCCTGGGTGCACTGGGGAGCTCCCCCCAACACTCAGGTTAGAGGGGCCTCCCCCTTGGAGGAGACAGTGCCCCTCTGCACTGGATGTATTGGAGAACTTCCCCAACACCCAGGTTGGAGGGGCCTCACCCTTGGAGGAGGGAGTGCCATCTATCCTGGGTGCAGAGTGGGGATCTCCCCACCACACACATTCAAGTTAGAGGGCCCTTGCCCTTGGAGGGGGGAGTGTCCACTCCCCTGGGTGTGGAGGGGTGAGATCTCCCCGACACCAAGGTTAGAGGGGCCTCCCCCATGGAGGGGGGAGAGCCCTGTCCCCTGGGTGCAGAGGGGGGTGAGCTACCCCCCCAACACCCAGGTTAGAGGGGCCTTCCCCTTGGAGTTGGGACAGCCCTCTCCAGTGGGTGCAGAGGGGGAGCTCGCCCCCCCCCACACCCAGGTTAGTGGAGCATTCCCTCCGGAGGCAGGAATGCCTTCTACTTGGGTGTGGAGGTGGAGCTCCCACTCCCAGGAAACCCAGGTCAGAGGGGCCTCCCTCCTGGAAGGGGGAGTGCCCTCTCCCCTATGTGCAGGGTGGGTGGTGGGAGCTACTCCCCACCTGGACACCCAGCTTGGAGGGGCCTCCCCCACAGGGGTGGGTGCCCTCTCCCCTGGGTGTGGAGGAGGGGAGCTCACCCCCCACACCCAGGTTAGAGGGGCCACTCCCCCCTGGAGGGGGGAGTGCCCCCTCCCCTGGGTGCAGAGGGGGATCTTCACCCCCACACACCCAGGTTTAGAAGGGCCTCCCCCCTTGAGTCGGGAGAGCCCTCTTTCCTAGTTGTGGAGGGGAGTTTCCACCCCAAAACCCAGGTTAGAGGGGCCTCTCCCCCAGGAGGGAATGCCCTCTCTCCTGGGTGCTGAGGTGGAGCTCACACCCCCCTCACACCCAGGTCGGAGGGGCCTCCCCCGTGAGGGTGGAGTGCCCTCTCCCCTAGGTGCGGAGTGGGGATGGGAGCTCAGACACCCAGCTTCCAGGGGCCTCCCCCAGGAGAGTTAAGGTTAGGGTTAGAGTGGGGAGTGCCTCTCTGCCGTGGGTGCACAAGGGAGCTCCCCAGGACACTCAGGTTAGAGGCGCCTCCCCCCTGGAGGAGGGAGTGCCCCTGTGCCCTGGGTGCGCTGGGGAACTCCCCCCGAGACCCAGGTTAGAGGGGCCTCTCCACTGGAGGTGGGTGTGCCTCTCAACCTGGGTATGCTGGAGAGCTCTTCCTGACACCCAGGTTAGAGAGGCCGCATCCCTGGAGGGAGCAGTACTCTCTATGCTGGGTGCGCTGGCGAGCTCCCCTGGACACCCAGGTTAGAGGGGCCTAGCCCCTGGAGGGGGGAGTGCCCTCTATACTGGGTCCAGAGGGGGGATCTGCCCCCCCCACACACACCCAGGTTAGATGGGCCTTGCCCCTGAATGGGGGGAGTGCCCTCTCCCCTGGGTGTGGAGCGGGGGGGGGGGGGGAACTCCCCTCCAACACCCAAGTTAGAGGGGCCTTCCCCTGGAGTCGGGAGAGCCCTCTCCCCTGGGTGCGGAGGGGGAGCTCCCCCACACACCCAGGTTAGTGGGGCATCCTTTCCAGAAGGGGGAATGCCCTCTACCTGCGTGATGAGGAGGAGCTCCCACCCCCGTGACACCCAGGATGTAGGGGCCTCCTCCCCAGACTGGGGAGTGCCCTCTCCCCTAGGTGAGGGGTGAGGGGCAGGCGGGAGCTCCTCCCCCCACCCCAACACCCAGGATGGAGAGGCCTCCCCCCAGGGGGTAGTGCCCTCTCCCCTCGGTGCGGAGGGGGCAGCTACCCACCACACACCCAGGTTAGTGGGACATCTGCCCTAGAGGGGGAGTGCCCTCTCCCCTAGGTGCAGGGTGAGGGGCGGGAGCTTCCCCACCCTGACACCCAGGTTGGTGGGGCCTCTCCTGCGGAGGGGTGAGTGCCCTCTGCCCTGGGTGCAGGGGGGGGGCTCACCTCCCCACTCTAACATCCAGTTTCCAGGGGCCTCCCCCAGGAAGGTTAGGGTTAGGGTTAGAGGGGGGAGTGACCCTCTGCCCTGGGTGCACTGGGGAGCTGCCCCGGACCCCCAGCTCAGAGGGGCCTACCCCCTGGAGAACGGAGTGCCCCTCTGCCCTGGGTGTGCTGGGGAGCTACCTCTGACAGCCAGGCTAGAGGGGCCTCCCTCCTGGATGGCGGAGTGCCCTCTCCCCTGGGTGCGGAGTGGGGGAGCTCTCTCACCACACCCAGGTTAGAAGGGTCGCCCCCCTGAAGGGGGGAGTGCCCTCTCCCCTGGTGCGTAGGGGGGGAGTTCCCCCCCACACACACCCAGGTTACAGGGGCCTCCCCCCTGGAGTGGAGAGTGCCCTCTCCCCTGGGTGCAGGGGTGAGCTCCCTCCACAAACCCAGTTAAGAGGGGCCTCTCCCGTGGAGGGGGTAGTGCCCTCTCCCCTGGGTGCGGAGGGGAGAGCTTCCCCTCCTGACATCCAGGTTAGAGGGGCCTCCCCTGTGGAGGGGTAGTGCCCTCTCCCCTGGGTGCGGGGAGGATGAGGAGGATGCTCCCCTCACCCCGAAATCCAGGTCCCAGGGGCCTCCCACCTGGAAGCGGGAGTGCCCTCTCCCTTGGGTGTAGGGTGGGGGGTGGAGCTCCCCAGGTCTGAGGGGCCTCCCTCCGGAGGGGGGAGTGCCCTCTCCCCTGGGTGCGAGGGGTGGTGGAGTTCTTGCCTCCACCCTGACACCCAAGTCCCAAGGGCCTCCCCTGGAGGGGAGAGTGCCCTCTCCCCTGGGTGCAGGGGGGAGCTCCCCCCTTCACCCAGACAGCCAGATCCAAGGGCGCTGCAGAGGAAATAGGGTCTGGAAGGCAGTCAACCAAGATGGGCTGTCCTCTCAGGTACTGTGCTGTCCCTGGGCCTGAGGATGGCAGGCTGGGCGTGGCAGCAGCAAGTGTCAGAGGAGGCATAGTAGCCACATTTCAAAAGAGGCTGCAGGGCGCTGGGAGCCTTCCTGGCCCATGTTCCTCAACTCCCGCGGGAGGGACGGAAGGTGCTGGGTTGCTGCTGGTTGAAGCCTGGGAGGCCCACTGGGCTTTCCCTTGTTCCTCCTGCAGGCAGATCTTCAGGCTGAGGCTCCTTGCTGGGAAGTGGCACCCTTCATGCTTGGTAGCAGGAGTCAGGGCACTCAGGCTGGGCAGGTGGGACCGGCCCAGAGCTGAGAGGGAGGCCCCTCCTCAGCCTTCTTCTTAAGTCCTGAGGCAGACTCTGGGGCAGATCTAGAGCTCCTCCCCATGGTTAGCAGTGGCCCCTGAGGGGACCTCTACAGGTGAGGCTTTTGGCCCTATGTGGGCTGGGGAGTCCATGGATGTGAGGTATTCACTCTGCTGGACAGACACAGGTTCCAGAGGGAAGGAAACTTTTCTTCCCCTTGTATTTTCTAAAGATGTGTTTGTTGAAATACAATTGTCCTGTAATAGACTTCACATATTTAGGAGTGTGCAGTTTGGTAAATTTGATATATGTATATACCCATGATTTATTTTGCCACAATCATAGTGAACCCCTCTCTTATTATCCCAAACATTTCTCTAGCCCTTTCCTAATGCCTTGCTAAGCCCCCACTCCCCAGCCACCCGCCCCAAAGCAACCACTGGTCTCTTCTCAGTTGCCATACATTATTTTGTATTTTCTAGTGCTTTACCTAAATGAAAGCCTACAGCATGCATACATTGTGTGTAACTTCTGTAACTTCGCATGATAATTATGATATTTTTCCAAGTTGGCCAGCACCACACTCCACATGGTGGGGGTGGGAGCTGTGCTGATGGCTGGGGTTCCTGGAGGGGCCACAGTCTTCTGTCCCAAGGTAGTGAGAACCTGTGTGGTCCCCCTCCACCATCATTTGCACCTGTGGGTTCCCAGGTGTTTTTTAGAGCCCTGATAGCCTCATTCTTGGTGGCAGGTGTTTTAATAAGGTGCCCTGCATTGCAGTCCCCCCAGTCCAAAGCTACATCATGATTTTGTACCTGGAAAAGCCCAGGATCAACCAGAGTGGAGTCCACTGCTTTGCCTGAACTGCTTCTAAATTTCAGAGCTCTTAGGGGTTTTCCTGTTCCCTGAGCTTGGAATCATCAGCACAATCACATGAGAAGTGTAGTTCCTGGGGGATGAATCTGAAGACCCCAGGGTAACAGCCGCTCTGCATGGGGAGGCCTCCTTACCTTCCTGGACACTCCTTACTGCGGCTGATGTACCCACCTTCTTTCCCTCTGAGGTTTTGGGAGATCCTGTTTCTGAGAGGGCTTCTTCCTTGCCTGGTGTCATCATGCTCTTTGGAAACCAATTCAGGGTCTTTCCACCTTTCCCTGACTGATCTGTGGGTCTGAGCTATGTCTTTTGGCTCACTCCATAGGAGGACAGTGTTCCTGCTGTTGTTGCCCAGAATTTGTGCAGTGCTACCATTTGTTTGTTTGATTTGTTTATTTCACACTGGAATCAAACCCAGGGCTGTGTGTGTGCTAAGGACATGCTCTACCACTGAGCCACACCCTCAGTAGCCCCCAATTCTTGAATTTGACTCTCCCTTACCTCTCTTGCTTGTCCTGAAAATGGGTTTCTGAGCTTGAGCCTGAGTTGGGTATCCATTAGCTATGACCAGCTTCATTGGGCTCCACAGGCTCCCTGCTATCTGAGACGGTTGCATATTGAGGAGTGAGAGGAACCAAACCCAGAGCAGGAGAGCCTGGAGGTGGACACAGCCCACCTGTAGCAGAAGTTCATTGAAGTGAACCCCTCTGACCTGGGCATGGTTTTCACAGGTGAGAGGCCAGAGCCAGCTGGAGGCCACATGGCTCCCAATATCTTCAAACTTGTGGAGAGACAGCATTGTTGCACAGTGTCCCCCTTCTGAACAAAAAGATGACATGTGGCACTAACATACAAAGGACTAGCATATGCCCCTAAAACGCCAAGCATGCTATTTTTTTCCTCAATTTGAAAACCACATGCATTTGTCCTGCTGGCTCAGCAACCCAGATGCCTACCTTTAGCCACTGGGGCCCTGGCTCTGGCCCCACCCAGCTTCCTAACTTGAGCCACCTGGTATGTTCTTAACCCTGCAGGTGTGGCACCATGGCCAGCTACCAAAAGGTTTTGTAACTCCTGTGCTACTGGAACTGGCATACCTGGTAGTTCATTGACCAACTGGTAGTTCAACTGACCTGGTAGTTCATTCTCATCTGCTCTGAGGTAAATGGCTGCTACCTCAGCAATGAACTTAAGGAGGAGGTGTGTACAGGGCTGCTACCCAAAAGAGCCAGCTGTGGTGGTGACAGAGGGCCCAGTCTCTTGGCCCTGATGTTTGTAGACACACTTTAGCACACTCATCATGGCAAATGAGGCTTACCCCAGGAGTGGTGGCCTTCTTCAGCCTGGCCTGATGTGGATAGACCTGTGCAGTCTGTACTGACAGGTTGGGCTGCTGCTCCATTCCACCATCTGCTGCATTCTGAGTGAGAGCCTGAGGAACCCTGGAGGGAGGTGATAGAGAGCAAGTGTCAGGGAATAGCACAGGAAGGGACAAGGCTGTTGCTGAAGTTTTCACACATGAGACACAAGGACGCTCTTCTATAAAGAACAGCAGCTGGTTAACTAAAGGATCCTTGTAGTGGTGTCAGATCACTGGATCTGTTGGTAGTGAAGTTGGGTCCTTGGACTGATGAAGGGACCCACTGCACACAGGGCTAACACTGTCCTAGCTGGCAGTGGTCACTGTCAGACCACAGCAGGGAGAGGACCACCCTGCTCTGAAGCCTTCATCAGCATCTTCTGTGGCTTTGTTGTTGCTCAAGGGATCCATGGTCTAGGGAATTGGATCCAGGGTTGTTATTAGCAACTGACCATCTTTACAATAAAAGGAAATAAAAGATTTTGAATTGTGTCATCTTTCCAGTTTCTAGGTTTTGGGGTAAAGCAGGAGAAATTTGTACACCATCTACTTCCCAAGTGACTAGGACCTGAGGTTGCTTTGCCACACTTCTCTCATGGATGGATTATTTGATAAAGTTAACTATAAAGGATTTATTAGAAAAGTGCTGTTTCTTGGACATGGAACAACATCAGATTTACAGTGGTTTCTAAGTGCTTACAAGTTTTTTTTTTTTGTTTTGTTTTGTTTTTGTTTCCTTTTTTTCTGGTCACAAACACATGCACCATTTTCTTACAACAGGGCCCAGGGGCTACTAAGACTAGCATTGTTCACAGCTGCTTCTGCCCCATTTATCCTCTTGGAAGCAGTGAGGATTCTCATCCCTAGTGATCCTTTCTTCCTGTCCATTGCAGGTGAACACGATCCATGCTGCCAATCCTGTGGAACATGCCAGCCACATGGCTGCCCAACCACAGTTTGTTCACCCTAAGCAATGCTTTTTTGTTTACCTGTCAGGCCACAACCTGCTCAGTCCTCAATCATTTACAGGAAGGATGTGGGAGGCACCTAGGTGCAAACACTAAGCATCACACAGAGCTTAGGCAGATATCCCTGTCCCACCTGGCTGGGAGCATGGAAACACTGTTCCCACTCCCCATCGCACATGAGGAAATGATTGCCTGCCCACAGCCACAGTGACCCAGCAAGTTTGAGAACATGCAAAGCTGTTCATGGCACTTTCTAGTCTCTGAGGGTCATGTGGAGTGTGCCAACCTAGGATAGCTAGTGACAGGTGGGAAGCCTCAATCTTGGTGACCTCCCTGCAGCCCTGTTTGTCAGTGGTCACTGTCAGACCAGAGCAGGGAGAGCAGCACCCTGCTCTGAAGCCTTCATCAGCATCTTCTGTGGCTTTCTCATTGCTCAAGGGCTCTGTGGTCTGGAGAATTGGATCCAGGGTTGTTATTAGCAACTGACCATCTTTACCATGAAAGAAAATAAAAGATTTTGAATTGTGTCATCTTTCCAGTTTCTAGGTTTTGGGGTAAGGCAGGGGAAATGTCTAAACCATCCACTTCCCAAGTGACTAGGACCTGAGGTTGCTTTGCCACTCTGCTCTCATGGATGGATTATTTTATAAAGTTAACTATAAAGGAATTATTAGAAAAGTGCTGTTTCTTGGACATGGAACAACATCAGATTTACAGTGGTTTCTAAGTGCTTACAAGTTTTTTCTTTGTTTTGTTTTGTCTTTATTTTTCTGTTTGTTGTTATTAGAAAAGTCCTGGGCTGGGGATGTGGCTCAAGTGGTCGCGCGCTCACCTGGCATGCATGCGGCCCGGGTTCGATCCTCAGCACCACATACAAACAAAGATGTTGTGTCTGCCGAAACTAAAAAATAATTATTAAAAAATTCTCTCTCTCTCTCTCTCTCTCTCTCTCTCTCTCTCTCTCTCTCTCTCTCTCTCCCTCTTAAAATAAAATAAAAAATAAAAAATAGAAAAGTGCTATTTCTTGGATATGGAACAACATCAGATTTACAGTGGTTTCTAACTTCTTACAAGGGCCCAGGGGCTACTCAGACTAGCCTTGTTCACAGCTGCTGCTGCCCGTTTTCTCCTCTTGGAAACAGTCAGTATGCTCATCCCTAGTGATCCTTTCTTCCTGTCCACTGCAGGTAACATGATCCATGCTGCCAATCCTGTGGAACATGCCAGCCACATGGCTGCCCAACCACAGTTTGTTCACCCTAAGCACTGCTTTTTTGTTTACCTGTCAGGCCACAACCTGCTCAGTCCTTAATCATTTACAGGAAGGACTTGGGAGGCACCTAGGTGCAAACACTAAGCATCACACAGAGCTTAGGCAGATATCCCTGTCCCACCTGGCTGGGAGCACGGCAGCACCGTTCTCACTCCCCATCACACACAAGGAAATGATTGCCTGCCCACACCCACAGTGACCGAGCAATTTGTGACCACGCAAAGCTGTTCCTGGCGCTTTCTAGTCTCTGAGGATCAGGAGGAGTGTGCCAACCTAGGATAGCCAATGACAGGTGGGAAGCCTCAATCTGGGTGACCTCTCTGCAGCCCTGTTTGTCCTTGTTTCTCCCTTGACATTCATCCTGAATCATGCCACCATGGTGATTGTTGTTTGCATCTACTTCATGGTGTTTATGATCATCCTGGGGGTGTTTCAGATCTGAGCTGCACATCAGTGAACCTTATGGGACCAGGACACGGGGAAGGAGAATGAGGTGGATGGCGATGACTCTGCCTTGACCATCACCATGAACTCCAAAAGGAGGTAGGAGCATAAAAGGCCCCAGGCTTCAGAGCACTGTAGGCCAGGCTCCTCCATGTCCATGTGCCTCCACCTTATGATCACACACCTTGGTGAGCTAGGATCCTCAAATCCAGGGGGGTAATCTGAGGCTCAGTGAAGCCTTACTGAAGTTCATACAACCTAGTAAGTGTAAGTGCAGAGATGAGCTGGCTTCAGGCTGGTGCTCCTCCCACTCTATGCAGAGACAGTGCTCCAAGGAGGGAACTGAGCATCCCCATCCAGGAGCTCTCTGCATGCCTGGACTCCATGGAGAGGCCACTTCCAGCGAGGCCTAGGCCCCTTTCCCTGGACAGTCTCCCTCACTGGGGGACATCTCCCTTCTGCTGCTGCTCCTGGATGGTGGACACTGGATGACTTTGCCATGAGCTAGACTCGCACATCCTTCTCTTTGCAGACCTACAGTAACCAGCACAGTGGTAAGGAGGAGGAGGAGGAAGAGAAAAAGCAGTGTGAGGCTGGACAGGAGGAGGAGGAAGACATCACTATTGACCAGTGGGAGGTCTGTGAGGAGAAGAAGGGTGGCCCTGGGGACGTCTAGAACTTCAACCAGCATCAGCAGCTGGATTGGGAAAGCTCCACACTCAGCTACTGAGTGAAATCTGGACTTTTCCATCCCCACCTCAGAATGTCTGCTACCCAGCTCCTAGCCAGTGGGTCCTCCATGTACAAAATATCTTCAGCCAGCAGGTCTGAAGACCCCCATTGCTGATTATCCGCCCAGTGTGTGGAAATCTAACTCCCACCATCTGCCCACCCTTTCTGGATCTCTTTTTCCCAAAAGCCAGGAGCTAACTCTTCCTCCCTGCCATGTCCTGCCAGCTCAGGGGATGCAGCAATTCAGGCTCCTACCATCCAGTGAGTTGCCCACATCTTGCACCTCCAGAAAAGTTGCAGTGACTAGACTAGCTGACAAAGAGTAAAAATTGGTAATCATTTTTTTTTCTTTTTCTTTTTGAAGGTCTTTATTTATTTTTCCAAACTAGTGCTTTTACAAGTGGTAGAATGGGGTTAATATGTAGATGATCAACTGACTTTTTAATGCTTTGTAAATACATTGTAATTCTCTGTGTCCTTTGTGCTAGTGTACTCAGGACTAGGATGCCAAGTGCAGTGACTCTGCTTCTGTTCCCTCTCCCTCGGGAAACTAGGAAGGGAGGCCTACTCACTCTGGTCTAGGCATGAGGCTATGCAGGATTTGGTGTGTTGTTTGGGACCAGAGTAGTGGTTTGTGTTTGAAGATTGGAAATGGGTTTTCGTCTTTGGGGTTCTGCACACTTCTAGCGTCATGTTTGGGATGGGAGCTGTGGGGTCCCTGGCTTCTCGTGCACTCCTCTCAGGACCAGAAGCTTCCTTTTCTGTCACCCAGGCTTTGTGTTCCTGTACTGAGGCTTCATAAATGTACATTTTCCTGCTGGTGAAGTTCTCTGTGGTTCATTGAAACTGAAAGCTGTGGTGCAGATCACTTGACCACTTGGTTTTGGAGATCACAGTGCTTTCCTGAGGGATCTGCACTCATAATGGAGGAAGGCAGTGTGCTACAATGTTCCAAAACAGTCTGCATCTACCCCACCCCAACCCTTGTGGGTTGCTCCTGCAGAATGCCCCTGCATTGGGGTCAGATCCTCACTCCAGTAGCCACGAGTCTTGCTGCTCTGATCCATGGGAAGATCAAGGAGAGAAAGAAGTTGGGGATAGAGCCACAAAGAACTTTGTTCTTCATGTACATGTCAGATGCTAGACTGTAAACCTGGGGGTCATCCTGCACACTGCCCCTGTGTCCTCACTGCCAGTCTTAAGGATGGCTGTGCTGTTGTGTGGCTGCCCATCCATATGCAGTCTGTGTAGATGCCGTCTAGACAGTGGTAGAAGCTAACAGAGAGGGATGTCCTCTTATGGTCTGTAGTGCCTTGGTGTTCCTGCCCAGATGCATGTATTGATGCTAGGTGGGAAAGTGTGTACACTACAGTAAAGTTCTGGTTCTAAATTCAGCTGGAATGATGCCTGTTTATTACCTTGTTTAAACTTTGCTTTCCTTTTGAGCCAAGAACATAAGACCATAGAAAGGCTTTAATTTCTTTCCACTTGCCTTTCTGTCTTGTGAAAAAAGACAGCAGACTCAATTCACATCAGTGATATTTAACATGTAACATGAAATGATTGAAAACAAATAGAAACTGTTATCACTGGGAAACAGACCATACACCCAGAAATTGCTGAGGTTGTGCAAGGTCTGTAGCCCACACCTTGAAGCATAATACATAGACATGTGTGTGGTTTTTTCATACTGTAAAGGAGGCAGGTGGCCTGATTAAATTCAGCATTTATTTGGGAACAAAAGTGTCATCTCTGGCTACTGCAGATGAGACAGGTGCTCTGGTGGCACAACAGCTATTGAAAATGCAGAGAGCTGGCATCTGGAATTCCTTTTAAGCTCTGCACCTCTGCTGCTAAGGGCCAGAGTCTGCTGGCTCTGCCAAGTCTTGGGAGACACCTGAGAGATCATCAGTGAGCCCAGAAGGTCCTGAATGAACTAACTGTGCATCAGGATTATCAGGAGCTTCTTCATATTTTTGTTTACACTGTTAGAGATCAAACCCAGGGCCTCATGCATACTCAGCACATGCTCTATGACTGGGCTCTGGCCCCATCCCACTGTGGGTTTCTAAAAGCCCAAGTCCTGGAAGATTCACTACAGTGGGCTTCAGAAAGTTGAAAAAGGCACAGGATCCTGCAGTAGGGACAGTTTCTCTTGTCTAGCCCTTTGGGATTACTGAGGCTAAACTTGGACCATCTCAGAGTAAGTGCCCTCAGAGAGAAAGACCCTGCCTCACGTGGCCCAAGATTATTCCCAGATGGTTCCTCAAAGGTGAGCCCTGGGGGACATCAAGCCCCATCCCTCCCTTAAACCTTCCAGAGCAGGCAGCCTATTCACACATCACCACACAGACCCTCTATGACCTTTCACCCTGACCAGGAGGAGCTCTTCCAAGCTCATTTTTTATACTACACATAGGGGAGGCAGGCTCCTCTGCAGCTGTAGAGGTTCAGTAAATAGAATGGTATTATTTTCTTACCTGAAGGTGAAAGAGGTGAGGGCATCCTCTACCTGAGAGTCACTTTAGTAGTGAAGAGCAAGCATCCCTGTGTCTGGAGGGTACCCTGGCTTCTTTGGGAGCTGCCCAGGACTTGGTCAATGGAGAACATGCAGGGCGGGACACACAGGTGGCAGAAGGTGATCTGGGGATTGAGGTGTCCTAAGTTGACAGGAGGCCAAGTAACTGCTAGGTGGAGAGCCTGGGAATAAGGCTTCCCCAAGAGGAGGTAAGTCTTTGCTGGGCAAGATCCACCAGCTGGAAGACCTGGAATGCCCATCCTAAGACAAGAGCAAGGTACAACCTCAAGGTGCCCAACTCACAGTGCTTGGACACAGTGTAGCACCCCTCCTATGCACTTGGGTGCGTTTGCATTTATGGTGTTTTGTTCTTTTTGTTATTTTCCACTTGTAGATGGACAAATACCTTTATTTTTAATTTATTTTTATGTGGTGCTGAAGATTGAAACCAGCGCCTCACATGTGCGAGGCAAGCACTCTACTACTGAGCTTACAACCCAGCCTGGCTGTTTGGTTCTTTATAATAGTTTTTTTTTATATGACAGCAGAATATATTACAATTCTTATTACACAAATAAAACACAATTTTTCATATCTCTTGTTGTATACAAAGTATAAATACACCAATTTGTGCCTTTGTACATCTACTTTGGATAATAATGTCCATCACATTTCCCCATGATCTTTAAACATTTCCTGTCTCTCTAAATAACTAGTGTAAACAAAAGGCAATTGTGTTGTTCTTTCCCATGAGGTGCAGTTCAGGTGTGAGGCCCCATCTAGGACAACCCAGGGTAGCTGTCCTCAGAACAGGTTTGCTAGCCTGTGGCGGCTCAGAGGTGGCCACTATTGCCTGTTGTCTTTGGTCAGGTTGTGTGCCAGCCAGTTCACTTTGGTCTTCCAGCTCTCCCTCAGGGCTTCATTGAACTTCACCCGGAAGTGCTTCAGCCCCTCCTCCTCCATCTTCCCCAGCGCCAGGGTGTCCTGGGACAGAATCATCACAATTGCATCAACATTCAGGGATCCTGACCCTGCTATATCTGCAGTCCCTTCTGCCTCCCTGTACTCCTGCCCCCTCGGGTTGTTGAAATTCCTTCCTAAAATAACTGCAAGCAGATGGTCAGGTGGCCTCACCTTAGCTGAGAGAAGGGAAAAGACAGGAATGGAAAGTATCTTGCAAACCTACAAGAGACTTTATCTCATTCATGAAAGACACTGAGGACACATGGAATGGCCAAACAAGATCACAGTTCACCTTCAATTGGGCTGCAGTAGGCCCAGGGAGTGCAACATTCTGGCCACTTCCCACCATACTGCAATGCTGGGCCTGGGACGGCATGAGGGCCCCCATCTGTGAGGTGAATCTCCTAGGTCCCCGAGCTGTTGGGCAAGATGCACTCTGACCAGGATGACCTCTGCCAAGCTCATTTTTTATACTATACATACAGCAGGCAGGCTCCGCAGCTGTAGAGGTTCAGGCAGGCTTTGGGAAGTTTGTGGTGGACCCTGGCCTCTAGTCTGGTGTGGCCCTATGCTGGCATACCTTCAAATACTGGATGTCTTGGGAGGAGCTGAGCTCAGGCAGGCCTGCTGTCTGCATCAGAGCAAAGAGTTGGAGGAAGAGGAGCCCATGGCGCCGCAGAATGCTGTAGGCCTGTTCACAGTAGCCTCGAAACCTGCAGAGGTGGAGGAAATAGGTAAAGCCCTGGGTCCTCCCTGTCACCCCCAGCCATAAACAAACAGGGGTTCTGCATCCAGCCAGCACCTGCCCCTGAGTGTCTGCCCCTGGTCGTATTATGGGTGTACCCAGATCCTCTAACCAATGCCCCTGCCTGGGCCTTCCTCCTACACCTCCCATGGACCTCCTGTTTGCACTGCCCAACAGGGTACTCTGGGATTGGGGTGCACCTGCAGAGAAGGCAGCACCCCCAGGATGGAGGCAGGAGTTAGCCTGAGGGCTATGTCCCCATCCCTGCCACTGGGTGGACACTGTCCCCTCACTGGGGCTCTGGGCACCCTCACCTTTCAAACTTCTCATTATTACTAGTCTTTCCTTGCTGAATCACGTGGACAAAATCATGGGTGAGGATGAATGGGTCTCATTCACGGTTGATTCCAAACTTGGTCTTGAAATTCCCCAGAAAGTGGCCAAAGTCAATATGAAATAGCTGAGTGGAATCAAGGGCAGCTACTGAACAGGCTTCACAAAGAGAGGTTCTGTTTAGAGGAAGTCAGCAGGACTTGGGGCACTCTTCTGGGAGCTGTGGGCAGGGCAGAGAGGCCCCTGGGCCAGGCATGTAAGACAAGCTCACTGGGCAGCTGAACACAGTGCCCCTTACCTGCCCATTCTCACGGATCATGATGTTGTCACTGTGCCGGTCACCGATGCCCAGCACATATGTGGCCACACAGTAGCCGGCACAAGAGAGGATGAACTCCTCAATGGCTTGATCCAGGGCTTCTCTGGGTGGGGAAGATTGAAAACCAGGGCTCCTTATATTTTCCCTCCTCTTGAAACTGGCCTTGTGTTAATCAACAAGGAGGGCATTATTCTGGAGCATAGGTCAGAATGGTCCTCAGGTCTCTACTTTCCAAGACCCCAGATACGTGGGTGAAGGTACCAGAGAACCATAAGCTCTAAAATTATGCTACTTGAGGTAACTATTATGCAGCAATAGTTAAATGATGCCTTCAACCTTAACAATTTCAATAGGATTTAAAATAAAGTCATGTTAAATATTAAAATCACTATGATCATATAGTATTGTGTTAGATTTTACTCTATGTAAATTCTTATGATAAGGTAAAATATATTGCATTATTTGTATTGTATTATTTCTAAATATTATATTCAATGTGAATTAGGGAGATTGTTTTTATCATAAATTAAGATTTCCAGTTCAGTGAGTAGAACATCTTATAGTTCTTTTTCCTGATCTGGAATTACTAGGGACTTCCACATTGAGACCTAAAAGATAGATTCAGAGCTCTGCTGCCTCCTCTTGTGCACCATGAGGAACCCACTACAGAAAGAAAAGAAACCCCATCTCCACCATGTTGATAAGTATGCCCCAGTTATGGCTATTATTAGGCCAAAAGTCATCTATTTCATATTGAGAAAATGATGATAAGAGGAATAAAAAGTTATTGTATATGATATCCTAGGTAATGAATAATTATTTGCTATATATAGGTATAGGATATACATATGTGAATTTGCATTACTGTGTAATCTTTTGTTACTGATAATGTTCAAATTAGAAAGTCAAAACAGATACTTCCTAATGGCCACAGAGTTCACCCTCAGATGCCAGTGTTCTGTTATATTTCTTCCCCAGTGCATTAGAGTTAGTTGTCCTAGGCCTTGAGCTGGAGACAGTTGTATTTTGGGTACTTTGTTTCATTGCCTTTCTTTGTCTCCATTTTGCATTATGGCTTTGTCTCTCTCTTTCTGTTTATTTGTCTTCCTGCTCCTCAAGTCTACTACTTTTACTTCTGATGCTATGAAAATTCTGACTTCTCATTGGGTGTTATCACTAGTTAGTTCCTGGCATATAACTTTTCCATAAATATATGTCATCTATGACACCTACTTTGGTAAGAGTGCCACTCATTTTATCTCAACTTGGCTCCAGTCATTCCTTTTCCTCCTCCAAACCTGTCTACCAGCTCTTTAATATTGTGATTACGTGGCAAATTCCATAGGAAATATTATTTTAAGAGGCCTTTTGAAAATGTGGAATATATACACTAAGGAATATTACTCAGCCATAAAGAATAATGAAATTTTGACATTTGCCAGTACAAGGATGGAACTGGAAATTGTCATGCTAAATGAAATAAGACAATCACAAAAAGACAAAATGTTCTCTCTGATATTTGAATGCTAACATATAATAAGGAGAGGGAGGGAAGTATAGAAATACTTTGGATTAGACAAAGAGAAATTAAGGGAAATGAGAGGGCATTAGAATGGGAAAGACAGTTTAATTAATTGGACATTACTTTCCTATGTTCATATATGAATTCATAACCAGTGTGACTCCACATCATGTACAACCACAAAAATGGGAAGTTATGCTCTCTCTCTGTGTGTAATATGTCAGAATACATTCTACTGTCATTTATAGCTAAAAATAACAATTTTTTAAAAAGGCCTTCTGAAAGCCCTGAAAATCACTCTCTCCTTGTTCTTCTTACATGACCTCCTGAATTTTTTTTTGTCATTCAGGATCCTTTGCCTGGTTGAATTGTCTTGTATATGTCTGATTTTTCTGCTAGATGGTGAATTTTGAGGGACTTTGAAAACAATGGTATAAATTTATGTATAAATATAAACATATATTGGGGCTGGAGATGTGGCTCAGCGGTAGCGCGCTTGCCTGGCATGCGTGTGGCCCGGGTTCGATCCTCAGCACCACATACCAACAAAGATGTTGTGTCCGCCGAGAACTAAAAAACAAATATTAAAAAAAAAAATTCTCTCTCTCTCTCTCTCTCTCTCTCCTCTCTCTCTCTTTAAAAAAAAATTAAAAAAATATAAACATATATATGGGATTGATCCATTTTGGTTGACCCTTAAGCTACATCCTCTGTTCTTTTTATCCCTTTTTATTTTTCATTTTGAGACCATGTTCTGCTAAGTTGAACATCTAGCTACATTGCTGAGGCTGACCATGAACTTGTGATCCCCTAGCCTCAACCTCCCTAATCACTGGGATTATAAATGCGCACCACCCTCACTGCATCTGGCTAAATTCATATGTTGTACTAACTGAGCTTAGCTCTGTACACACCAGAGCTATTTTTCACATGTAGTAGCTGCATTATGGATGCCTACCTAGTGAAAATATGAAGGAACAGGTAAATCTTGCTATAATGCAGTTACATGTACCTGAAAACAGAGCAAATTAAAAGAGGACAAAGCCCAAGATAATTGTTATGCTTTTCCAAAGCACAGTGACCAGTTTGGTTTATATTGAGTGGAACCTTTGACAGCAAGATGCAGGTAATAATTCCTGTGCATCATTAGCACCCAGTTGGTTAAAGCCCAGCTCAAAAGAGGGTCTATTTCTGCTCATTGCTTCTGTGATGAGGAAAAAGAGCTATAATCAGCTATATGATACAGGTGGAAAGGACACCTGACAACAACTCACATTTACTGCTATATTCTAAAGCCACTGAAATAGCATGGAGAGACCTTGATTTCCACTAGGCCCAGGTGGCATTCCCCCAGGCCAGATGAAAACTATGAGGCAATACAAAGGCTTAAATCAAAATTTTCACTACTAATTTTCAATTATCCCGAACATGCTTAATAGAGTCTCTCAGTTAGTGAAGAATTAATATCCAGTAATAAAAAATGGGCCTAATATAGCCTTGAAAAATCTATGATTTCTCAGGTTAAACACAGAGAAAGACCATGAGAAACTGTGACATAATCTTCTATTGGGCAAACTCGAGGATTATCCTTATAATAGTCTATTCTAGTTTTAGGAAAGTTATCCCTCTTCTTGAATTTACAGGCTTCAAATGTGATGGTACCACACATATTATCATTGGGTCTGAATAAAAGTGCATGTTGGTTTCAACCTCAAACATATACTCTTCTTTAATGTGCTCTGGGTGTGTATAACATGTCATGGCTCCTTTAATTAAGTTTTGATTAGGCTAGTTATAAAGCACCAGCATGTCAAAATTATTGTATACCTTTAATCAGATTAGAAAACTTTGATTAGGCTGAGGAAAGAGCTCAGAGGTAGTACATATGCTTAGTTTGTGTTTGGTGCTAGGTTTGGGAGAGAGAGAGAGAGAGAGAGAGAGAGAGAGAGAGAGAGAGAGAGAGAGAGATGGTGAATTACAGGAAGATTGATTTCCTAGTTGCTCCATGGCTCAGAATTCAAGCAGCAAGAGTACTGCTTCTCAGTGAGGTGGATAGTAATTTCAGTAAATTAGAATATTGGACAGTGTCTTAGAGAGTCAGAAATTTGGTAAATTGAACAAATAAGAAAGAGTACATTGGAGACCAGCCAGTGGTGGCAGTGGTAGAAGCACTGGTTCACCACAGAAGGAGGGAGAACAGAGAGAGGAACACCGTGGATAGATTTGGTATGGAAAAACCTGACATCAGAAAAGCAACCTGAACTTAGCTGATCCAGAGGCTGCACCATGAACTGGTGTTAAAAAAGGGCTCTGTTTCTCTCAACTGCCCATTGTGAACCAATGCAGGAGCTATCTTGAAGCAGCCACACTACAGGTGCTGCTGTGGTAGCAGAGAGATCACAGCAAGCCTTGACATATTGACATATTGCCCCAGCAGCACCTACCATGTGACCTAGCAGATCATGAGTGAAGCAGACACTGGTTCTGGCCTAAAAACAGACACACAGAACAATAGTATAAAATAGAGGACAGACAAACCCATACAGATACAGTCATCCAATCCTCAACAATGGCGCCAAAAACATATATTGGAGAAATACAACATTTTTAACAGATTCTGCTTGGACAACTGCTTGTATGTAAAAGAATGAAACTAGACCCTTATCTCTGACCCTGCACAGAAATCAACTCAATCTGGATCAAAAACCTTGGACTTCAACCAGAAACTATGAAACTTCTAGAAGAAAATGTAGCATCAATACCTAAGCTTTTAGGCACAGGCATTGAATTTCTTGGATCCCTAAAGCTCAGGAAATACTGCTAAGTGTTAATAAGTCAGATGACATCAAACTAAAAAGCTTCTGCACAGCAAAGGAAGCAATTAGGAATGTGAAGAGATAACCCACAAAATGGGAGAAAATTTTTTCTAACTACTCTTCTGACCCAAGATTAATATCTAGAATATATAAAAAGCTCAACAAACTTACCAGAAAAACAAATAACCCAATTAATAATAAGAAAATGAATTAAAGTGACACTTCTCAAAAGAAGAAATACAAATGGCCAACAAATGTCTGAAAATGCTCAATATAACTAGCAATCAGGGAAATGCAAACCAAAACTCACTGAGATTTCATCTCACATGTGTTGGAGTGGCAGTCATCAAGAATACAAACAATAATGAATGGGAGGCTCACTAAGCTGGCACTCATAGGTGAAAAGTGAAGTCTGTGGCACTGAGCCAGGCCAGGTTGTGGTGTCTCAAGGTCAAGAATACATTCCTGAAATTTCCATAGAGTGTTTTCATCAGCTCCAACCTTACAGTTGAGCTAGCCATGGAAAACCTCATTGAAGCCTCACCAGATATGACCTTAACTGGCATTCTCAAGAACTCTTCCTATCAAAAAGTTTTAGGGATGAAAATTTGACATGTTTCTACCATTTCAAGAAGTTCCTGTATCAGCCAACAACTTCTATAAGATCAGGTAGTTTCTTTCATCATTAAATAGACACTCAATCCACCAAAACAGAAGAGATCACAAAATATCTTTTTATCAATATTTTTCACAGTGACCTATTAAGAGTCATGAAATCAATTCTGTGAGTAACTGAAGGTTTTTAAAGAAAATAAAATATGTGTAGACCTTTTGACTAAATTATGCACATCTCTAGGAATATTGAGATCCAATTCAATATATAAGAAAGGTATTTGATAGAAGGGATATTATGGATAGCCTGTATATTGACTAAGGACTGGCTTTCAGTCATTTGCTGATGGGTGTCACTTGGTGTCCATGACTGCAAGGTTAATATGCAGTCTGGCTTTACATTACCATGACTTTCAACTGGATGTAAAATCTGAGATTCATTTTTAGACTTTGAGGACATTTTTTTGGAAAGATGTTATCATTATCTAGGACATGTATTTTTTTTTTTCCTGGAGGAGCTGGGCTGTTGAGTCCAGACCCTGGGCAGCTCCAGGGTGCCTTGGTTCTCCTGTGATGGGAACTCCAGCCACAGAGTGAGGGCTGCACACTGCAAGTCCTGGAAAGAAGGGCATTGGATTTCCCCACACTTGGTGTGAGAGGAGCTTACATGAGAAGCACCCAGCAAGAATAATGCCGACTGCCCCACCTCCTACCTCCTCCCAGCTCCAGACAGCTCTCAGAAGTCTTCATATCAAGTTTTCTATTGCACAGAATCTAGTTATAGTATGATTTGTAATCACCCATGCACACGTCATGCACACACCCATAACAGCTGAACAGAAAATCCACCATGTCTGCTCTGCTCAGTGTGATGATTCTACACATGGCAAAGCAAAGGAATTGGCACAGTCAACATAGGTGTGAATGGCACAGCTGGCAAAGATGCACAGTAGCTCTGTTAGGTGTGGACAGTGCACTTCTCACATCACAAAAAGCAGCCCCAGGTGCCTGTTTTCCATGGTCTCATTCCACTCTCCAAAAGAACATCACCACACATGCAATGCCAATCTCAGGATGCAACAGTGCCCAGGAGCCAGGTCTGAATGTCACTGAGTGGTGTATAGTCCCCTCCCTCCATCCTGAGTTGTGCAGGCCAGGAATGCTTATCCCTCCCAGAAGCCAGGAAACCATGGGCACATCTCCCTGCAGGTCAGTTGGGAGCTACCCAGGAGATGGGCTGAACAGGAGGGTCAGAAGCATTTCTGCCAAGATAGCTTGGTTGTGGGCCAAGCTCTGTCTGCATGACTGTGTAGACACATGGGGTCTTCGGGCTCCATGGTGAGGGCTCTCCCCTGTCCTGGCCCACATGTTGCTCATAAAAACTGTGGAGAAAATGTGAACATGTGTGTGCACCAGGCTCCTGCAAGAAGATAGGAAAGGTTATGTGGCCTTTAACCATATGAGCTCCAGTCTGGGTTCGGGAGTCAGGATGGGAATTGAGTGCCCTGGTGCTAGTGGTGCTCCTCATGGCTTGCAGATGTGTCCCCATATTTTCCACACAGAACCCAATGTGACTCTATGCACCTATGGCCACACAGGTGCTTCCTTGAAAAAAATCAAGGGCCCCTATGCACGGTTAACCATGTCTCCATGTTGACTCCCTGCCAGAGACTACACACAAGTTAAGGGGTATTAAGGACAGTGACTCCTGAAATCAGGATAGCCAGCTTCCTGCCTGTCTTCTTGTCTCAGTTAGCTGTGTAACAGTGGGTATCTGCTTAAGGTTCAATTAATTTTAGAATAATTTGAATATTACTTGTATTGGCAATATTTAGAGTTCATAGATCTGCCTGTGATGAGGACAGCACTGAGACCTGGGCTTGCTCACAGTAAAGGCTCTAAACAACTAGTCTTTGCTATTGTGAAGTTTCTTAACTCACCTCTGTCTTGGGTGCTGAGCAGATATCAAACACAATCGCATCTGAGGTCTTACCCTATGTGGGGGCCCACGAGATGTCACGTTGGTCCTTAGTGTAATGAGTACAGGGTTAGTGGCAGATCTGCCAGATAGCAATAATTAAAACATACAAAAAGCAGAAGACAAACGAGTTGTGTGATTGAGATCATTTGAAAATATCAGATTTTCTAAAAATATGCATTTAATGTCAGAGAAATGCTTAAAGTATGCTGAGGTTCAGAAGTTAATGAGTTCTTCTTTAAAAAATCAGTGAAACTCTTTTGAAAAAAACATAAATTGTCTGGGCATACTGGCATATATCTGTAATCCCAGTGGCTCGGGAAGCTGGGGCAGCAGGATAATGAGTTCAAAGCCAGCCTCAGCAAAAGTGAGGTCCTAAGCAACTCAGCAAGACCCTGTGTCTAATAAAATAGAAAATAGGTCTGGGGATGTGTCTCAGTGGTCGAGTGTCCCTGAGTTCAATCCCTGGTACAAAAACAAACAAACAACCCCCCCCAAAAAAAAACAAAAATAAAAACATGAATGTTATCTACAAATGTGTGTGTTTATGTGTGAATGTGTGTGTGTGTGTGTGCTTCTTTTGTGCCTAAAGCATTCATACATAAATAACTTATAAACCATGGTAGTGTCTTTATTGGGAATCAAGATAAATTTTCTTTTCTTTTAAAATTTTTTCTATGATAAACATATGTGCTTTAATAACTATGAGGTCTTCAATAGTAAATCAATGGCAAGTCACCTGACCTGGCCATACTTGGCAATGCAGAAATACAACTGGACCTTTAAGCTAACTATCCACACAGCAGCCACCACTTGGAGCTCTCTTGGGACAGCTGTCATGCATGGAAATGGTAAGATAGAAAATATGTGATCTAGATACAATAGGACATGTTCCATTATTGCTAAGTTGCCACAGATGAAATTATCATGCTCTCAACTATTTATTGTTCCATTTGATTTTAGAGCAGAATATCAGGCCTGATTTATCAGGATCTTATTTATTACTGGCTAATAAGACACCAAATGACGACAGAGGGGGGAGTTTTGCATTCACCCTTGCCACGTGGGCAATGCTTCTGTTTCACTCATGATGTGATTCATTTCTTTCCTCATCAAGTGCAGCTCTAAGTTTTGTCTCTGTAATGCACAGATGACAGATGCTTTCCCTGTTTAGTATTTCAAGCTCCATGGTGATAGTCCCCAAACTAATGCAACCATTTTCGAACATGAAGGCCTAAATCTCACCCCAACCCAGGCTCCATGGTGGCACTTTTTCCTGACCTTGCCAGCTTCTGGCTTTATGAACTAACCCGCGGGAAGCTATTTTCAGCATCCTCTACTGGATACTTGTTGACATGAATGTGTGTATCAGTGGCAGCTGTATGGGAACAGGGTCCTGAAACTCTGAGAATCAATCCTGGCGATGCTCATCCCATGGCACTTAGTCCCTCCCTGGTCATCAGGTTCATCTTCCAAGATGTGGCAGGTGTCAGATACAAAGGCTTTCCAATGCTTGTTTCTCCCCAAAATTCATGCATTGACACCTAACCCCAGTGAGGTGGCCTTGGAGGTTGGGATCTTTATGGAGATAATTAGGTTTAGATGAGGTCAGGAGAGTGGGGCCTTTATAACAGGCTTAGTTCCCACACAAGAAGAGACAGCAGGGAGCTGGCTTTCTCTCTCCCCCAATGTGAGGACAGCAGAAAGGTGGCCATCTGAAACCCAGGAAGAGGGCCCTCACTGGGAATCAAACAGCCATCACCTTTTTCTTGGACCTCAAGCCTCCAGAACTGTGAGAAATAAATGTCTGCTGTTTGACCTACTTGGCCTATGGTGTCTCCTCACAGAAGCCTGAGCTGGATAAGTTGCCCACAAGCACAAAGGTTAGCATTGCCCATGACCTGCTTGGTGCTTGTAAAAGGTGAGCAGAAGGAACACATTGTCTGTGGCAAAAAGTATCTGGAATCAGTGGTTGCTCTGCAGATCTGTCTCCATCCAGCAGCACTGTTCAGCTATATGCCCATTGACAGTTCATCCTCAGCCTGGGACCTAGAATGAAGGCAGGCAGAAAAAGCCCCCAGTCTATTATGTTATATAATTCAAATAATTTACATATATTTCCTTTGAAAATATCAAATATGACATGTTGAGCGATGGAAATCTTAAATCTTCAAGATGTCTTAAGACAGATTCAGTTAGTTTGGAATGTTAATACTTCCAATTCCACAGTGAAGGCATGCAGGCACATAACTCAGGGATGGCCCTGGGCTTTGAAGTGCCCTGGCCATCAGTACCAGCCCAGTTAGTTTCCATAGCTGCCCTGTGTGGCAAGATTTTTCAGTACCCTCATTTTTCAGAACAAGAAATGAAGACTCAGAGAAATTAAGTCAGCACAAAACATCACAAATCTGATCCATAGCAGAGCTGGAAATCCTAGCCAGATCATGTAGAAATTTGTGACCTAACATCTTTATACTCTCCTGCTCCTACCAGAGAGCTAAAGTCACTCAAGGTAATTAGGTTTAGATGAGGTCAGGAAAGTGGGACCTTTATAGCAGACTTAGTTATAAGCCTGAACATTCTTGGCAGTGGCCAACTATCTTAGTCCATTCGGGTTGTTAGAAAAAAAAATAACAGTTGTGTAGGACATGAAGTCTGACATAAAGAGCCTGGAAGACTGGAGTTTAGTGGGGACCCACTTTCTGATTCCTAGGTGTCTTTCTGCTGTGTCCTCACATGCTGGAAGGGGCAAGGAAAATCTCCAGGGTGTCATTTATGAAAGCACTAATCTCAACCACTTGGACATATGTCACAATTACCTCCAAAGGCCTCATCTCTTGACACCATCACACTGGGGGTGTGGCAAGATTTCAACATATGACTATGGGGACCATACATTCAGACCACAGCCTCACACCAGACCTCGATTTTACCATCCATGGAAAGTGAAAGGATACCTGATGCTAAGCCTGGATCACCCCATGTGTAATGATTACCCTGGCAACCAGGTGGAACCCCTCCTCCAGACTTCATCCCTGGGGTTTCTGGAACCATTTGTGGACCTGCTGCTAGAAGCAGGGGGATTAAAGGACAGTAGCCCGGGGCTGATGATGGCATGGCTACTTCCTTTGTGGCACAGAATTAGGGTGTCTCCCTTCCAGGGCTACCAGAGCCAGGCAGCATTGCACTGACCCTTCTGGTCTCCATGTAGCAATTTGATAGAAAAAATAGGCTGCAGAGCTGGAGATGGACCCTGGTGCTCTCATTCCCACCTATGAAAATCAGGCAGGTAACTAAACCTGTGTCCTTGTCAGTAAATGGGGTGCCCACAGTATCTACCCCAAATGCTTAAGACCAAAAAACTAAACATGGGTAATCCAAAGCATCTGGCACCAGGTGATTACCAGAACCAGCTTTTCCTTGTGTTCGCAGGCCCATTATGAACCTCAGATGTTCCTCTGGACAAATGGTCAATTTCCTCTTTGTCTTTCCAGTTACACACTCAGAATGGGGTAGCTTCCATCATGTCAATTTTTAACCAGCATTAATGAACAGGTACATGGAGATGCTGGTCCACTCAGCAAAGTCCACGTGAAAGGATGGAACTGATGAGAATTAGTTGGCATCTTGTCCTCTCTCCCTCTTTCCCACTCAACACAGCTACTCAACACTCCCGGCCCTCCAGTTCTGTTGCTTGGTTCTATGCACTTCATGCTGCCTGTATTTCTGTCCCACCAGAGTCTCCAAGAATCTCTGCCTCCCACTCAGCCTCAATGGTCTCCCTACGCTTAAATAATTTTTTTCTTGATCCTCATACATGTCTCTGAAACTAACCCACCGGGATGTCGTCAAAGTGTGCTTGGATGGGAATGGGGTTTAGAAAGCATCAGCCACATAGTAAAATTAAAGACTGGCCCTCCAGCATGGGGCAAACCCCAGGCATGGTTTGGACACTTGGCTGCAGTGAAGGAGCTGGTTAGTTTTGCTGTCATTTGTGGCTAATTCCATGCACAATTCACACAGTGGGTGGGAATCTCAGACCACAGATTTAGAAGTGTGCCCGGCACCCAGCTATATTCATTTGCCACAAAAACTTTCTCCCCTCCTCACTAAAATGTGAAATCCCTCTTATTATTGGGCTAACAGAATTTTTTTTGAAGTGGTGAAATATATCCCTGACAGCGAGAAGAGGGAACACAGGCTCCCTCATCCGAAATTCAACACCAAGTGAAAACCAGAACATTTCTTCCCAGATGAGGACCTCCCAGCAGCAGGCATGAACATTAATTATTTTTAAAACAGTTCTTTGCTTTGCAGGACCATGGGTGGGGTGGAGAAGTGAGGGGAAAGAAGTACTGCAGGAGAATAAAATGGAGCAAGGTAGATCACCGTCATGCATTGCTGTGTATGTCACAATAAACCCCCTACTACGTATAACCATAATGCACTCATCAACACATGAAAGTCCTTTCCTTTTCTTCAGTTGCTTATGCCCATGACATACATATACACAGACATATATATGCATACACAGTTTGGTCTTATGTGGATCAGATTTTGTTCTTGAAATTAAGAATAAAAGACTCACCCAAGCTAAGCTCAATTGCTTTCTTTTTGCAACTGTGCTGTGCCACTTAATACATCTACCCACTCTCCTGTCAAAGCCATTATGACCTTTTATACAGTGAACTTGTTATCAGCTTCCTGATACATGGTTTTTGCTCTACACCAGCAAGTGTTTCTCCAGGATATACCGGGAGTGGAAGACCAAGGAGTTCACGTAGTGGTTCTTGCATGAAGATTTTCCTCTATTTAGTCATTCCAAGTTGTTTTCTTATGAGGCTCTACATTAAGGACATACCAGTAGATGAGACATCCTTTCATTTCTTCATATTGCAAAATTTTAAACTCTGAAACAATGGTTACAGGACCTCACAGTGACAAGGAACTGGAGAAGTGCTCCATCTCTTTGTGAGGCTGTTTCACAACTCACAAAATTGTGGAGAAGGTCTTTGGCCTAGGTAAGGAGAGCCCTCTGGAGCTGGTGATTTTTTACTCAGAGTTCTGTCCAAATACAACCATCCAGGGTGTTTTCTCAGTACTGTTTTTAATACAACTCTTCTTGATTTATGATGTTTTGGAGAGCACTGACCCTCATCTAAAATTGATCTAGGATTTCTTATTTTCTCATTTGTCATCTGTCTCACCCTGCAGGTCCATGCTGTCATCACACAGTAAGGTCACCATCAGCCAGAGGAGTTACTAAGCATTTGAAATGGATCTAGTTCAAACTGAGAGGGGAGCATTTATAAAGACATACACTAGATCTCTGAGATTTAGTAAAAAAGAGAGAAATAATAATTTAAATATATTATTAGTCATTTTAAAAAAATATTTTAAGTTGTTGATAGACCTTATTTATTTATTATTTATTTATACATGGTGCTGAGAATCAAACTCAGTGCCTGGTAAAGGCAAGTGTGCTATTGCTGAGCCACTGCTCCAGCCCTTATTAGTCAATTTTATGGTAACACACATAGAAATGAAAATGGCTTAGATAAATGGGCCAAATAAAATACATTACTAAAACTAGTTTCTGTTCTGCTTTTAATGTGTAACAAACTACACATGTGGCTCCCGAGCTCAGTGCTGTGGAGACTGAGAGCTCCACTAGGCCTCTACAGCTTCTCCCCCTTACTAATCTTACCCTTAGCTCCTACAGCATATTCTGCACTTGAAAGACACTTGCTAAGAACATCAGCCCCAAAACACTTAAATGTGAAACAGTTTTCTACAACTAGAATTGGGCAAAGCTTTACCTTGAATATATCCATTCAAGTTAAAAATTAAACCATATGTGGTTGGATTTGGGATGGATTTGTAATGCAGGGGAGGGGGCTCTTCCAGCTCACTGTCTGCTATCCCTGGAAAAGATAAATACAAACTAAAAATGAGAGTCTTAGTGCTCCATGTCAAAAATAAGGGAAGAGATTTACCTCCCTTAACACTCAAAGCATTTATGCTAGAAAACTTGGGGATTTAAAGTAATTCCTCCTGTCTCTAAAATGTACATACACCTTCTGAAGACTCAAAGGGCTCCTCGTCATCTTTATGACTTGGGAATGTCTTCCTTAAGGTCCTAGGAGCCACCTCTTTGGAAAGTAGACTTGGAAGGATAATGCTAAGCCTCCTCATTTCTGTAGGAAAGACAGCTTAGCTCCCTCAAGTGCAACTCTTTAAAATGCAAAGCCATCCTCTGTGACAAAGATATCAATCAGTAAGCTGCTTCTGTAGATAAAGCCAAGCCTGCAACAGAGATGTCACCTGTCCCCCAATACCTGGTGAACTCAGGATGAACTATGGACAACAGATGGCAGGAACCCTTGTGCCCTCTCACTTGGGGACCAGGTATCTATTGCACATTTGCAGAGCACTTAGTCTCTCCTGCTATCCAGGGATCTGTCTTTGCAGTGCCCTCATGTGTTGCCTTTATGGCACATCCCCCATGGCTGAGAACATATGAAATAATACAAATGCTTTCTATAGCCTTTGTTGTGAGGTTATTGGCTTAAGAAAACTTAGTTTTTAATTCTATTCCAATGCTCCTCTCAAAACTTGGAACACTCTGTGTGGCTTACTTGTTAAATGTTACCATAAGGGAACAAGAATGAGGGAGGAGGATAAGTCAAGAATAACTTTGAAAAAAACAAATTCTTAAAAAATTTATCCTGTTATCTGCAATTCCCTCTCCAAGTTTGCAGCCCAACTAGGATGCTTAGCTCAGCAGCAGTGGCTGCTATCAGGGAAGATGGTAACAGTTCACTCTCAAAGGGAAATCTCAAGGAAGATTCAAATACCTTAATGACCCTTTCTGGACTCTACCAAAGGGCTCTTTGTCCCACCACCCCACAGTCTGCCCTGCTTACCAGATGGCCTGTCGACTGGACCCTAGCCCATTACTGCTCCTGTGCAGGGGACCCACAAGGCCCCACCCCACCCTTCTGCCCTCCCATTGCCAGTGCAGCCTCTGACATGAGCTAAGCAGGCCTCAACTTGGTGGTGCCCTTGTTGTCCTGGCCACAGACGCCATGCCCAGGCAGCACCAGGCCCTCAGGGGACCCAGCACGACTCCAGAAAGACAGGGGCAGGAAGTCTGCATTCCCAGGCCTGAGCCCCTAGGAGTGGGGCAGGTGGACACCGAAGGACACACACGGATGCACGTGGGTCACCGACGCTTGGGGACAGTGTGGACCCATGTGGACTCCAGGCGGTGTTGTGGGCAAACTGAGCCAAGCATAAGTGGTGTGACCACCAGGAACCTGGAAGCCCGTTGTGATCATCAGGCATTCCTGATGGGGAATAGGCTGATGACTGAGGCGCTTCGCACTCCCAGGGGCCGCCAGGTGCACACAGGCTCAGGTGCACTGGACCTCGGACACTATGCATCTCTGCCTGAGGGCTCTAAGATCGAGGCCACCTCCTGGGCTGCTGCAGGGGCATGGCTCCCACTCAGCCCAGAACCCAGCTGCAGAGCCTGAGGGTTCCCAAGTAGAGGCTGGGTGGGAGCATCAATGGCGAGAGGAGGTGGACACAAGTTGACCCCCATGCAGTGGGAACACTGAGGTAGCCTGGCTTTCCATCATCTAAATTCATAGGGCTCCCAATGTGAGGATGATCACCATGTCCTCCTCTCCATTGACTCTGAGACTCTCCAAGTGCAAACAGGAAAACATCTGATTCACAAACCGGAGATCATACTGTGGGACCACGCAACACTGTCCAAGTGTTTCAATGAAAATGGTGCTGAGTTCTAAACTCTTCCTCCTGCTCTCAGGCCTGACTGACTCCTGTGCACTTACTCATCAGCTCCCAGCTCCACCAGCACATCCCTTAGTGCATTCTCCATCATGCACTGGAAAATACTGGATGAGGAATAGATTGTCCAGAATTTTCCAGCACATGATGGAGATCCAAAAATATGAAATTTTTATTTTTTAAATATCTGTTTCTCTGCTCCTCATGTGAAAGGCAGGCTTGAGTGCAAGGCAGACCCCTACAAAATTCACTTCATGCTGAGTTTGGACAGACCCAGCATGGTATAGCCAGGAGCCTCACAAGCAAATAGAGGGTGCTTTGAGCTACCAGAACCATGAATTCACTTTGAGAGAAGGAGACATATGAAGGTACAGAATATGACAAGGTGACTTGAAGAGAAGGAGGCTTGGGGAACACAGAGGTCAGAACATAGCAATTTTACCTCTGCTCTCCTTCATCCCTCTGCCAGTCTGTGAGGTGATAAGTGAGCATTAAACATGATGATCATGGTGTCAGGCAAAGTTCAAATTGTGATAAATTGCCTTCTACAATAAATGGACTCATCTAACTTCAACTTTGATTCATTAAAAATTAATAATTGAAGGCTTTTATGCCTAGTTAATTTTCAGTTCACTAGAACATGCTGTTCTCCAAGCATTTCAGTTGATTAAATTTAACTGAAATGTTCACATAATTGTCTCCTCCATTTTTATATTTATGAAAAAATAAAGCTGGTGTCCTTCAAACTCAAACGTGGTGAAGCAGAATCAACATTTCACTAGAAGACTGAATACACTCCAGGGTTCACTTACCGTATCCTCCCATCCCCAAAATAGAGCAGCACAATTACCACAGCACCTGTCTCCCAATGTTTCTACCTGTGGAGGGGTGTCATCCCTGAGGAGCATGAGCCATGATTGGGGCCAGTGAAGCTCTACACCAATCCATGTTGGTTCAGTCACTTGAATCCCCAGCCAGACACTTGACAGGATGGTTTATCCCCAGCCTGGCTGCCAGCCAGTCATCTAGAGATTGTGTCATGCACAGAAGGGATGGGGCAAGTCATGAATTTTAGGAATGTGTACTTATTTTTCAAATATTCTTCAAGGAAGGGGGCAATAGAAGATTTGCTGGGTTGATAGTTATTAAGCTTCCCTTACACTCAGAAATTGAAATAATTTGATGTGTATGGAAATGCCCATTTTTTGGTGACTTTAAGACAAGGTGACAAGCATTTATTATTTGCCTGCCGTATCTCTTCACTGCTGCAGTCCGGCTGGGCAAAACAACCGGGAGGTGACAAGCAACTTGAAGGTTGAAGTTGGAACTGCTTTATTTCAGGGAAACTCAGTCAGAACTGAGCGGGCACTGAAGGTAGCGAGAGCTGCAGGACAGCAGAGGTATATAAACCTAACTGATTACACACAGCTTGACTCAATTAGCATCATCTAGATACAGCAATCAGCCAATAAGGAATCTCCATCATCTTAATGGCTCGATGGCATTGCTTCACAAACTACTCCTCCTGGCAAACTGCCAGGCACCATCTTGACTTGGTTGTGGCCCTCAACAATTCACAATATCTCCTGAAACAAAGATGCTAAATCCACATCTAATAATAAAATTAAACACATTTTAGGGCTGGAGGCTGATCTCAGTGAGAGAATATGGCATTAAGGTCCAATCTCCAGGACCACAAAAAAATTAACATCTTTATTTTCTACTTATTCCTCAAAACCCCAAGAGACTTAGACTCCAATACAAAATGTTGACCGAGAATCTACTCTGTGCTAAGAAGAGCTGAGTTCAGTTGCAAAGAAACATGTACAGCAACAAGCAGTGTCACCTGTGCCAGGACCTGGGGGGATGGAAGCATCAGAGGACGAAGGGAATCCCATGTCAGAGCCCTTAGTGTGGAGAAGTAGAAGAATCCAACAACGGAAAATGGAGAGAGTGCAATGGTGATTTGTATCTCCAAAGACCTCATCCGTCCATTCACCAAGTCAGCAGCAGCTTCTGGACTCCACTCAACATAAACAGAGACCCTATCATTCATCCCTGGGTGATAGTGAGAAGCCTGGGGAACTAGGCTTGTAATATAGATATAGATATATATATATATAGATAGATGATATAGATATAGATATAGATATAGATATAGATATAGATATAGATATAGATATAGATATAGATATAGATATAGATATAGATAGTGAGGACACCTTCATTCTGGAACCAGCTGAGAAGTCCTTGCTTGTAAGTAGATTCTGGACCCTGCAGTAATCGAAGTGTCTCAACCCAGGCTCTGCCTGTACACTGCAGGTATTTAGACAGATGCCCCACCCAAAGATTGGGTTTTACATTTCTCTCCAGAATTTACATAGAACCTGAGAAGCTTCTCCCGAGTTTGCAAAGAGTAAGTTTCTGCCACTCATTGAAGAAGGGGCTCAGGAGAGAAGTAAAGAAAATAGTTCCTCCACACCTGAGATTGTGTACTGTGCCTGAGAGCTGACTAAGCATGGTTCACAAACTCAGGATTAGGACCTCAGTTAAGGATTCTGGTGGCAGTTTCCTTTGAGTGAGAGTGGTCATAGGGCAGATAGCCTAGCAAAATGTGGATACCTACCCTGAGTAAATCCCTTTTGTGAGTCTCAGTGTAAAACTAGACAGGAAAAGTAGAGCTGATTCCTGGTCATTTTGTGTGAAATATGTGTGATAATATATGTAAATGCCTAGAGTCACAGAGAATATGAAGGAAGAGCAGTGAGTGCAGTTATCACTGTCACTACCAATGTGTTATCATCTCTCCATGGGATTTAGAAGGACTGGTGATCAAGTGTGTTGGTTTCCTATTGCTACTGTCAAAAATAGCTACTGACTTGCTGGCTTAAAACAAAATAAACTTACTATTTTATAGTTCTAGAGGACTGAGTCTGACTGAATGTGTGTTTCCTCCCCCAAATGTATAGGTTAAAATCTTGACCCCAGTGTAATGTTCCAGGTGGCAGGGACCTTGGGATGTGATTGGTCATGAATGAGACAAATACTATACAATCGAAGCTTGACCATCCCCCTTTCTGCCATGTGGGGACCAGAGGAACTGAAAGCCACCTCACAGACCCACAGCATGACCTCCCTCCTACCCCACGATGAGAAGCCAGCTCCTTTTGTTAACATGTCTCCTCTCTGTGTCCCTGGAGCTAGAAGCCTGAACCTAGTCATTGATGAGGCTGTGTTCCTTCCAGAGGCTGTGGGACATGAGTGTTTCTTGCCCTGGGAGCTCCTAAGGCATGGCTGCCTTCCTTGGTTCTTGGCCATTCCTCTTACTCTTACCTTAAAACCAGGATCTCAGTAGCCACCAATTCTCCCTCCCCTTTGTCACATTGCTCTGCCTCTGATGCTCCCATTTGTAGGGACCTTGTGATGACCCTGGGCCATGCAGCTAATGCAGGGTGATCCCGTCTGAATAGTCTTGCTTAGCCACATCAGCAAAGCCCCTTCCATGGTGTGACGCAGCATTCACTGGGTTTCAGAGCCAGAATGTGGACACCTCAGGACACCCTCATCTGTCTACCGCAGAACAGCGGACATAAAATTAACCAAGACCAGGAAAGAACTGCAAACAATGTTCATTGTGGCTCCCTCACCCTGACTCTTCAGTCAGCCCACATCATGGTGACTCAACAAGATGTGCACCATGAGAGGCTCCAATCTGTCACTACTTGGGGCTTTGTGCCAAGGAACCACGGGAAGACACTTATTGTCTGTCACACCAGTCCAGCTCTCTCTTTTAAATAAATAAATATTCATCTGGCACCTGAGGGTGCAATGCACAAAGTTGGTAACAATGCTCTCCCCGTTGGGTTGGTGGAATGAAACAGCATGTGAGAAGTAACAAAGATCAGCCTCTTCGGGTGGAGGGAATTGCTGGTCAACTTCATGGCCCACAGGACCCCTTGGTAATGCCCTGCACTGCCTATGCTGGGGTGAGCTGGTTATTGGCAGAAAATAAGAACATGGGGGTGGAGGGGTTTCTAAAATTCGATCAATTGAGAGTAAGAAAATTGGGTTAGTAATCAAAAATTTCTCAACAAATACAATCTTAGGGCTCTACTGGTAACTACAGATATGTTCATAAGAATTAACATGGTACTTCTCAAATGCTTTCAAAGAATCAAAGAGGCAACTCTTACAGATTGTTTTTTATGAGGCCACCCCTCGGTTGAAAACACATTTGACCTATCAGGTAATGTGATAAGCCACATTAACAATGAGGGTGAACCTCACACATTCGCCTCAAAAAATGCAGAAAATATGTTTGACAAAAATGAACACATTTCATGAAAATAAAACAAAAATCTTAGCAAAATATATATTGCTGGGCGAGGTGGCACATGCTTTAATCACAGTGGCTCAGAAGGCTGAGGCAAGAAGATTGCAAGTTCAAAGACAGCCTCAATAAAAGTGAGACCCTGTCTAAATAAAACACAAAATAGGGCTGAGTAGATGGCTCAGTGGTTGAATGCCCCTGAGGTCAATATCTGGTACCCTCCCACAAAATAATATGTATAGAAGGAATTTACCTGAACATAATGAGACTTTCAGAGGAAAATTCCAAGCAAACACACTTACTTGTGGAGAACAAAATTTTTCCCTTAGTTCAGAATAAGGCAAGAATCCCTGTTCTCAATACCCACCCTTACCAGCCAAGGAGATTAGTAAAAGAAAAAAAAGACATCCAAATTGGATAGAAAGAACTAAAGCAGTCTCTCTTGACAAATGACATGTTCTTATGTATAGAAGATACTAAATATGCCATTCAAAAAATTTGTTATGACTAATAAATTTAGTAAAGTTGGATAGCAGGCTTTTATTATCAATATCAGTGCCAAACAAGGCTTTAAATCAATTAAAATATTTCATTAAGGATAAAGTTACTTTCACATTTGCTACAATTACAGTAAATATGGTTCTTTGTATACAAGGACAGTCTTTGGAATTTAAAATATCCCCAACTGCAAGATTACATATTTAAAACTCTGTTTGTTGCTCATATAATAGTTGATTACTCAAATTAAATGTTATACTCTCTCGAATAAGATAAAATGGAAATAATTCACTCATAAGATTCATAAACCATCTTTATTTATAAAATTCTATCCTAAGAATTATAATTTCATTAAGCTTCAATTGGAGCAAAAGTCTAATCACTTAAGTAAAAGCACTTACGTAAACTAAAAATGAGAGCTACATTATTTTTGAAGGCAGATAAAAAGTATTGTCAGGTTTCTTGTGCTTCTTGATGTTCAGTAGCAGATTCTTTTGAAGGTGGAATCAACCCTGAAGGGAACTTACTTCTACTTTCAGAATGCAGGGGAGGGAGGAAATCCAGCCCTTTGGGGGAAATAATGAGGAAAACACCATGGTCCTATTGAGAATGGAAGGGGGTGGTGGGCCCAGTGGAAAATATTCTTGAGATGCTCCATACATGTTTCCTGGAGGAGGTGGAAGAAAAAAAATTCTTCTCTTGAACTGACTCCTTTGATCCACTGGAAACAATGGACCTCTGATTGGAGGGAAAGGTAAGAAAGCAAATACAGAGCCAGTTGCTTGGTTTTTAGCATGGGGAGATGAATCAGTTACATGGGAATCACCAAGATCAATTTTGGTATCATTTCTATTGGTTTTAATTTCTGAAGATGAGGCCCATCCAATTTATCCAAAGGCAGCATAGTGGAACTTCTGAGTTCTGCTGATCTGGATGGTCTACGACCATAATTAGAATAATGTTCATCTTGCCTTTGTAGAGGAAGATGTAGATCAGAATATGGTTGGCTTGGTGGAAGGATCATTATCCTATGGCCCTGTTCTCATGGAGGTGCCAGGGGCCCAGCACCAGAAGGTGTTGTCTGCTTTCACTTAACCTATCACAGCTTGATTCTCTTCTTGCACCACTGGTCGGGTTGTCCAGAGGATTCTCTGGGCCCCTTGAGCCTCTTTCTCCTCCCATTGGCACCAAAGGTGAGAGTATGAATGGACCCTTCTTTTCCAAATGAGAAGGTCTTATTTCACATGAAAGTAGAACCAATTGTGAGGAACCATTTGAGGAATTCTGTCTGCCAAAGGCTGTGTTTGAAATATCAAGCACAGAAGGATCTTTTTCTACAAGTTTAAATTTGAAATCCATTTCAGTTTATTTTTGTCTATTGTGAGCATTTTGTTTCCTTAACTTATTGAGGTATGTTTCAGCACTCTGAGCTGCCAACTCATTATCATGTGCTTTTTTCTCATAGTAAATAAAGTGTCCCTGATAAGAACAAATGGTTCTTTCCAATTCTTCAAGATCTTTGGCTTGCTTTTTATAGGTTTCCAGTGGTTTAGTTATATGGCTGATCTTTTCTTCCACTTTGAAACATTTTCCTTCTTACATTACCTGGTAATTTTCCCCTTATTAAATTTTTTTGGAGTTTCATTACATTTTCTTGATATACTTGCATCATGACTTTAAGTGTATGATAAAGATTCTGATTCTCACTTTCAAACTGTATTTTCTGCTTGTAAAGATGCTTGATCTTCTGCCTTAAGATCTTTAATATATTTTATAAGGTCTTCCTTTGTTTTATCTACTTCAGATAAAAAAGTAAGAATTTTATTTCTTTCTATTTCTAAGCTTTTAAAAGAGACCTTTAACTTAGCATCATAAACCAGTTCTTTCAAAGCTCTTTTTGGCTGATCTTCTGAGTGAGCACAAATGTCTGATTCACTTTTCATTTCCATTTCCAAGTAACCACCATCTGTTAGGACTTCTCCAAGCACAGGAGCCCAATCTTTTATCTGCAGCAAGTGTTCAGTCAGAGACATAATGTGATTTTCTTTATCTCTTAGAATTTGTTCTGCATGTACTTTAGAGTGTTCAAATGTCATTTTCTGCTTATTAAGGCCATTCACTTTTTCTTTTCATACTTCAACTTCTTGTAAAAGCTATTTCCGACTTCCCTGAAGATGGGAATTTTCATTCAAAGCCTCTTTTATTGCTACCATAACTCCTTCTTTATTTATTTGACATATTCTCAAGGTTGTTTTACTTTCAGGTATTTGTGATTTGAGGAATTTTGATTCATCTACTAGGAACTTAATTCTTTTTTTATATATCCCCCTATCAATTCATCCTGTTGAGAATGTTTATTTTTCTCTTCTTGTAGCTCTTTTTCTAGAAAGAGTATTTTATCCTCATGTTTAGATACAGACCTATCCGGGTTTTCATATATTGCCTCCAAGTTTTCTGCTTTTATTTTATACTCTTTCTCCAAAATGGCAACCTTTAAAGATGACTCTAAGCCATCTTACTCTTTTTAACATGGCTAAATTTTTCAAGTAGTTCACACTTTTCTTCAATTCATCCAGAAAGTTTTAGATCAAGCTTTTTTCTCCTCTAGTGTAACACCTGCTTCTCACAGATTGATAACTTCTCCACAAAAATAAGAGAAAAATAAAAAATCCAATAGCTGTACATATCACCAACTCCCACGGACAGTCATAAGGATTAGAATGTGTTTCCATGTCTTCAAACAATGCAGACCACAATCCTGCTTACTTCTTCCTCAAGTATGACTGAGGGGCAGCTATTGCTCCTCCATCATAATAAGGCTACTTTAGCTATTTCCTCCACAACCAAACCATGCCCTGCCATGCCAAAACAGGCTGTGAACACTCAGGCCTTGTTCAAGAACAAGCCTGAACCAGGCAGTGAAGCAGACCATTGTGAACCAGCAGGTGGGGGTGCCTTCAGACATGGGCATAGGGAGCCCCAGTCATGGGCTCCCAGGGGGCCTAGCACACTCATGCTGACTGTCAGAGATGTCTTGGCCCCTTCCCTATGCTGTGAATTCTGAACCAGTGCAGGTTCAAGCCTGTCCCAATCAAGCCATAGAGAAGCCCTCTCCAGGTCACCCACTTATTGGTTTGGTTTAGGTGAGGCCAAGGCAAAACTTATTATGTGCCATCCTATAGAGTCATAATATTAAGTTATTATACATTCATAATCAGCAAGTTGGTCATTATAAATATATAGCAAAGAAAAATATAAGTGAGATCCTTTCTCAAAAAAAAAATTAAATTTTTCATGGGATTCTCACACAGAGACAGGGGACACCAGGTTATTCAATAGGAAGCAGTGTTTATTTGTGTGCATCCAGCCTCAATGGACTAATATCCAAAGGCTGAAAATTAAGTGTAGGGTGTGATCCCTAATATATTCTGGTTAGTTTCCTTTTATATACTAGGCTTTGTCTTCATATAAGGTAATACACATTCCTGTTTGACATTATATTTCCATACTACAAAGTAGCAAGAATGTTCAAAACTGGTTTCTGGAGGGCTCACAATGATACAGATGGCATAATGTTCTCTTTCATTTGTTCTGAGAAATCTCTACCACAAAATGTAGCCCAGTGGTAAAGCACCACTGGCTTCTATTCCCAGTACCAAACCAAGCAAATATCAGATGCACTTTATTTAGGGCAGAGAATTTAGCATTATAATGAGTTAGGGTGAGCAAAATTTACCCTGGTTCACTTAGAAGAGCATCTATGTATCTTTGCCTGGTTTAAGCTGGTTCTTCCAGGTCTTTTCTAAAGAGCTATTTCTGAAACAAAAAAAAAACAAAAAAACAAAAACAAAAAACAATTTCAAGTGCTGTTAGTGGTGAGCAGCTCTCTTCCTGCAATTACAGGTGTTCCTAAGTTCCTGACTGGCAGATCACCACTTTGCAGACTTTTAATGGTGGGGAGAAAAGTCAGAAGGGGGACAGAGCTTGAATTCTTGGGGGATCCCTTTCCTCTTACTATTCTAATCAACTTCATGGCAGCACCTCCAGAATTTGAGATGCAGAGAGTTTAAATGGCCTCCAAATCTAGATATTTTGTTAGGTGCAAGGCAGGATCTCCCTCCCTGAGGTAGTAGTTACTCTTTGAGGGAGATTGAAATCTATCTGAGTGCCAGCCACTCACTTTTCTCACTTACTCTACCCACTGGTATCAGAATCATCTTTCTCTCTCATAGCTCATTGCCCAAAGCCCAGGTGACCCAGGAGACCTTAAAGGCTAGTTCTGTGGGAGTGGGTGGAGCCACTCTGCATTCTACAAAGGGACACATTTGTTCTGAGAGGCTACAGTGATAGGATTGACCTGCATGTTTTCTTCTAGATCATCTTGACAGTGGGGTTGTGATGGATGCAGTCAGGTCTCCTTTAAAGCAGCTGTTATTTGTGGGTAGAGACAGACCCAGAAGTCTGTAGTCCTGGACTAGAGAGGAGAAAGCATATTTGGGCACATTGTAGAGAAATTGCTGGTTATGGGTACAAACAGAGTGGGGAAGCTTGAAAATGCCTATGAAGATCTTCCTGGGGCACTTGGTGAGAGGTTCCAAGAGGAGAGACAGGACTCCCAACCCACCAGCTTATGAGCCATCACTGCTCAAATTCCATAGATTCAAAGCCACATCTTGATGCAGTGGCAACTGCCGCAGTCTAGCTGCAGCAAAATTACCGGGGGGTGACAAACAACTTGTGTACATTGATACAGCAGGAGTGGGAGCCATTTATTGTAGGACTGGAGGGGTATTTATACATTCCACACAGCTTATCTTAATTAACATAAACTAGATACAGTAGTCAACCAATAAGAAATCTCCACACTTAATGGCTCGCTGGCATTACTTCACAAACCACTTCCTCTGGCATTTTGCCAGGCGCCATCCAGACTTGTTTACAGACTCTAACAGCAACTGCTAAGTTGTTAGTGACTGAAGCACAGAAGGCTGGAGCAGTTCAGGTCTTGGTGGGAAGGTTTCATGTCCCAAGCTTGCTGACCACTCACTGGTGTGATCAAGAGGTGGTTACCAAGTTCTCCAGGCCCTCTATAGAATACATGGAAGGATCCAAAAAAAAAAAATTCCTCAGTTTTAATGCCTGTCATGTGTGTGGGATGCAAAGCCACCTTACTACAATGTTAAGGAAGTAAAATATGCTCAATCTATATACATTCCTGGGAACCAGAATCCATAGCTGGTGCTGTGATCCAAATGAATGTGCCCTCAGGAAACTGGACAGTGCCTGAACCCACAAATACATCCATCTGAAAGTTTCCTGTTATTTTAAGAGGAGGGATTCCATAGGCCTTGCTGAGCCCTCAGACCAACTCTGAGCACTTAATTGGGACTCAACAGATACAATATTGAGTCAGAAATGTTTAAATAGGTAGAAATATGGGTGGTAATTATCTCTTTGCAAGCCCAAAGAAACTAACTAGGGTTAATCTAAGCAAGATGTGATTAGATATAGATCAAAGCAGGAGTAGGAAGCTCTGTTTTTGCCCAAGATTGGCAGTCCAGGCAGCCAGCAAGACAGGAACGGGCCTCACTCAGGAACACTGCCATGACATGTAGGGATGAGAACAAGGAACTTCTGCATGAAGCACAACATAAGCTCTTTTCAGTGATTTGTCTCTCCATTAAAAAGGGAAAAGTTTACTGGCCCAGTGTGGCTTTTACCAGCAACAGAATGGACCATGTCTATTGTGGAAGAGTATTTCTAATTTAGGTAAAGAAGTAGAGTGCTATTACGAAAGAGTAACTGTGCTAGGAACACCAGGGAGATAGACAACCAAAAAAGGCTATATAAAATATATATGCATAATATATATATACATTATGCAAGACATGTGTCCTCTCAGACCACAGTGCTTTCCCTTCAGAATAAATATATAATTCTCAGTGGTCCAAGAAGACAGTGGTATCTACATGCTGCACTTTAGCCACTCAGCATCCTACAGAAGCCAAGAAATTTCCACCCATCTTTGCTCTTTGTTCAATATCATTGGTAATTCGGGTCATAGGAACAAATTGCTGCATCTTCGTTTAAGTTAACTTGCCATCACCATTGATCTGCTGTAGGTTGGTCTTCCTCATGAGCTTGAGCACAAAGCTCCCAGATGCAGGTGGTTGCAACAGGAGCTGAGATGATGTCCCAACCACTAATGGCCTCATTACCAAAATGGAATCCAGCTACAGAAAACTGTTTACACACACAGCCATGCTATATGTACACGATGCAGAAAAGCTGAAGGGAAGTGATGATGTGGAATGAGCATACAAACTTACATCCACAAAGTGAGAATGGACTCAGTTTTAGTTTTATAATCTCTGTACCACCTTTGATTGAGGAGACAGGCCAGCACAGAGAAAGAGATGTCAGTCACCTCTAATGTAGGGGCTTCTCACATATCATGTGCACCCAGACACCTGATATAATCAACAACCAAAGCAGAAGGTCAATCAGTAAATCTGTCAAGGGACACCAAGGCCCCCTCTGCCACCATTCCAGGCCTTCCGCCCCATTAGTGCATTTACAGTGAGAGCCACAGGTTGTCTTTTGCCTTCCCAGTCATGGGGCTTGGTTGACAGATCAGTTTCACAAGGGCACATTCAAACTGGGGTCATAAAATACTATTACCCTCAAAGCTTATCCTGGGGCCTCTTTCTTCTTGAAAAATCTTAAAGTCATTTTATTGTTCTTTCTTCCAGATTTAGAATTCTAAACTAATGACTGGTCAAAATTATGAAGATAATATGTATCATAAATTCATTAAATTCAAATTAAAGATGCTGTGTGTATATGTGTGTGTGTGTGTGTGTGTGTGTGTGTGTGTGCAGTTTGTTTGCTTTTTTGAGAAGCATGCTATAGCAAAACTAACCCTGGGGCTTAGGACATATCATGTTCTCTAAGTCACACTATAATAGTAAGTGCCCAGTGTTTGGATTAAAGTCCTTGACCACACAAGTGCCTCCTCACAACAGGGAGTGTGACAGGCTGGCCTCTTAGGGAAGCTACAATTGGTCCTTGAAGACATGTTGGAGAAGAAATTCTGGTCACCAAGCAAAACAGATGGGCAGAGCAGGAAGAAGTTATAATGGCCCGGGGAGGTGTTAGGGTTTCTGGGAGTCACCAGGAAGTAACAGCATGGGGTGGCTGGAGCAGCAAATATTGTCTGAAAGGTCTGGAATCCTGAGGTGTTAGATAATGCCTCAGCAGGGCCCTGATTCCTCTGGAAGCTTCAGAGAAGGGTCTGCCCTAGCTCCTCTCTGAGTGCCTGATAGTTCTTTGGATGAGGCAGTGGGGTACAGGGTCCACATGGCACCCTTCCCACATGCATATCTGAGTCTGTGTTCAATTTTCTCTTCTGATACAGTCCCCAACTCATGTTGGATTAGGCACCCAGCCTGCTCCAGGATTATTTAATCTTAATCAGCTCTACCTGCAATGACTCTTATTTCCCATGCAGGTCACAGTCTGAAGAACCAGAGGTAGAAACTCAGGAGCAGGAGAGGTCACCATCTAAGCCAGGCATTGCCTTAGGTGGAATATCAACTTCACTTTTTTCCTTTGTTCAAAAACAGAATATTAGAGAAACCCATCCTCAGGACTATACCTAACTTTTTATTTTTTATAACTCCCTCATGCATTAATCTCTTAATGAATACCTTTCTTCCAGAGACTTGAACAAAGAAAAATTGATTATCTATTCCCACACAAGATAAAATTCATATTTATAATTCCTCATGAAAACTGCCAAGGTAACCAGTTAGGAAACCATAATCACACAGCGAGCTGACAGTGATGTGAGTGTTGGAATCTGGATATTCCAACCAAGACTTCGATGAAGTATAGGAAGTAGTAGATTAGTAAAAGCAGGCAAAATTCCCTGGAGAGCCAAGCTCTTCCTCTCACTAGCAAAATATCTGACTTGAAGATGATGAAGGAGAGCTCCAGACCTGGACAAGGTGCCCTGGAGAAGATCTCAAGGTCAAACAATGTCAGGGGCCATCAGCGCCATCCCACAGCACCTCTCACACAGGCAGGGGCAGTATGGCACCCCTCTTGTATTGAAGACAGTAAGGTCTAGGGAACTGGCACTGCCTGTTCAAGGTCTAGGCGACCAGGATTACAGGGCCATGTATGCTTGTTCTTAGCTGAGTCTCCCTCAACATGCCTTGGATAGACACGTTTATTCCCAAATAAGTGCCATACCAGGACCCTCATATATATGCTTATCATTTGACTTAGGCACTTGCCATATTATCTTTATTTTATTTATTTATTTGTTTGTATGTTTTAAATACACAACAGTGGGATACATTACAATTCTTATTACCCATATAGAGCTCAATTTTTTCATATCTTTGTATATAATGTATGTTCAGACCAATTCATGCCTTTATACATGTGCTTTTTTATTACAATTATTATTACACATATATGCCACAATTTTTCATATCGATGTTTGTATATAAAGTATGTTGACACCCAATTCAAATCTTCATACATGTACTCTGGATAATGATGTACATCATGTTATACCATTCTTGCTAGTCTCCTGCCTCCTTTCCATTCCACCCCTTCTGTTATCTAGAATTCATCTAATCCTTTGTTTTAATTAAAGAGAAAAATGCAAGCCCTCCTCTAGGAGATTAAGGCCTATGCAAATGCAAAAACTTCCTGCCACTAAGATGGCACCATCTTCCTCAGTTTCTTGAAGGCAAGAGTTTTAGGGTTGCTGAGAGTTGGGAAACAGAAAAAAAATAAGGCATGAGCAAGTAGAAGATTTCTGGACTATGGTGCACTGTTTCCCCAGACTCCAGGCCAAAACGTAGAACATAATGAATAATGAAACCAAGGCTCATGTATATAGATCTCCATCCTTGCTCTGTTGGCTGTGGGTGGTGAAAATGTGGATGTTGGAGAAAGAAAGTGGATAAAAATAGCAATGACTCTCTGTCATGTATTTGTTAGAATGTTTTTTTAATTCAGATTGACAGATGTTTCCACTACAACTCCATATTTCAGGAGCTGGCTAGAGGTGAAGGAGGTTGTAGTCAATGCTCCTGGGGCCTCTGAGAGATGTTAATAGATATCCTTTTAAGATCAGCCTCCACAAAATAAAATTTATAGTCCAATAACGAATGTCTAGCTACAGGGCAGAAAATGGCTAAAATACAGAATATCCAGGACACCACTAATTATTGGGAAACCATTGGTTGCTTTGTCTTTGACCCTTGGCCTTCAAGAAAAGAAAGAATAATTTCTCAGCAAACTGTTTTCAGCAATTTCTAGAAACGATGCCAACTTGTACAGAGACAGACTCAAGTCTCATGTAGGTAAGAGTTCAGGCATCTTTCCTCTATTGTCGTGTGTACATTCATTCTCAAATAAGTAATGCATACAACTTTGTAAAGAAACAGATTTAAGGAACTAGAATTTTGTTTTATTGCATTTGCTCTTGAATAATGTATAGAATGTGTAGATCTTAGGTGTATTTTCCACAATATGGGTCATTTTTCACCTCAAGCCCGAAATTCTGCCTGGAAAATAAGCTTAAAACATTTATTCCAACGTGAAAATTTTGTGACATCATGATTTGTTGTAGATTTCCCATGGAACTCATGTTTCTTACAACATAACCCCTCTCCACATCCTAGCTTTGGGCTATAGAAAAGAAGTGGCTTATCTATTACTGGGGAATCCCACTGATTCTGCTGGTGCCACAAAACTCATATTCACCAAAGAAGAACCATCTGTGCTGACAGTGACCCCAAAGCCATGTTATGCTTAATACATGTTAGGATTGTTCCAAATCTTTTGCATACATAGCTTACTAAATTCTCAAAGCAATCCTGCCTGCCTTGTATCATTGTTATTATATTTCAGGAATCTACTGAAATTTGTAGAGCTATTAAAGATCTGAGTACGGATTTGAGCCCAGGCAGTCAAGCCCCAGATCTGTCCACAGCTACTTTTCTATGTCTACCATATGAGCTTTGACTCAGCCTGTTCATCTTGTTTCCTCCTGTCCCTGAAGCTAGAGACAGAACTGGAAAGGGCAGGTAACTCAGTAGAACCAAGTGTATTTTGTTAAAAAGATTGCCCAGGTGCAGGTCCAAGGAGCATTGCTCTTTTCTCTTAAATTGCTTCTTATAAGCAAGATGTGGGCCTGGAATTTCCCAAGGCTGTGTTTTTCAACTCTTGGAGAAAAATTGCCCTCCATAGATGCCAGCATAGACAAAGATAACTTATGCAAATGAGAGAAAGAAAAAGACCTGCTGTTCTAGGGACTAGCCCAGCCTGAACTTCCCACCAGAGGGCTAACAAACTCCTTTTGTATGCATGAACTGTTTTGATATGGTAATGGGGTACTTGCCACTTTATGAGACTTGACAAAGGAAAATGCAGAGTAAATGCAGGCAAGAGAAAGAACAAGTTCTCACATTTAAACATATACAAAATGACACAGACAGAAGAAGCTCACATTATAGCCATGTAACTGAGACCCTAAAAGACCTGACATCTGTGCTGACTGTGATCCCAAAGCCTGTTCAGACAGATATTCCCATACTGAAGCTATAAATCAGAGAAAGAGTAGATGAGAAAACCTGTTGAGCAGACAAGCTTACCATTCTGTGCCATGGACCACTGCCAAAGAACCTCTGTGTTAGCTAAGGTGTGCTGCTACAATATCCAAAATCAACTCCCATAACCTAGTACACAGATGAAAACAATGTCAGAGCATAGAGACTATGGGCTACACTTCTAAAATACACAGGCCATAGACACAATTAGGAAGTCCAATTACTATCACATTTAGTCTTTGCTTACCTGGTCTTACAATGAATGCTTAATCTTGGGCAGTTCATGAGAGGCCCCAAGGCCAAGAGTTTAAAAACCACTTCAATTGTTAGAATTGTTAGAATTCAAAACCAAAAAATAATAATAATAATAATAACAAAACCACTCATGATGTTATCATTTAAATACTTTGTATGAATATCTATTTGCACAAAAATAGAATTATTGCATAATATGAATTTAAAATCTGCTTTTTGTAATGCGAATTTGATATAAATAGTTTTCAATAAAATTTAACCCTTTAAACAACTGAATGTTTCTTAATTGTAATAATCTCTTGCTATTTATTTTCTTCTGTGCAAATTATTAACTGAACTGTTATACATGGAGTTGGAAACTTAGAAAACTATATAATTATTTGGTAAATTTTAGAATTTTCACATAATGTCATTTAGAAAGAAAAATTCTTCCTGAATTATTTAAGCCAACCAGAATGGCAACCAATAAGCTATAAGTGATCCAAATTGACTTCTATGTATCTTTTTAAACAGAAGAATTGATGGGTAATGGGATTTCACCTTACTAAATTATTTTTTTTCCAATACAAGTTAATAGCAGTGCTGGAGCAATTAAAGGCATTTACGTGTTTTATGGAAACTTTTCTAGTGAACAGAACTAGAGTTTTCAGTTGACTTTCTGGTTTGGCTTTTAGCTGAATTTAAAATTGGAGTTATATAATAAACAGGAATTTGAAGCATAAAGGGGAGAAACCATAAAAATTTAATGAGTTCTTTGATTCTTTTGTGCCCAGCTAAATATTTTATGTGAGGATTTTGGAGAAATAAAATTTTACAGTAAATTAACATTTCTATTGGAGTCCTAGAGAATTTTATCTATAGAGAATTAGAAAAAGAAAACAATAAGACCCCTTTCAGCTGGGGAATAATTGCTAAATTTTCATAAACACCAGACTAATCTTCAAAGCCAATGAAGCATTTTCTATTACAGTAATTTAAGGTGAAATGGGATGTTTCTTTATCAGGAAGCCAAGTTGGAAAAAAGCAAGTTGTGGTAATGTCTCTACAACACAATTTCATGCAATTGGGAAGAAAAATATATTTGGGGGAACTTTAGTCAGGGACAGAATAATGCAATTTTATTTTGGAGGTAATTTACCTAATTCAGTGTATCTTTTGGCCTTTGTAGGCCCTTGAAAGACTTTAATGTTTACAAAATTTCTAATTCACTTTTTTGCTCAGAGACTATCCCTCAAAACCATCAGACTTCTGTTTTTACTTTGCTTGAAGACTGGAAAAAGGTTATTAAATGCAACATTTGGAAATATTTGTGTTGTCCTGTTGCATCCATTTATATTTAATCATTTTTCTTATTAAATTCCATTTCCCCAAATACCACAGAACTATAATTTTTCTACTGATAGTCTTTATTTATATTGGGGACCTCAGGGCCCTAAAATCCTGAAAGAAAAGATAAAAGAATAACTTTCATAACCAGCAACCATATATCTAATCCAATTTAGTTGATTTCTCTCAGAAAATAACATGCCACAATTCTGTGAAGTTCTAAAACTATTTTTAAAAAAGATAATTTTTGGTCCTTTCTATGAACTTAGTATATAATCATCTGATTCGAATATCCATGGGAAGGACCAACACAAATAAGGTTTTTATTTTTTAAGTTCTCTTAGTGAATACTGGAAATCCAAATGCCTAAAAGGAGATTGTATTCTGTTTGAATTCTTGGTCACAGAATACAAGTTGCAAAGAGGCATGTGATGTGAGCCATGGGCAATAAGATAGGCTGGGGCAGACTGGGTTTAGAACCCAGGACTTGCTCTCTTGCCAAGTAAATATTTTCTGCCATTCCTGATTTTAAATTGGGAATTTCTAATAAAATATAAAAAAAAACACATACAATTAGGAAATTTTGATACACAGCATGTTAACAGATGTTTGGAATTTGGCCTTCAAAATATTTTTTCCAATAATTCGTAGACTGAAAAGATTTTAGTTGACCTGGAAAATATGTATCAATCTTAAATAAAATTATTCTGTAAACTGTTTTTTGTTAACTGGATTTATTGTATTATTCAATTTAATTTGATATTATGTACTCTTTGAAGCAGTGAATTTGGGAACAATTTGTGTCATTGATTGCTTCTCCATAGTGTGTGGAGAGTTTTTGGATGTCTTCCTTTTGTTAATCCAAAGATCCTAGAGATCCTGGTATGAAAAATGAAAACAATTATATGACTAATTAAAATTAAAATATTTGCATATTTATCCCAATATTTAGAATTTTGTTATGTTTCTTTTCTTTTCTTTCTTTTTTTTTCTTTGTACTGGGGATTAAACCCAGGGGAACTATACCATAAGAAACATCACCAACACTTTTTTATTTTAAGACAGGTTTTGCTAAGTTGCCAAGCCTGGCCTTGAACTTGTTTTAATTCTGTCTTAGCTTCCAGAGTCACAGGGATTATAGGCATGTGCCACCACATCTCTCTAATAGTATTTCAGGTGAAAGATTTTTTAAGGTATGGTATTATTCGGCTAATCAATCTTCCATTTTACATATAAACATAATAGAAAGTTCTTGTTAAGGACATTTCAAAGAGGGAAAATATCATAGATTCATTTTTATCCTAATTTTTATTAAATATGATTTATTCTACAAATAGTACTTAATAACACTAGAGGGAGTAACAAAGAAGAGAAGGAAGGAAGGAAAAAGTTACCTGTAACTCTTACCTTAAATCTAGTAACTATCTTCAGTTTTCATCTTATCCTCTATATATGAATAGTATTATAACTGTGAATATGGGTAAGTGCCAGTTTGATTCTGTAAAGACACATCATCATAGATACCTGCATAGTTTTGAGTATTATAATAATTTGTATGACCATCATTGTTAATGTCTTTTTATTGTTGACCAAACTGAAGAAAACTGCATCACATAAAACACTCTATCTGCTGGGCCCATGGCACATGCCTGTAATCTCAGCAGCTGGGAATGCTGAGGCAGGAGAGGCAGAGGCAGGAGGATCGTGAATTCAAAGCCAGCCTCAGCAACAGTGGGGAGCTAAGAAACTCAGTGAGACCCTGTCTCTAAATAAAATACAAAATAGGGCTGGGGATGTGGCTCAGTGTTTAAGTGCCCCTGAGTTTAATCTCTGGTACTCCAAGAAAAACAAAAAACAACCAAAAAACACTCTATCCTTGGGAGTTCCATTGTTTTCCAAGTTTTGATAATGTAACTAATATTATAATAAATTTATTTAAGCAGTTATCCTGTGCTCTTATGTAGGGCATAAATTTTCAGGTTACGCACATACACAACAAAGAAACATGGTTCACAAAAATGCAAAGTTTTGTGGCTCCTAATTACACAGATAAAATTGTTTTTCAAAAATATTATACCAACTGATGACAAGATACACTATACTTTAAATCCTTAAAAAGTGAAACAGATTATAATTTAAGGCAAGTTTTATTATAGGGATAGTGTTATATTTATGACTACATGACTGCAGTGATTATATTTTACTTTCAACAAACACATAGAATTAGAAAAAAAGTAGGTCATATCTTTCACATTTTATTCCCCAATTATCTTAGCAGTGAATATTGATATGGTGAAGGAAGTCGTACAAAAATGAAAGAAACCTTTACTGTATATTCAGGTTGGGTATTATAATTTTCAAAAAATATAGAATGAACCATAGAGCCTATGGGCCTCACATGGCTCAGGAGGTTGGTCTGATATGCTGACAAAGTATTTTTGGTCTGATGGGTGGCTGACAAAAACATTTTTGGCAAAATTTAATATTTAGCTGTTGCTCTATATAAATTCATGAAATTGGAGAATTAAATTAAGTCAGGTAAAGGAAAAATTAGTTGCTCTCATGTAAATATATTAGGTGAAGTCATATTCTTTGCCTATAACATCCAAATAGTTTTTCTGCCCTTGAAAATATTACAACACTTAATATCCATGAAATCATCCTATTTCTGAACTGTATTCTACAAAACTGTTTTAATCTCTATTCCACTAACCATAGTCACATATTCATATATTCAAAAACCAAGATTATGAGATCATGTGTCTACAATGTAACTTAACAATCAAAAATTTGAAAGTACCATATTGATATTTATGAACTTTTAGACTTATTGAAATGGTTGAAATGATGTTGAATACAAGGAACTTCATGTGAGAATATCTTACAAGTTTTATCAAATTTGTCACTTTCATTTGTAGTGAGTAATAAAGTTTTAAAAATGGCATTTCAGACACACTAGCAGGTAATTCAATCTAACATTGAAACCAAAATTTTATTTTGAAATCATCATATTTTGACAGAAATCTATTTATAATGAAAGTAAATTGAAAACTTTTATGTTATTAGAAATTTAATAAACCCTGAAAAAAATAAAATAGCTACCTCATTTTACTCCCTAAAATTCCAATAGTTTTTTACTCCCTAAAATTCCATAATTTCCTTAAATTCATGAGAAATACCAAATCCAAATAATTTGAAAAAAATCTTGTGCACAAATATAAGAAAAAAGACTCTTAAGAATGTCACTGAAGTCATCCTGAATCTAAATATGCAACAAAATACAAATCTAAATACTATTTGATATTTAGGAAACAATATCTAGTTACTGATTTGGAGAACAATCCTCTCTTCAGAAATGGTCTTTTAAAAATTAGAAAATATAAATTTTATATTTAAAGAAATAAATATAAAGAAAGTTTTGGGGAAATTTAGGCCTGATTTTCATTACATTCTGATTTTCAATTTTTAAATTCTTTTCACTTATTTTCCAAAACTAAAGTTTATTATTGAATTCCAACTTAGTTTGTAAGTTTTCTGTTCCCTCCCTTAACTTATTCAAAGACAATTTTGTATTTGACTACCTATTTCTAATTTTATTGTAAAGGAAAATATAATAATAATTTTATAAGAATAGCTATCAGTAATTAAAAACTCAGTTACGTCAAGGCATGTATCTTTGGACTCCGAATATGCATTTTCTCATCTGAATTTCACAACAGTCCTCTAAAGAACAGTATTATCTTCATGTTATTGATTGGAAAAGTGACTTTCTCTCTTAATATTTCTCTTTATATGAGAATATAAATATATGGTTATTAATAAATAATTATTATTTAATAATTTATATAATAAATTATTTGGTAATTCCAGAAGAAGTCATATTCTTAGACTGGGGTCATGGTTGGGAGAGAAAGACCTAGAAACAAAGTGCAGTTTCATCATGACATAGCAATGGTACTGCTTCAAATGGAAATTATTGGTGTTGACCTTGATCACCTGGCCAAGGGAGTATCTGTCAGGCTTAGCTTTTTTTTTTTAATCACAAATTTCCACTGAATATTTAAAAGATGATAAAAAATTGATTTATGTGCTTCCTCTTAGGAACAATTAGAATCAAATGTTACAAATTAGAATCATAATGTTAATATTGAGTAGGAAAGATTGCATTGAAATGAATCCACCTAAAACTAGCTAAAATTGATAAGATGTTTGAATTTTCTATCCAAGTTAAAATTTCACTTTTTTATTATTTTTTTAAATTTTAATCACAAATTTCCACTGAATATTCAAAAGATGATAAGAAGTTGAAAGCACAAAATCAACCTGAAAATTTCCTTTAAGTATTAAGAGGCTTATACTCCAAAATATATCAGACTTTCACCAATGCAACACAAAGGCTGGTGTAATGTGTTCATTAAAATATTTGAACACCTTACCTTTCTGGAATCACACATACATATGTTGGCTTTAAAACCTAAGTGAACAAGTTTACCTTTTATTCCTTCTTACCCATGACCTGTATGCCTATTATTTGTAGAAAATAATAGGAAAGAGAGAAACTTCCAAATGTTGGTAAAACAGATAATCAAGAAAGTTAAAAGAAGTGATAATTCACAAGGTGTATAATAATCATATTTATACCATATATGCATATAATAATAATGTTATTATGATAAATTATTTGCATAGAATTAGTTGTTGATAACTGGAACTCCCATAAACTGATCTAGACACGATTCTTACTCAGTGATATTTACACAAATACATAGGACATGTTTTGAAATATGTCAGTAAAGAATTTACTCCTCATCTGTCTTATTTTTCATGCTGGCTAATTCATTCAAATTCCCCCTCTTTGTTTTCTAGAGTATCAGCCATGGGTTTCCATCCATGATAAAGTAGAAAGTCCATTTGAACAATAGTTGCAAAAGTTTTAAGGATATCCCTGAAGATTGGCCTTATTTAATCACTCAAGATAGAAATTCTTTAGAGAAATGTATCAACCCTCTATAGGATGACATAGCACATAAAATTATATCTGTCTGGTGAAGTATTTAATAAAATTTGGCACATAACAGAATCTGAAAATTAGGAATAAGTACTCTCCCTCAACAGAACAGCAAAGTCCACTTAAAATAATAGATAAATTGATGCTGAATTTAGTTATTTCAGAATGACTTATCTTCAATCTGATGTAAAAATAGTTGCACTTTTATTCAACACTTTTATTAAGCATCTATTTTTCAATGCTGAGGATATAGTTATAAGAAAAGCAGGCAGTAGTCCTTTCTCTCTGAAGCATATGTTTCAGGTTGGTGGAGTGTGTGTGTGTGTGTGTGTGTGTGTGAGAGAGAGAGAGAGAGAGAGAGAGAGAGAGAGAGAGAGAGAGAGAGAGAGAGAGAAGATAGAGGAGAAATAAATATGTTTATAAAATGTCAGCCGGTAAAATGTGCAGTACAGAAAAACAGGACAGGAAGGGCTTAAGGAACATAGAAGAAAAAGATGCAAATTTAAATAGGGTAGTCTGGGAAGAGTGTGCTGAAAATCTGACATGTGAGCAACACCTGAGGAGACAAGGAGTGAACCATACGTGGTAAAAACTTTCCTAGCAAAGAGAGTAGGAAGCACAAAGGCTGTGAAGCAGGAGCATATCAGGCCTGTTTTGAGAATAGCAAGGGGTCTTCCATGGCGGGAAAAATGTGGATGGGGCAGAATAGTAAGAGATGGATTTAGACAGGTGGAGGAAACAGATCGTGTGGGACTTTGTAAGGACTGAGAAGGGTTTCTGGCAAAAGTGTGACATCTGAACCCAGTTCTAAAGTTTGTTCTGGCTATACTTTAGGATTGTAAGTAGGAGTCCATTGCAGTGATCCATGTGAGAATGGGTGGTGCAATGGAGATGGTGAGAAGGGTGGAACTTGAGCTGTTTTGAAAGGTGAGCCGGCTGGTTTTGGTGCCCAACCAAATGTGGGATGTGAGTTTCTTTTTGGCATGGGCAACAGGGACTATGCAGGATTTTCAGAAATTTCTCTTCTCTTGTCTGCACAATAAAGAGTAGGAAAGAACTGAGATTTACAAGGTTCTCTGTAGAGACTTTATAATTATACACCCTGAAGAGGGAAAGTAATCAACCTAGAGCTATTAGAGATAATAGAACAGGAGAAAAACTGCAGGTCAAAAGATACAATGACACAATTCAGTCTGATACTCAAATACCTTTACTAGGAAGCTAAAAATATAATAGTGAAAGACTTCAAATTAATTATAGCCACAAAATTGAATTACGTGTTAATTAAGCTTGTGTGAGGATATGTATCTCTAAAAAATTCTACAAAAGTTTAAAGATGAAAAAAATAGAGAAATATGTCCTATTCCTGGCTTGGAAGATCAAATGGAAGCGGTAACTTTTTATGGCTTAATCTGTGGTTTTTATGTAACTTCAGCTGAATTCCAATGATGTCATTGGCATTTTATAGAATTCAAAATAATTGATTTTACAGTAAAAATAGTGAGATAGAGAAGCATACTAGAGGGCTAATGAAGGAATAATAATTAGCTCAAAAATAGACTGTTTTAAAAAACAATAACTTATCTGCTGTAATACTGCATTAAGAGGAGAAATACAGACCTTTAAATAATACAGAGCATGCATTAATAATTTTAAATACATATGAAAACACAATACATTGCAAATGAAATTAATGGAATTATAAAGAATATAATTTTCTTGTACATTCTGCTGGGAGTAACTATTTCAGTAAGGTACAAAAACAAATTTTCCCTCAAAGAATTGTAATTTAAAAAAATAAACTCATATACAAAGAGAGTTTGATTATTTAACCAAAGAGGAAAAGCAGTTTAGATTATTGGAGAAGTTGTGAAGAAAAGATGGGCAAAAGTGTCTGAAGAAAATTCAAGTATCTTCAAAATTACAATAAAACAAGGAAAAAATAGTAGCAAAATATTTTAAGTTACTCAAGAGGTCTAAGCATTGGAGGATAATGTTAAATATTCTTTAGAGTTTCTGATAATTTTCAAATTTAATATAGCAGAATGATGTTTAGTATATAAAATACACAAAGAGCTTATAAAATTTCAAAAATTGTCACCAAATCTCCAATACACACACACACACACACACACACACACACACACACACTAATTCAAAATAAAAAATCTCTAACATTATTTATAAACAAAGATATAGAAATTAGTTCTGTGGTCAGCTACATACCTGGGAATAAGCCCACATCCAGGGGCAGCTGATGAATCTTAAAGAAAGCTACCTCACACCATAGAAGCGACACTATTGATGGATTCAATTCTCCACCAGGGCAATATTTTAAGTCAGCTTTAAAATATTTTTTAGTTTTATTCTGGGAAACCCATTTGGTAGAGAGATGAGATGGAAGGGGAGGGGAGGGGAAGGGGGGATAGGAAGGGCAGCAGAACAAAATAGACATTATCATTGCTATATGTATATATGGGACTGCATGACCAATGTGATTCTGCAAACTGTACACTCAGAAAAATAAGAATTATGCCCCATTTGATTCAAATGTATGAATTGTCAAGATCATTGTACTGCCATGTGTAACTAATAAAAAAAAGAAAAATAATTTGAAAACATATAAATGTTTCATGCACAAAGATATGTAATAGACAGCAACAACTAGAAACAAAAAATAAATCTTTCACAATTTGAGAAAGATCAAGTAACCTGTAGTTCAGTGATTCCATGCATAATACAGATTCATGTTTACTATGAATCTGAGGTAGGAAACTAATATTTGCCACATAAGGTTTATAAGGAAAAAGAGCAAAATTCTCTCCATGTTCCAAATACAGAACAATGTTTCCTATGTTTAAAGGTAGAAGATACAACTAAGAAATGTAGTTGAGTGCAGGTGAAAGGAATTTGGATATAATTGGTGGCAAATTTCAAAAGCTATGAAATAATTAATGTGAGTGTGTACTTGTATTAAGGAATCAGTTGGAAATGCTTGGGTGTTACAACAAATGGATCAAATGACCATTTCCTTATTTTTTTACTTCCTTAAACAATGCAGCTCATTTCATTTGAGAGCTGGGGTGAGCGTGAACACTGTCTGTTGAGATCTTTGTTCTGTGGTCCCTTGGGGCAGGGAGTCATGGGGGTAGGGGTGGAGTAGAGGAAGCTGCCCCAGTTTGTCACACTGCATGGAAGGCAACTGGGTCACAAGACTTCATGTCTTTGGGGAGCTGTCAAGCTGTGCTGGATCCCAGTAGTTGTTGCCATGTGAAGCAGGTCCTTGGCCAGCAGGACAGAGGTCAGTGGTTAGGAGGTCAGGGAGAAAGTCCTGGGATGGAGGGGGGAGCAGCCTGCTGGAAGACAAAAGTTACCTGGAGGGCTTCCCCCCACCCCAGCCAAGGATTGAATCCAGGGGTGATTAATCACTGAGCCACATCTTAAGTCCTTTTTAATATTTTATATAGAGACAGGGTCTCACTGAGTTGCTTATTGCCTCTCTAAGTTGCTGAGGCTGGCTATGAACTTTCAATCCTCCAGTCTCAGTCTCCCCAGCTGCTGGAATTACAGTCATGCACCACCACGCCTGGCTGAAGTTTATGATCACCCCACATGACCTAGGATTTGGGGGCATGGTTGGAGTTTGGTGACATTAGAGTGTGGCAGAGGACAAGGAAGTCAGTTATACGTATCCACTTGCCCTAATGAGGACATGGTGGGCAAGGCTCCAGATGCCAAGATCTTTAGGACCTCGTGCAGGATTCCAATGGGCCCCTCATTCTGGCTTAGTCCATCTGAGATGGGAAGGGCTGAGATCAGAGGGGGTCTACCAAGGACAGCTCTCCTTCTCGTGTTTGAGCCTAAAGCTGGGATGCAGAAGGATAGTTCTGGCCCTGGGGTAGGAGCTCTGAAAGAGCAATATAAGGGAATGGGCATCTTGGCCCAACCTAAGCCTTGTCAGGGTAGCTTGGTCTTTCCTGGTCCTCTCTTTGGTGCTCAGGAATCTGGGTTTGCAGTTTGGGGTCCCTTCCATCCTCATTCATTCTGGAACCTTCTGCTTTCCTATTGGGAAGGCTCTGAGTGAAGAGCCTAACCTGGGAAGATGCTGAGTGCATGGGCTATCATTCTGGGACCAGCACTCCCAGGACATGTTGGTGCCATCGTGAAGACTGGAGAAGGGAAGCAGAGCATGTGGAACCTTCTCTGAAATAAGTGGCTTAAGTGAAGATGCCTGCAGGTCCCTCCCTTGATGAGAACACCTCTGCCCACACCCTACCTCTTTCCTCAGCACTCCTCTGCACCCACCTTTCTCTTTCTCATGGGGACAGGCCACCCTCTTCTCCAGGAAAAATAACCCATCTGCTTGGGATTCCCTCCTTCCTGGCCTCCTTCAGGACTTGCAGAACTTCCCCTTTTCTTATTTTAAATATTTTTTTAGTTGTTGATAGACCTTTATTTATTTATAAAACATGATGTTGGGAATTGGACCCAGTGCCTCACACATGCCAGGCAAGTGCACTACCACAGAGGCCAGCCCCAGCCCCCGCCCCAGCCCCAGCACTTTTCCTTTCCTTACTGGCTTCTTGTTTGTGCCTTAATACACACCAAGGACTTTCTTGCCTCTAGCAACAAGAGCAGTATCACCTTCTCTTCATGCCCCAGCTCCCCAAACTAGGCCTTGCTGAAGACTAAGTAATAAGCTATTTCTAAAAGAATTTTTATTAGCTAATTCATAATGTAACAATAACTTAAACTTTTGAAATAAAAAAAAATAACTCAATCTAACAACTAATTTTATATTTTTGTAATTATCATACTATTCATGTCCCTTAAAAACAGCTGTACTGATGTGGAATCAAAACAGAGCAATCTGCATGTATTTAAAGTGAATAGTTGGATAAATTTTGACACATGAATTCACCCACAAATCCATCATTACCATCAAGATACCCCTAGAGGGGTTAGTCTTTTCGACCCTTAATGCCACCGAACCTTATACCCAACCGGCATTCGGGTTCGAGGGTCTCACCCCTAGAGGGTAAAGTCCTCTCAACCATGTGTTTGGTGGTACTTGATATCCACCCAGGTTCGAGGGGTCTTGCCCCTAAAGGGGGGAGTCCCCTAGACCCTGAGTGTGGTTGTATCTTATCTCCCCCTGGCACATGTGTTCGAGGGGGGACCACTGGACCCTTGGTGTTTCCGTACCTGATTCCCCCCATGCATCTGGGTTCGAGGGGTCTCGCCCCTAGAGGGGGGCTTCTCTGGAACCTGGGTGTGGCTGTACCTGATTTCCCCCAGCACATGTTTTGAGGGGCCTCGATCCTAGAGTGGGGAGTCCCCTGGACCCTGGGTGAGGCTGTAACTTTTCCTCCCAGCACCCGGGTTTTACTAGTCTCGCCCCTAGAGGGGAGCATCCCCTGGACCCTCGGTGCGGCCATAACTTATCTCCTCCCTGTACCGGGTTGGAAGGATCTTGCCCCTAGAAGGGGGAGTCCACTGGACCCTGGGTGAGGTGGTACCTAATCTCCCCACAGCACCCGGTTTGAGAGGTTTTGCCCCTAGAGGGGGCCATCCCTATAACCTGGGAGCGGCCATACATTATCTTCCCCCAGCATCTGGATTAGAGAGTCTCTCCCGGAGAGTGAGGAGTCCCCTCGACCCTGTGTGAGGTGGTACTTGATCTCCCCCCCAGGTGTTATGGGTCTTTCCCCTAGACGGGGGAGTCCCCTGTTACCTACGTGCAGCGGTACCTTATCTCCCCTCCCCCTGGCATGCGAATTTGAGGGGTCTCAACCCTAACAGGGGGACACCTTGACTCTGGGTGTGGGCGTACCTGATCTTGCCCTGGCAACTGGGTTAGAGGGATCTCGCCCCTAGAGGGAGGAGTTTCCTGGACCTTGAGTGCAGCGATACCTGATCTCCCCCCGGCACCCATCTTCGAGGGGTTTTACCACTAGAAGGGTGCGTCCCCTGAACCCTGAGTGGGGCTATACCTCATCTAAAAGCGGCACCTGTGTTCGAAGGGTCTCGTCCCTAGAAGGGGGCATCCCCTGAACCCTGGGTGCGGCTGTACCTCATCTCTCCCCCAGGACCCGGGTCCAAAAGGTCTTGTCCCTAGAGGGGGCAGTGCACTGGACAATGGGTGTGGACATACCTGATCTTCCTCCAGCACCTCGTTCGAGAGGTTTCGCCCCTAGATGGGGAAGTCCCCTGGAACCTAAATGCAGCCATATCTGATCTCCCCCTGACACCCGGGTTCGCGGGATCTTATCACTAGACGGGGCATCCCCTCATCCCTGGGCGCTGTTGTACCTGACCTCCTCTAGTCACTGGGTTTGAGGGCTCTCACCCTTAGGGGAGGTGTCCCCTGGACATTGGGAGTGGCAGTACCTGGTCTCCCACCAGCACCCAGGTTGGAGATGTCTCGCCCCTAGAGGAGGGAGTCCCCTGGAACCTGGGTGGGGCGGTAAATGATTTCCCCTTGGCACTGGGTTCGAGGGGCCTTGCCCAGAGAGTGGGATGTCCCCTGGACACTGGGTGCGGCCGTACCTGATTTCTCCCCAGCACCTGGTTCGATTGGTCTTGCCCCTAGAGGCTAGAGTCCACTGGACACTGGGTGCGGCTGTACCTGATCTCCCCCGGCACCTGGGTTCAAGGGGTCTTGTCCCTAGAGAGGGGCGTTCCCTGAACCTTGGGTGCAACCATACCTGATCTCCCCCCAGCACCTGATTCAAGAGGTTTCGCCCCTCAATGGGAGCATCCATTGGACCCTGAGTGCCGCCATACCTGATTTACCCCCAGCACTTGGTTCCAGTGGTCACACCCCTATAGGGTGGTGTTCCCTGGACCCTGGGTGCAGCTGTGCCTGATCTTTCCCAGACATCTGTGTTCGAGGGGTCTTGCCCCTTAAGTGGGGGGACCCATGGACACTGGCTGCTGCCATACTTGATCTCACCATGGCATCAGGTTTGAGAGGTCTCTCCCCTAGAGGGGGGAGTCTCTGGACCCTGGGTGCAGCCATACCTGATCTCTCCCCTTCACCCAGGTACGAAGGTTCTCACCCCTAAAGAGAAGGACCGCTGGACCCTGGGTGCAGCCGTACCTGATCTTACCAGCACTCAGGTTTGAGGGGTCTCTCCCCTAGAAGGGGGCATTCCCTGGTCACTGGGTGAGCCGTACCTGTTCTCTCCCCTGCACTTAGTTTGAGGGTCTAGCCCCTAGATGGGGGAGTCCACTTGATCCTGGGTGCATTGATACCTGATCTTTCTCTGCCACCCAGGTTCAAGGGGTCTCTCCCCTAAATGGGGGAGTCCACTGGACCCTGGGTGAGGCTGTACCTGATCTCCCCTGGGCACCATGTTTGAGGGGTCTCACCCCTAGTGCGGGAAGTTTCCTGGACACTGGGTGCAGCTGTACCTGATCACTTCTCGGCATATGGGTGCAAGGAGACTGGGACCTAGAGGGGGTCATTCCTGGATCCTGGGTGCTGCTATACCTGATCTCCCCCCCAGCATCTGGGTCGAGGGGTCTCTACCCTAGATGGGTGAGTCCCCTGGAAGCAGGTGCTGCCATATCTGATCTCTCCTGGCACCAGGTTTTGAGGGATCTCTCCCCTAGAGTGGGGAGGCTCCTCGACCCTGGCTTCATCTGGAGCTGCCCCAACACTGGGTTTGAGGGCTCTCTCCCCTAGAGGGGGGAGTTACCTGGACCCTGGGTGCAGCCGTACATTATCTCCCCCTGCATCCGTGTTTGAGGGATCGCCCATAGAGAGAGGAGACCCTCACTTTGCGGCGGTACTTGATCTGCCCCCTGGTTCAAGGGTTCTCGCCCCTAGAGGGGAGAGTCCTCTGGACCCTGGGTGCGGCTGTACCTGAACCCTGATCTCCCCCTGGCACTAGGGTTCCATGGGTCTCGACCCCAAAAGAGGGGGACTCCTGGACCCTGGGTGCGATAGTACCTGATCTCCCCTCAGCACCCGGGTTAGAGGGGACTCGCCAATAGACAGGAGCGTCCCTGTACCATAGGTACGGCCATACCTGATCTCCCCAGAAACCCAGTTTCGAGGGTTCTCGCCCCTAGAGGGGGGCGTTACCTGGACCCTTTTTGGTCTTACATGATCTCCCCTTGGCATCAGGTTCGAGGGACCTCGTACCTAGAAGGGAGTGTTCCCTGAACCCTGGGTGCAGCCGTACCTGAACTCTCCAGGCACCCGGGTTTGAGGGATCTTGCGTCTAAAGAGGTGATTTACCTGGACCCTGGCTGTGGCCATACATGATCTCCCCCCGTCACCCAGGTTTGATGGGCCTTGCCACTATAAGGGGGCGTCCCCCTTTCCCTAGGTTCGGTGATACCTGATCCCCCCCAGCACCTGCGTTAGAGGGGTCTATTCTCTAGAGGGGGGAGTCCCCTGGACCATGGGTGAGACCGTACCTCATATCCCCTGGCATCCTGGTTCATGGGGTCTCGTCCCTAGACAAAGGTGTCCTCTGGACCCTGGGTGCAGATCAGGTACAACAGCGCCCAGGTTCCTGATCCCCCCGGCATCTGTTTCAAGAGTTTTCGCCTCTAGAGGGGTGAGTCTCCTGAACCCTATGTGCGGCCGTACCTGATCTCCCCCTGGCATTGGGGTTCAAGGTGTCTCTACCCTAGAGACACTGGATCCTGGGTGCGGTGGTACCTGATATTTCCTTGGCACCTGGGTTCAAGGGGTCTCTCCCCTAAAGGGGGAAGTCCACTGGACCCTGGATATGGCCATACCTGATCTCTCTCGCCAACTGGATTTGAGGGGTCTCACACCTAGAGTGCAGAGTCCCCTCGATCATGGCTGCGGCAGGAGCTCCCCCTGACAGCCAGTTTCAAGGGGTCTCTCCCCTAGACGGGGGAGTCCCTTGGATCCTGGCTGTGGCCTTACCTAATGTCCCCCATGGCATTGGGTTTGAGGGTCTCGCCACTAGAGGGGGGAGCCCCTCAACCCATTGCGCGGAGATACTAGATCATCCCCCGGGTTCAAGGGGTCTCACCCCTAGAGGGGGTAGTCCTCTCTACTCTGGGTATGGCCGTACCTTATCTCACCATGACACCCAGGTTCGAGGGGTCTCGTCCCTAGAGTGGGGCGTCCCCTGGACTCTGGGTGCTGCCATATCTATTGTTCCCCTGGCACCCGGTTCTGGGGGTCTCTCTCCTAGATGATGGAGTCCCCTATACCCTGGATGCAGCCCTACCTGATCTCCCCAAGGCACCGGGTTCAGCTGTCTTGCCCCTAGTGTAGGGAGTCCCCTTGACACTGATGGTGGGGGGAGTTCACCCTGACACCTGGGTTCAGAGGATCTCTCCCCTTGAGGGGGGAGTCCCCTGAACCCTGGGTGTGGGGTTAATTGATCTTTCCCTGGCATCCAGGTTCAAGAGGTCTTGCCCCTAGAGGCTGGAGTCCCTCAACCCTGTGTGCGGTGGTACCTGATCTCCCCTCCGGTTTGAGGGATCTCTCCTCTAGAGAGGGCAGTTTTCTGGACACTGGGTGCAGCCATACTTGATCTGTCCCCGGCACCCAGGTTTGAGGGGTCTCGTCCCAAGAATGGGGAGTCCCCTGGAGCCTGGGTGCAGCCTTAGCTCATCTCCACATGGCACCCAGGTTCGAGGGGTCTTGTCCCTAGAGGGGTACTTTCCCTGGATCCTGGGTGGGGCCATACCTGATCTTCCCCTAGCACCCAGGTCCGAGGGGTCCCATCCCTAGAGGGGGGAGTCCCCTGAACACTGAACACAGGCCAAACCTGTTCTACCCCCATCACGGGTTCGAGGGGTCTTGCCCCTAGAATGGTGTATTCCCTCATCTCTGGCTTCGACGGAGCTTCCCCCAACACCCAGGTTCGAGGGGTCTCTCCCCTAGAAGGGGGAGTCCCCTGGACCCTGGGTGCGTCTGTACCTTATCTCCCTCTGGCATCCGCTTATGAAGGTCTCGCCCCTAGGTCTCGCCCCTTTGACTCTGTGTGCGGCAGTACTTGATCTTCATCTGGGTTTGAGGGTTCTCGCCTCAGTGGGGAATGTATCCTGGACCCTGGGTCCGGCCATACCTGATCTCACCATGGCTCGTGGTTCGAGATGTCTCGGCCATAGAGGGGGAAGTCTCCTAGATCCTGGGTGCAGCCTTACCTGATCTCCCCCCAGCATCAGGTTTGAGGGGTCTCTCCCCTAAAGGGGGGGAGTCGACTGGACCCTGGGTGCGTCCATACCTGATCTCTTTCAGTACTCAGGATCCAGGTGTCTCATCCCTAGATGGGGGAGTCCTCTGTGCCCTTGGTGCCACTGTACCTAATCTCCCCCCACACCCATGTTCGAGGCGTCTCAACCCTGGGATTCCCCTGGACCCAGAGTGTGGCCGTACCTAATCTCATCGTGACACCTGGTTCAAGGGGTCTTGCCCCTTGAGGGGGGAGTCCCCTGGAACTTGGGTGCAGCTATACCTGATCTCCCCCCAGCATCCTTTTTAAAGGGTCTCGCCCATTAATGGGAGAACCCTGGACCCTGTTTGCTGCCATACCTGATCTTCCCCCAGCATCATGTTCAAGGGGTCTCTCCCCTAGGGGGGGGGGATTACACTGGACCCTGGGTGTGGCTGTACCTGCTCTCCCCCGGCACCCACATTCCAGGGTTCTCATCCCTAAGGGGGGGTCCCCTGGACCATGGGTGCAACTGCATCTAATCTCCCCCTGGCACCCCCATTTGAGGGGTCTCGCCCCTAGAGGGGAGCATTTCCTAGTACCTAGGTGCCACCGTACCTGATCTCACTCTGGCACTAGTTTCGAGATGTCTGGCCCATAAATGGGGGAGTCTCCTGGACCCTGGGTACAGCCCTAACTGATCTCCCCTGAGCATCCATGTTGGAGGGGTCTCTCCTTTAAGGGGAGAACGGCTGGACCCTGGTTGCTGCCATATCTGATCTCCCCCTGGCAACAGTTTCGAGGGGTCTCTCCCCTAGAGGAGGGAGTCCTCGGGACCCTGGCTGCCACCATACCTAATCTCCCTCTGGCACCTGGTTTCAAGGGTTCTCGGTCATAGAGGGGGGCGTCCCCTGGTTCCTTGATGCGGTCATACATGATCTTCCCCCGGGCACCAGATTCAAGAGGTCTCGCTCCTAGAGGGGGTAGTCCCCTCAATCTTGTGTGCAGTGGTACTTGATCTCCTACCAGGTATGAGATGTCTCGCCCCTAGTGGGAGAAGTCTCCTGGATCCTGGGTGCAGCAGTACCTGATCTTCCCCAGCACCCGGGTTCCAAGGGTCTTTCCTCAGGAGGAGGGCGTCCCCTGGTCCCTGGATGCGGCTGTACCTAATGTCCCACTGGCACCCAGGTTCCCACCCACTAGAGTGGGGCGTCCCCTTGACCCTGGCTGCAGCAGGAGCTTCCCTGCCTCCGGGGTTCGAGGGGTCTCTCCTCTGAGGAGGGAGTCCCCTGGACCCTGGGTGCAGCCATACCTCATCTCCCCCCAGCATCCGCATTCGAAGTTCTCGCCCCTAGATGGGGGAGTCCCTTTGACCCTGTGTGCTGCATACTTGGTCTCCTCCATGGTTTAAGGGTCTTGCCCCTAGAGGGGATAGTCCCCTGTACCCTTGGTGCAGCCGTACCTGATCGCCCCTTGGCACCCGGGTTTGAGGTGTCTCGATCCTAAAGAGTAGGACACCTGGACCCTGGGTGTGGCCCTACATGATCTTCCCCTGGCACCATGGTTAGAGCGGTCAAACCCCTAGAGGGGGTCATCCCTGGACCCTGGTTCGTCCGTACCTGATCTTCCCCTGACAGCCGGATCGAGGGGTCTCAACCCTATAAGGGGGCATCCCCTGGTCCCTGGGTGCAGTCGTACCTTATCTCCCCTAGGCACTGGATTCCAGGGGTCTAGCCCCTAGAGGGGGGAGTTCCCTGGACCCTGGGATCCGCCATATCTTATCTCCCCACCAGCACCCACTTTCGAGGTGTCTTTCCCTAGAGGAGTGCAGCCCCTGGCCCCTAGATGCGACCATAACTTATCTCTCCTCTGAACCGGGTTCGAGGTGTCTTGCCCATAAGAGGTAGGTGCCCCTAGACCCTGGTGCCCCTGGACCCATTCCTTATTACCCCCCAGCATCTGGACCAAGGGGTCTCGCTCCTAGACGGATGTCCCTTTGAATCTGGGTGTGGCAGTACCTGATCTCCCCCCAGCATCCGTGTTGGAGTGGTCTCACCCCATAATGGGGGGACCACTGGACTCTGGTTGATGCCATTCCTGATATCCCCAGGCATCAGGTTCGAGGGGTCTCTCCCCTAGTGGGGGTGTCCTCTGGATCCTGGGTGCGACAGTACCTGATCTCCTCCAGCAACTGGGTACCAGGAGTCTCGTCCTTACAAGGGGACGTCCCCTGAACCCTGGGCACGGCTGACCCTGATCTCCTTCTGTCACCTGGTTCAAGAGTTTCCCTCTAGACGGGGGATTCCCCTGGACCCTGGGAGCAGCCGTACCTGATCTCCCCGTGGCACCTGGTTTGAGGGGTCTCTCCCCTAGATGGGGGAGACTCCTGAACCCTTAGTGAAGGTGATACCTAATCTCCCACCAACACAAGGGTTCAAGTGGTCTCCTCCCTAGAGAGGGCAGTACCCTGGATCCTGGGTGTGGCCAAACCTGATCTCTCCTCGGCAAACAGGTTCTAGGGGTCTTGCCACTTGATGAGAGAGTCCCCTGGACCCTGGGTGCAGTCGTACTTGATCTACCTCCAGCACCTCGGTTCAAGGAGTCTCCTCCCTAGATGGGGGCTTCCACTGGACCCTGGGTGCAGCCGTACGAGATCTCCCCCAGGCAACATGTTTGACAGGTCTTGCCCTTGGAGGGGGGAGGCGCCTGGACCCTGGGTGCGCCCGTACCGGATCTATGCCCAGCCCCATGTTCAAGGGGCTTGCCCCTAAAGGGGGGAGTTCCCTGAACCCTGGGTGCGACCGTACTTGATCTACCCCCGGCACCTGGGTTCAAGGAGTCTTGTCCCTAGAGAGGGGCTTCCCCTGGACCCTGGTTGCAGCCTTACCAGATCTCCCCCAGGCACCATGTTTAACGGGTCTCACCTCCAGATGGGGGAGTCCCCTGGACCCTGGGTGCAGCCGTACCTGATCCCCGCCCAAAATCATGTTCAAGGGGTCTCGCCCCTAAAGAAGGGACCCCTGGACCCTGGGTGCGGTGATACCACATGTGGTCTCTCCCTGGCACCCAGGTATGAGGGGTCTTGCCCCTAGAGTGGGGAGTCCCCTGGACCCTTGTTGCAGCCTTACCTGCTCTCTTCCAGGCTCTGTGTTTGATGGGTCTCACCCCTAGAGGGGTAGGTTCCCTGGACCCTGGGTGCAGCCATACCTAATCTTCCCCCTTCACCCAGTTATGAGGGGTCTGGCCCCTAAGGAAGGGGACCCCTGGACCCTGGGTTATGGCCGTACCTGATCTTCCCCGGCCCCCGAATTCCACGGGTCACCGCTCTAGAGTGGGGCATCCCCTGGACCCTGCATGCGGCTATACCATGTGTCCTATCGACACCTGGGTTCGAGGGGTCTCGTTCCTAGGGGGTAAAGTTCCCTGGACCCTGGATGTGGCAGTACCGTACCTGGTCTCCCCCTAGAGGGGGAAGTTTCCTGGTCCCTGGGTTCAGCAGTAACTGATCTTCCCTGGCACGATGGTTCCAGTGGTCTCACCCTTAGATGGAGGCATTCCCTGATTGCAGCCGTAATTTATATCACCCTGGCACCCTGGTTTGAGGGGTCTTGCCCCTAGAGTGGCACGTCCCATGGTCCCTCGGTGCGGCCATACCTGATCTCCCCTCGGAATCTGGTTCGAGGATTCTCTACTCTAGAGGGGGGATTCCATTGAACCCTGGGTGCGGCTGTACCTGATCTCCCCTTGGCATCTTGTTTGAGGGATCTCTACTCTTGAGGAGTGTCGTGACCCCTTGCCTGCAAGGAAGACGCAACTCGGGAATCTTCTCTCAGCAGTTTATTCAGGTCCTTGATACTTTTTCTTCTTCCCCCCGGATGCCCCTCCCAGCCTTAATAAAGCACCTCAAGCCCCAATGCGAAGCTGCCACGTGGACTTTTCTTATAGGGTGCCAAGTCACAGCGTGCCAACTCATTCTGATAAGGAGTTGTTTGTCACAGACTACAGGGGAAACCAGCGCCATCTTGTAATGGCGGCCACAGTTCACAGAAACGGCTCACCACAGAGGAGTTAGTGCACTGTACCATGGGTGTGGCCATACCTTATCTCTCCCCTACACCCGGTTTCAAGGGGTCTGGTCCCTTGATGGGGAGTCCCCTGGACCCTGGGTGCTGCTGTACCTGATCTCCCCCAGGCACCAAAGTTTGAGGGCATTTGCCCCTTGAGTGTGCAGTTCCCTGGAACTTGGTTGCAGCAGTACCTGATCTTCCCCAGTATCTGGGTTTCAGGGATCTTGCCCCTACAGGGGGACATCCCTTGGTCCCCAGGTGTGGCCATACCTGATGTCCCCCCAGCACCAGGTTTGAGGGATTTTGCCCCTAGTGGAGGACGTCCCCTGGTCCCTGGGTGCAGCAGTTCCTCATATCTCCCTTGCACCGGGTTCAAGGGGTCTCACCTCTAGAAAGGGGAGTCCACTAGACACTGGGTGTGGTGATACCTTAGTTTCTCCCGGTACCCAGGTTTGAGGGGTCTCTAGCCTAGAGGATGGAGTCCCTCTGATCCTGGGTACAGCCGGGTCTGATCTCCCCTGGCACCCGGATTGAAGGGGTCTTATTCCTAGAGAGGAGCATCCCCTGGACACTTGGTATGGCCTTACCTTTTCTCCCCCCAGCACCTGGTTTGAGAGGTTTCACCCCTAAAGTAGCGAGTCCCCTGGACCCTGGGTGTGGCCTTACCTGATAAACCCCCCACATCCGGTTATGAGGTGTCTGAGCCCTAGAGGGGAGGGGTCCCTGGACCCTGGGTGCTGTCGTACATGATCTCCCCCCGGCATATGGTTCGAAGTGACTCTACCCTAGAGGATAGAGTCCCCTGGACCCTGGGTGCGGCTGTCAGTGAACTCCATTGGCTCCCCGGTTCAAGGGGTCTTGCCTCTAGGATGGGGAGTCCCCTCGACCCTGGCTGTGATGGGAGCTCTCCCGAAAAAAGGGTTCGAGTAGTCTTGACCAAAAAAGGGGGGAGTCCCCTAGATCCTGGGTGTGGCCATACCTGATCTCTCCCCAGCACCTAGATTCAAGGGGTTTCACCCCCTAGAGGGGGATGTCCCCTCGACCTTGTGTTTTATGGTACCTGATCTCCCCCCAGATTCGAGGGGTCTCGCCTCTAGAGGTGGGCATCCCCTAGGCCCTACGTACCTGATCTTCCCCCTACACCCAGGTTCGAGGGGTCTCACCCAAAAAGAGGGGGACCACTGGACCCTGGGTATGGCCATACCTGATCTTCCCTGGCACCCGAATTCCAGGTGTCCCCTGGACCCTGGGTGTGGCCGTTCCCGATCTCCCCCCAGGACCTGGGCTCATGTGGTCTCGCCCCTAGAGGTAGGCATCCCCGGGACTACCGATGTAGACCTACCTTATCTGCCCCACACATCCATGTTCAAGTGGTCTCTCCCCTAGATGGAGGAATTCCCTGGACCCTGGGTGCGACCGTACCTGATCTCCCCACTTCACTCAGGTAAGAGAGGGGTCACCCCTAAAGAGGAGGACCCCAGGACCCTGGGAGCAACCATTCCTAATCTCACACTGATCCCTGGATTTGAGGGGACTTGTTCCTACATGGGGGAGTCCCCTGGATCCAGGGTGCAGCCGAATCATACCTGATCTCCCCTGGCAACCAGGTTCGAGGTTTTTTTCCCCTACAGGGGGGAGTCCCCTGGATCCTGTGTGCAGATGTACCATACATGATCTACCCCCAGAACCTGGGTTCCAGGGGTCTGTCTCCTAGAGGAGGGTGACCCTTGAGCCTAGGTTCGGTGGTACCTGATCTCCCCCAGTACCCATGTTCAAGGGGTCTCATTCCTAGAGAGGGGTTTCCCCTGGACCCTGCATGTGGCCATAGCTGATCTCCCCCCAATACCTGGTTTGAGAGGTTTTCCCCTAAAGTGGGGAGTGCCATGGACCCTGGAGGCCATATCTGATCTACCCCTGGCACCCAGGTTCGAGGAGACTCGCCCAAAGAAGGGGGCGTTCCTGGACCATGGGTGCTGCCTTAACTGATCTCCTCCCGGCATCTGTTTCAAGGTGTTTCTACCATAGAAGGGGGGAATTCCCCTGGGCCCTGGGTGCAGCCGAAGCGGATCTCCCCCCACTGGGTTGGAGGGGTCTCGCCCCTAGGGTGGTCAGGCCCCTTGATCCTGGCTGCAGTGGGACCTCCCCCAGACATGCAGGTTCAAGTTCTCTCTCCCCTAGAGTGGAGAGACTCCTGGACCATGGGTGCAGCAGTACAAGATTCGCTGGGCGCCCAGAATCGAGGGGTCTCACCCCTAGATGGGGGACGACCCTGGTACCCGGGTGCAGCAGTACCTGGTATTTTGCAGAACCCAAGTTCCAGGACACTCGCCCTGAGAGGGGGACTTCCCCTGGTACCTTGGTGCAGCCAACCTGATGTCCACCCAGCACCCAGGTTCGAGTTGTCTCACACCTAGAGAGGAGTGTGCCTGGTCCCTAGTTGCGGCTGTACCTGATCTCCCCCCAGAACTGAGTTTGAGGGGTCTTGCCCCTAGAGGGGGGCATCCCCTGGTACCTGGGTGTGGACATACGTGATCTCCTCAGGCACTGGGTTCGAGGGTTGTTGCACCTAGAGGGGAGTGTCCACTGGACTCTGGTTGCTGTGATACCAGATATCCCACTGGCAACTGGATTCAAGGGGTCTCGCCACTAGAGGGGGAATCCCCTCGACTCCTGTGAAGTGGAAACTAATCTCCCCCTGGGTTTTAGGGGTCTCAACCCTAGAGGATGGAATCCCCTGGACCCTGGGTGTTGTAGTACCTGATCTTTACCAGCACCCGTGTCCCAGGGGTCTCCTCCATAGAGGGGGAAGTCCCATGGACCCTGGGTGCTGCCATACCTGATTTCCCCCCACATCTGGTTCAAGGGGTCCCTACGCTAGATGGGGGGAATCCCCTGAACACTGGATGCGGCAGTACCTGATCTCCCGCCACGACCCGGTTTTGTGGGGTCTCTCCCCTAGAGTAGAGAGTCCCCTCATCAATGTCTGTAGCGGGAGCTCCCCCCTACAACTGGGTTCGAGGGGTCTCTCCCCTAGACGGGGGAGTCCCTTTTGAACCCTGGGAGTGGCCGTCCATCATCTTCCCCCGGCATCCGGGTTCGAAGGTGTAGCCCATAGATGGAGGAGTACCTCAACCCTGTGTGCGGCAGTACTTGATCTTAACCAAGGTTCGGGGGGTCTCGCCCCTAAAGGGGGATTACCCTGGACCCTGGTTGCGGACAATCCTGATCCCTCCCCAGCACCATGTTTGAGCGGTCTCGCCTGAGAGGGGAGAGTCACCTGGACACTTGGTGCAGCCGTACCTGATCTCCCCCAGGCATCTGTTTTGAAGAGTCTCGCCCATAGGGGATTCGTCGCTGGACCCTGGGTGCTGCCATACACAAATGCCCGACATCTGGTTAGAGGCATCTCGCCCCTAGAAGGGGGGTGTCCCAGGGTCCCTGGGTGTGGCCTTACCTGATATCCCTTGGCACCTGGGTTCGAGGGGTGTCACCGCTAGAGGGGTGATCCCTGTCACCCTTGTGTGATGTGGAACCTAATATCCTCCCGGGTTTGAGGGGTCTCTCCCCTAGAGGGGGAAGTCAACTCTACCATGTGTGCAGAGGTATATGATTTTCCCTCAGGTTGGTGGGTCTCGCCCATAGAGGGGGGAGTACCCTGGACCCAGGTTGCGGCCCTATCCGATCTCCCCCCAGCACCATGTTTGAAGGTCTCACCCCTAGATGGGTGAGTTCCCTGAACCATGGGTGTGGCACGATATCACCCATTCACCTGGGAGCGAGAAGTCTTGTCCCTAAAAGACGGAGTCCCCTGGACCATGGTTGCTGCAATTCCATACCTGATCTCCCTCCGGCTTCCAGGTTCAAGGGTTTTCGTCCCTAGTGTGTGTGGGGGGGGTGAGTTCCCTGGATCCTGGGGGCATCCTTACCTGATCTCCCCTCAGGCACCTGGATTGAGTTGTTTTCACCCTAAAGTGGAGAGTAACCTGCACCCTGGGTGTGCGGACATATCTGATCTACCCTGACATCCATTTTAGAGGAGGTTTGCCCATACAGGAGAGAGTCCCTGGACCCCGGGTGCTGCCTTACATGATCTCATCCCGGCATCTGTTTCAAGAGGTCTCTACCCTACAGGGGGAGTCCCATTTACCCTGGGTGCGGCCGTAACTAATCTCCCCCGGCTCCTGGGTTTGAGGGGTCTCACCCAAGTGTGGGGAGTCCAGTCAACCGTGGATGTGGCGGGAGCTCCCCCTACATGCGGGTTCGATGGGTCTCTCCTTTAGAGGGGGCAGTCCCCAGGATCATGGGTGCGGCCGTACCTGATCATCCCCCGGCACCCTGTTTGAGCGGTCTTGCCCCAAGAGGGGAGAGTCCCCTGGACAATGTGTGCTGCCATACTTGAAATTTCCTTGGAATCTGGTTAGAGGCATCTAGCCCCTAGAAGGGGGTCGTCCCCTGTTCCCTGGGTGTGGCCGTACTTGATCTCCCCTGGCACCAAGGTTCCAGGGGCCTCAGGGCTAGAAGGGTGATTCCCGTCGTCCTTGTGTGCTGTGGAACCCAATCAACTCCTGGATTCAATGGTTTAGAACCTAGCTAGAGTCTTCTTCTGAACCCTGGGTGTGGCAGTACATAATCTTCCCCAGCACCAGGGCACCAAAGGTCTCCTCTCTAGAGTGGGGTGTCCCCTGTTCTCTGGGTGTGGTTGTAAACCTGATCTCCCCCCAGCACGGTGTTTGCGGGGTCTCACCCCTAGTGGGGGGTGTTCCAGGACCTTGGGTGCTTCCGTACGGGATCTCGCTTCTGCATCTGGTTTGAGTGGTCTCTACCCTTGAGGGGGGAGTCAACTGGACACTGAGTGCCACAGTACCTGATCTCCCCCTGGGACCCTGGTTCCAGGGATCTCACCCCTAGAGTACAGAGTCCCCTAGACAATGGCTGCAGCGGGAGGTTTCCCAGACACCCGGGTTCGAGGGGTCTCTCCCCTAGAGGGGGGGAATCAACTCGACCATGTCTGCGGTGGTATATGATTTTCCCTCAGGTTCGTGGGTCTCGCCCCTAGAGGGGGGAGTACCATGGATGCAGGTTGTGGCCCTATCCAATCTCCCCCCAGCCCCATGTTTGAAGGTCTCATCCCTAGATGGGCGAGTTCTCTGGACCATGGGTGTGGCAATACCTGATATCCCCCATTCACCTGGGTGCGAGAGGTCTCCTCCCTAAAATCAGGAGTCCCCTGGACCATGGTTGATGCTGTGCCATACCTGATCTCCCTCTGGCTCCCATGTTCAAGGGGTTTTGCCCCTAGAGGTGGGAGTTCCCTGGACCCTGGGTGCATCCATACCTGATCTCCCCCGAACACCTGGTTTGAGTTGTTTTGCTTTAAAATGGGGAGTCACCTGCACCATGGGTGTGGACGTATCTGATCTACCCTGGCATCCGTGTTAGAGGAGACTCGCCCATACAGGGGAGCGTTCCTGGACCCTGGATGCTGCCTTACATGATCTCTTCCTGGTGTCTCTTTCCAGAGGTCTCTACCCTACGGGGGGAGTCCCCTTTACCCTGGGTGCGGCTGTAACTAATCTTCCCCGGCTCCTCGGTTTGAGGGGTCTCGTCCCAAGGGTGGGTACTCCACCCGACCCTGGATGTGGCGGGTACTCCCCCTACACGCCGGTTCGATGGGTCTCTCCCCTAGAGGGGGCAGTCCCCTGGATGATGAGTGCAGCCATACCTAATCTTTCCCCGGCACCGTGTTTGAGCATTCTCGCCCAAGTGGGGAAAGTCCCCTGGGTGCTGGGTTCAGGCGTACCTGATCTCCCCCTGCATCCGTTTCCAAGAGTCTCGCCCCTAGGGGTGCGTCCGTGGAACCTGGGTGCTGCCATACCTGAAATTCCCCAGGCCCCTGGTTAGAGGCATCTCGCCCCTAGAAGGGGTGGTCCCCTGGTCCCTGGGTACGGCTGCACCTGATCTGCCCTGGCACCCGGGTTCCAGTGGCCTCACCGCTAGAGTGGTGATTCCAGTCGTCCTTGTATGCTGTGGAACCTAGTCTCCTCCCGGGTTCGAGGGGTGTCGAACCTAGATGGAGGCGTCCCCTGAACACTGGGTGTGGCAGTACATGATCTTCCCCAGCACCCGGATTCCAAAGGTCTGCTCCCTAGAGAGGGCGTCCCCTTGTACTTGGGTGCTTCTAGACCGGATCTACCCCAAGCATCTGTTTCGAGTGGTCTCTAACCTACAGGTGGGAGTCCCCTGTACATTGGGTGCAGCCGTGCCTGTTCTCCCCCTAGATTAGAGAGACCCCTCGACAATGGCTGGGGCGCAACCGCCCCCCAACACCCAGGTTTGAGGGGTTTCTCCCCTTGAAGAAGGACTCCCCTCGACCCTGGGTGTGGCTGTATTGGATCTCCCCCCAGCATCCAGGTTAGAAGGTCTCCCAGCCAGAGGCTGGAGTTGCCTCCACGCTGTGTGCAGTGGTACATGATTTTCCCTTAGGTTCGTGGGGTTTGCCCCTAGAAAGGGGAGTCCTCTGGTCCCTGTGTGCAGCTGTACATGATCTCCCCCCTGCATCCGGGTTCGAAGGTCTCACCCTTAGAGGGGGGAATCCCCTCGACCCTGTATGCGGCAGTACTTGATCTTTACCCGGGTTCCAGGGTTCTCACCCCTAGAGGGGGTGTTCCCTGGACCCAGGTTGCGGCCATACTTGATCTCCCCTAGCACCGTATTTGATGGTCTAGCCCCTATATGTTAGAGTTCTGTGGACCATGGGTGCAGCAGTACCTGATCTTCCCCCTTGACCCGGGTTGGAGAAGTCTCCTCACCAGAGGAGAGAATCCTCTGGACCATGGTTGTGGCCGTACCATACCTGATCTCCCTCTGGCACCAAGGTTCGAGGTGTTTCACCACTAGAGAGGGGAGTTCCCTGGACCCTGAGTGCGGCCATACCTGATCTCCCCCTGGCACCTGGTTTGAGAGGTTTTGCACCTAAAGTGGGGAGTCCCCTGGACCCTGGGTGCAGCCTTATCTAATCTACCCCCGGCATCCATGTTAGAGGAGATTCGCCCATAGAGGGGGGCATACCAGGACCCTGGGTGCTGCCTGCCTTACCTGATCTCCGCCTGGCATCTGTTTCGAGTGGTCTCTAACTAAGAGGGGGGAGTCCCCAGGAACCCAGTTGTGGCCATAACTGATCTCCCCTGGCTCCGGGGTTCGAGTGGTCTCGCCTATATATTGGTTAGTCTCCTCGACCCTTCCTGCGGCAGGAGCTCCCCCCGACATGCATGTTCGAGGGGTCTCTGCCATGGAGATCAGGTACGGCCGCACCCAGGTATGAGGGGGGAACTCCCCTCTACAGATGAGATCCCTGGAACCCGGGTGTTTGGGGAAGATCAGGTATGGCCGCACCCATGGTCCAGGGCATGCCCCTTTCTAGGGGTGAGACCTTTCTAACACGGGTGCCAGTGGGAGATAAGGTTCGGCTGCACCCAGGGCCTAGCGTTCCTCCTCTTTAGGGTCGACACCCCACGAACCTGGGTGCCAGGGGCAGATTAGGTACACCTGAACCCTGGGTCCAAGGGATTCCCCCTTCTAGGGATGAATACCCTCGAACCCGGGGGGTGGAGGGTGGGGAATCAAATTTCACCAAACACAGAGTCAAGGAGCCTCCCCTTCTAGGGGTGAGACCCTCGATTCTGGATGCCAGAGAGAGAGAAGGTATGGCCACACCCAGGGTCTAAGTGACTACCCCCTCTAGGGGAGAGACCCCTCGAACCCGGGTGCCGGGAGGAGCCCCCACCTCAGCCAGTTTCAAGGGGACTCCCCACTATAGGAGCAAGACTCGTCAAACCCGGGACATGGGAGATCATGTACGGCCGCACCCAAGGACCCGGGGACTCACCCCTCTAGGGTAGAGACTCCTCGAACCAGATGCCAGGGGGACATCAGGTATGGCAGCATCCAGAATCCAGGACGCCTCCCTCTAGGCGCGAGACTACTCGCACCCAGAAGGCAGAAGGAGATCAAGTACTGCCATACCCAGCGTCTGAAAGACTCCCCGTCTAGGGGAGAGACCCCTCGAACCCAGGTGCTGGGGGAAGATCATGTAGGGCCATACACAGAGACCAGGGGACGCCCCGCTCTAGGGGAAAGACCCCTCTATCCTGGTGCTGGGGGGAAATCAGGTACGGCCACACCCAGGGACCAAGGGATGCCCCTCTTTAGGGGAGAGACCCATGGAACCTGGTTGCCCAGGAAGATAAAGTACTGCCGCACCCAGGATCCAGGGAAATCCCCTATAAGGGGCCAAAGCCCTCAAACCTGGGTGCTGGGGCACATCAGGTAAAGCGGTACCCAGGGTCCAGGGGAAAACCTCCTCTAGGGAGGAAACCCCTGGAACCCGGTTGATGGGGGGAGATAAGGTACTGCCGCACCCAGGAACAAAGGGACATCCACTTCGAGATGCGAAACATCTGGAACCCGGGTGGTGGTGAAGTTCAGTTACTGCTGCAACCAGGGTCCAGGGAACTGCCCCTTCTAGGGGTGAAACCCCTCGAAACTGGGTGTCAGGGAGGAGATCAGGTACAGAACAGCCGGGACCATGGTCCAGGGGACTCTGTCCTCTAGGGAGGAGACCCCACCAACCCAGGTGAAGGGGGTATATCAGGAACTGCCTCACCCATGATCCAGGGAACTCCCCCATCTAGGGGCCACACTGTCAAACACGGTGCCGGGGGGAGATCAGGTAAGGCCACAACCAGGGTCCAGGGAACTCATCCCTCTAGGGGCGAGACCCCTGGAACCCGGGTAAAGATCAAGTACTGCCGCACACGTGGTCGAGAGGACTCCCTCCTCTAGGGGGAGACCCCAGGAACCTAAGGGAAAATCATGTACCACCACACACAGCGTCGAAGTGACTCCCCCCTCTAGGTGCAAGACCTTCGAACCTGGATGCCAGGGGTAGATCCGGTACGGCCACACCCAAGATCCAGGGGACTCCCCCTTCAAGGGGAGAGACACCTCACACCTGGGTGTCAGAGGAAGGTCGCTCCACAGCCATTGTCGAGGGGTCTCTCTAATCTAGGGGAGAGACCCCTCAAACCTTAGTCCTGGGGTGAGGTCAAGTATGGCCGCATCCAGTGTACAGGGGACTCCCACCTCTAGGATAGAGACCACTAGAACCAGATACAGGGGAGAGATCCGGACCAGAAGCACCCAGGCACCAGGGGACACACCATCTGGGGAGGAGACCTTTGGAACCCTTGTGCTGGGGAAGATCATGTACTGCCTCACCCAGGGTTCAGGGGACGCCTCCATCTAGGTTCCACACCAGGGAACCCGGGAGGAAACTAGGTTCCACAGCACACAAGGAGGACTGGAATCACCCCTCTAGAGGTGAGACCCCTGGAACCCGGGTGCCAGGGCAGATCAGGTACAGCCGTACCCAGGAACCAGGGGACGACCCCCTTCTAGGGGCGAGATGCCTCTAACTAGATGCCAGGGGAATTTCAGGTATGGAAGCCTCCAGGGTCCACGGACGCACCCCCTAGGGGTGAGACTCTTCAAAACGGATGCCATGGGTAATCAGGTATGGCTGCACCCAGTTTCTAGGGGACTCTCCTCTCTCGAGATGAGACTGGTCAAACATGGTGCCTGGGAAGATCAGGTTCGGTCAAACCCATGATCCAGGGTACTCTCCCCTCTAGGGGAGAGAACACTCGAACCTGCGTGTAGGGGGAGCTCCGGCCACATCCAGGGTGGGGTGGACTCCCCACTCTTAGGGCGAGACCCCTCAAACCGGGAAGCCAGGGGAGAATAGTTACGGATGCGCCCAGGGTAAAGGGGACTCCACCCTGTAGGGTAGAGACCTCTTAAAACAGATGCCAGGAAGAGATCATGTATGGCAGCACCCAGGGACCAGGGACTCTCCCCTCTATGGGCGAGTCTCCTCTAACAAGGATGCCAGGGTAGATCAGATACGTCCGCACCCAGGGTGCAGGTGACTCCCCACTTAAGGGCGAAACAACTCAAACCAGGTGCCTGGAGAGAGATCAGGTAGAACGCACCCAGGGTCCAGGGAACTGCCCCCCCTAGGGGCGAAACCCTGTGAACCTGGCTGCCAGAGGGAGATCAGATATGGTACGACAGCAACCATGGTCCAAGGGACTCCATCTTCTAGAGTGGAGACATCTTGCACCCAGGTGATATCAGGTTTTGCCACACCCATGGTCCAGGGAACATGCCTATCTGGGGGCGAGACCATCAAACATGGTGCTGGAGGAGATAGATATGGCAGCAACCTGGGTCCAGGGTTCTCCCCGCTCTAGGTGCGAGACCCACGAACCTGGGGGAAAATCATATACCATGGCACCCAGGGTCGAGTTGACTCCCCTCTCTAGGGGAGAGACGCCTCGAACCCGGGTGTCTGGGAAAATTCCCATCAAGCCATTGTCGAGGGGACCCCTCAAACCGGGTTCATGGGGAGATCAAGTAGGGCCGAACCCAGGGCCAGGGGATGCCCCACTCTAGGGTCGAGAGTCCTCAAAACTCTGTGTCAGGGGGACATCAGGAACCGCCTAACACAGGTAACTGCGGACGCCCGCTCAAGGGATGAGACCCTTCGAACCCAGGTGCCAGAGGAGATAGGTGCAGCTGCACCCAGACACCAGGGGACACCCCCCACTAGGGGCAAGACACCTATAACCAGATGCCTGGGGAATTTCAGATATGGAAGCACCCAGTGTCCAGGTTTCCCCCTATTTAGTGTCGAGATCCCTCGAACCCGGGATCCAGGGGCAGATCAGATACACCTAGACCCAGGGTCAGGGGATTTCCCCCATCTAAGTGCGAGATCCCTCGAACCCAGAGGGAGATCAAGTACCTTCGCACACAGGGTCAAGGAGACTTCCCCTTCTAGGGCAGAGACTCCTCAAACCCAGATGCGTGAGGAAGATCATGTATGTGGCTGGCCCAGGATCCCGGGGACTCCCCACTATAGGGAAGAGACCACTGGAATCAGAGGGTTGGTGTGAGATTAGGTACGGCCACACCCAATGTCCAGGGGTCCCCCTATTTAGGAGTCAGACACCTCGTACCCAGGTGAAGGGGGGAGATGAGGTACCCGCACCCAGTGACGAGGGAAATCCTCCCTCTATGGGAGAGACCCCTCGAACACGGTTGCTGGGGGAGAGATCAGGTAGGGCCCCACCCAGGGTCCAAGGGACTCCCCCCTCTAGGGATGAGACCCCTCAAAACCGGGTGCCAGAAGTACATCAGGTACGACTGCACACAGGGAACAGGGAGCGCCCCCTCTAGGGGTGAGAAACCTGGAATCCAGGTGCCGTGGAAGATCAGGTAATGCCGCACCAGCGTCCAGGGATCTCCCCGCTCCATGGCAGAGACCCCTCGAACACGCATGTCGAGGGGAGCTCCCGCCACAGGCAGGGTCAAGGAGACTCTCCAATTTATGTGCGAACCCGGGAGCCGGGGGAGATCAGTTACGGCCACACCCGAGTTCCTGGGGCCTCCCCCCCCCCGTCTTGGTTAGAGACCCCTCGAAACAGATGCCAGGAGGAGATCAGATACGGCAGGCAGCACCCAGGGTCCAGGTATGCCCCCCGCTATGGGCGAATCTCTTCTAACATGGATGCCCGGGGTAGATTAGATACGGCTGCACCCAGGATCCAGGAGACTCCCCACTTTAGGGGAAAAACCTCTCAAACCAGGTGCCGGGGGGAGATAAGGTACGGCCGCACCCATGGTCCAGGGAACTCCCACATTTAGGGGCTAGACCGTCAAACATGGTGTGAGGGAGATCAGGTTCAGCAGCAACCCTTGTCCAGGGAACTCCCCCCTCGAGGGGCGAGACCCCTGGAACCCAAGTAAAGATCAAGTACTGCCGCACACAGGGTCGAGGGGACTCCCCCCTCTACGGAGGAGACCTTGGAACCCGGATGCAGGGGGGGAGATCATGTACAGCCACACCCAGGATCCAGAGGACTCCCCCCACTAGTGGGAGACCCCATGAACCTCCCTAATCTAGGTGAGAGACCCCTCAAACCTTGGTCCTGGGAGGAGATCAGGTACAGCTGTACCCAGTGTACAGGGGATTCCCACCTCTAGGGTAGAGACCTCTCCAAAGAGATGCATGGGGGAGATCAGGTCTGGAATCACCCAGGGACCAGGGCACGCCCCCTCTATGCAGGAGAACTTTGGAACCCGGTTGCTGGGATAGATCTTGTACTGCCGCACCCAGGGTTCAGTGTACGCCTCCATCTAGGTTCGAGACCCTTCAAACCCTTGAGGAGATTAGGTTCCACAGCACACAAGGAGGACGGAGGACGGAGGACGGGAATCACCCCTCTAGTGGTGAGACCCCTGGAACCAGGGTGCCTGGGGTGATCAGGTACAGCCGCACCCAGGGAGCAGGGGACACCCCCTTCTAGGGGCGAGATGCCTCTAACCAGATGCCGGGGAAATTTCAGGTATGGCAGCCCACAGGGTCCAGACACACACCCCCTAGGGGTGAGACTCTTCGAAACAGATGCCGGGGGGAGATGAGGTAGGGCTGCACCCAGGTTTGAGGGGACTCTTCCCCCCTCTACAGATGAGACCCCTCGAACCCTGGGAGGGAGATCAGGTACCACCGCACCCAGGGTCCAGTGAACTCTCCCCTCTAGGGGTGAAACCTATAGATCCTGGTGTGTGGGGAGACCAGATAGGGCTGCACCCAGGGTCCAGGTGATGGACCTCTCTAGGGGCGAGTCCTCTCACAACTGGGTGCCAGGGGGACATCAGGTATGGCCTCACACAGGTACCAGGGGACTCCCCTCTAGGGTGGAGACTGCTCAAACACGTTTCCGGGGGAAGATCAGGTATGGCCGCACCCATGATCCAGGGGACTCCCTCCTCTAGGGGAGAGACTCCTTGAACCCAGGTGCTCAAGGAGCTCCCGCCACAGCCAAGCGAGACCCCTGGAACTTGGGTGCGAGGGGAGATCAGGTATAACCACGCCCAGGGGACTCCCCCCTTTAGGTTAGAGACCCCTCAAACCACATGCCATGGGAGATCAGGTATGGCAGCATCCAGGGTCCAGGATGCCCCGCTCTAGGGGCAAGACTCCTGGCACCCGGATGCTGGACAGAGATCAGGTACAGCTGCACCCAGTGTCCAAGGGACTCCTCTCTCTAGGGAAGAAACCCCTTGAACCCGGGTGCTGGGGTGGGGATCAGGTACCAGTGGATTCACCCCACTTGGAGCGAGACCTCTCGAACCTGGTCCTGGGTGGACATCAGGTACGGTCGCACACACAGCAGGGGATGCCCCCCTCTAGGAACGAGACCTCTGGAACCTGGGTGCTGGGATAAGATCAGGTACGGCAGCACCCAGGGACAGGGGACACCCTCCTCTAGGGGCGAGACTCATGGAAGCTGGGTGCCAAGGAAGATCAGATACTGCCACACCCAGGATCTAGGAAACTGCCCCCTCAAGTTGTGAAATCACTCGAACCTGGGTGTGGGGGAAGATCATGTACAGGGGCACCCAAATTCCAGGGGACAAGCTCCTCTAGGGATGAGACCCCTGGAAGCAGGTGATGGGGGAGATAAGGTACAGCCGCACCCAGGGTCCAGGTGACACCTCCCTCTAGGGGAGACACAACTCGGACCCGGGTCCCGGGGGGAGAACATGTATGGCCACACCCAGGGTCCAAGGGAATCCCCACCTAGGCTAGAAACCCCTCAAACCCGATGTGGGGGGAGATCAGGTACCATAGCACCCAGGGTCTAGGGACGCCCCCTCTAGGGGTGAGACCCCTCAAACCTGGTGTGGGGGCGAGATCAGGTACAGATGCACCAAGGGACCAAGGGACTCTCCTTTCTAGATGCGAGACACCTGGAACCCGGTTGCTGGGTAAGATCAGGTACTGACGTACCCAGGGTTCAGGGAACTCCCCCCTCTAGGAGCAAAGCCCCTCGAACCTGGGAGCTGGTGGGGGAGGTCAGGTATGGTACCACTGGAACCATGGTCCAGGAGACTCCGTCCTCTAGGGAGGAGACCCCTCAAACCCAGGTGAAAGGGAGATATCAGGTACTGCGGCAACCATGGTCCAGGGGACTCCCCCAATACGGGAAAGATGGGCAAACAAGGTGCGGGGGGGGGGAGATCAGGTACAGCCGCAACCAGGGTCCAGGGTAATACTCCCTTTAGGGGAGAGACCCCCAAAACCTAGCCACATACAGGGTCGAGGGGACTCCTCCCTCTATGGGCGACACCTTCGAACCTGGATGCCGAATGAAGATCATGGACGGCCACTCCCAGAGTTCAAGGAACTCCCCCCTCTAAGGGAGACACCCCTCGAACCCGGGTGTCAGGGGAGCTCTGGGTAGAGCTATTGACGAGGGGACTCTCTACTCTAGGGTAGAGACCCAACAAAACTGGATCGCAGCAGGAGATTAGCATCCAGGGTCCAGGGACACCCCACTCTAGGGGTGAGTCCCCTCAAACACAATGCAGGGGAGAGATCAGGTACGGCCGCACCCAGGGACCAGGGGACGTCCTCCTCTACGGAGGAGACTCCTGGGACACGGGTCTGCAACACCCAGGGTCCAGGGTACTTCCCCGTCTAGGGGTGAGACCCCTCCAACCTGGGTGCCTGGGGAATCAGGTACTGCTGCACCCATGGTCCAGGGGCCTCTCCACTTTAGGGGAGAGACCTCTCGAACCCGCGGGTCGGGTGGAGCTCCCGCTGCAGCCAGGGTCAAGGGGACTGCCCACCCTAGGGGTGAGACCCCTAGAACCCAGGAGCCGGGAGAGATCTGCTTCGGCAGCACTCATGGTCCAGGGGAATCCCCCCCCTTCTATGGTCGAAACACCTTGAAACAGATGCCTGGAGGAAATCAGGTACAGCAGCACCCATGGTCTAGGAACGCCCCCTTCTATGGGCAAGTCTCCTCGAACCCGGGTGCCAGGGATAGATCCGATATGGCTGCACCCAGGGTCCAGGGCACTCCCCACTTTAGGGGCGAAACCTCTCAAACCAGCTGCTGGGGGGAGATCAGCTACAGCCGCACGCAGGGTCCAGGGGACACAGCCTCTCTAGGGATGAGACCCCTTGAACATGGATGCTGGGGGAGATCAGCTATGGCTGAACCCAGGCCCAAGGGACACCCTCCTCTAGGGGAGAGATCCCTGGAACCCAGGTTACTGGGGTATATCATGTATGGTACATCTGCACACAGGATCCAGGGGACTCCCCCCTCTAGGTGCAAAACCCCTCGAACTTGGGTGCCGGGGGGAGATCAGGTATGATATGGCTGCACCCAGGATTCAGGGGACTCCCCTCTCTAGGGACAAGTCCCCTCAAATCCAGGGATTGGTGTAAGATTAGGAATGGCCGCACCCAGCGTCCTGGGGTCCCACTCTTTAGGGGTGAAACCCCTCTTACCTGTGTGAAGTGGGGAGATCAGGTACAGTCGCACCCAGGGTCCAGGGAATTCCTCCATCTAAGGGCAAGACGACTCAAACCAGGTGATGGGGGGAGATCAGGAATGGCTGCAACCAGGGACTAGGAGACGAACCACTCTAGGGGTGAGACCGCTGTAAACCGTGTGCCGGGAGAATCAGGTATGGCCTCACCCAGGGTACAGGGAATTCCCCAATCTAGGGGTGAAACCCCTTGAACCTTGGTGCTGGGGGGAGATCAGATAAGGTACGGCTGCAGCCAGGATCAAGAGCACTCCCCTCTGTATGGTCGAGACCCTTCCAACCCGGGTGTTGGTGTGAGATTTGGTATGGCTGCATCCAGGTTTCAGGGAACGCCCCCCTCTAGGGGCATTAGCCCTTGAATTCAGGTGCCAGGGAAGATCAGGTATGGCCATACCCAGGGTCCAGTGGTCCCCCTCTTTAGGGGCGAGACCCCTCGAACCCGGGTGAAGGGGAAAGATCAGGTATGGCCAGACCTAGGGTCTAGGGGATGCCCACATCTAGTGGTGAGACCCCTCCAACCCAGGGGGAGATCAGGTACCACTGCATACAAGGTCGAGGGGACCCACCCTTCTAGGGGTGAAAACCCTTGAACGTAGGTGCTGGGGAGAGATCAGGTACAGCTGCACCCAGGATCCAGGGGACTCCCCCCCTCTATAGGCGAGACCACTCGAACCCTTGTTTCGGGAGAGCTCCCGTCACAGCCAGGGTCGAGGGGATTCCCAATCCTAGGGGCAAGACCCTACGAACCGGGGAGCCAAGGGAGTTCACTGACAGCCGTACCCAGGGTCCAGGGGACTCTATCCTCTAGGGTAGAGACACCTTGAACAATATTCCGGGGGGAAATCATGTACGACAGCACCCAGGGCCAAGAGACCCCTCCCCTCTAGGGCCCAGACACCTCATAACCGGATGTGGGGGTTTTATCAGGTAAGGCCGCACCCAGGGTCCAGGGGACTCTACTTTAGGGGTGAAACCCCTCGAACCAGGTGCCGGAGGGAGATCAGGTACCAAGGGTCCAGGTGATGCCCCTCTCTAGGAACAAGATGCCTTGAAACCGAGTGCTGGGGGAGATCAGGCCCAGCTGTACCCAAGGCCCAAGGGACTCCATCCTCCAGGGGAGAGACCCCTCGAACCCGGGTACGGGGAAAAATCAGGTATCACCACACCCACTGTCCAGTGGACTCCCCTTTCCAGGAGCAAGACCCCTCAAACCCGGTGCAAGGGGGGGGGATGAGGAACTGCTGCACCCAGGGACCAGGGGACGCCCTCCACTAGGGGCGAGATGCCTCAAACCTGGTGCCAGGGGGACATCAGGTACGGCCGCAAGAGGGGACGTCCCCCTGTAGGGGCAAGACCCCTGGAACCCAGATACTGGGGAAGATCAGGTACTACCGCAGCCAAGTTCCAGGGAACTGTACCCTCAAGGGGCGAATGCCCTCGAACCTTGGTCGGGTGGGGGGAGATCAGGTACGGCAGCACCCAGGGTCCAGGGCACTTCCCATCTAGGGAGGAGACCCCTCGAACTCGGGTGTCGGGGGGAGATAAGGTAGGCTGCACCCATGGTCCAGGGGACTCACCCCTCTAGGGTAGAGACCCCTCAAACAAAATGCCAAGGGGAGATCAGGTACAGCCGCACCCAGGCACCATGGGACACGCCCCTGTAACCTGGTGCCAGGGGGACATCAAGTATGGCTGCACTCAGGGAATGCCCCTATCTAGAGGTGAGACCACTGGGACTAGCGTTCCAGGGAAGTTCAGGTACTGCTGCACCAGGGACCAGGAAGCTTTCCCCTAAAAAAAGGAGTACCCTCCACGTTGTGTGCCGTGGTACCTGATGTCCCCCCGTGTTGGAGGGGTCTCTCCCCTAGAGGAGGGAGTCCCCTGGACCCTGGGTACAGGCGTACCTGATCTTCCCCAGCATCCGGGTTCCAGGGTTCTCATCCCTAGAGGGGGCATCCCATGGTCCCTGTGTGTGGCCTTACCTGATGTCCCCCTGGCACCTGGTTTTGAGGGGTCTCGCCCCTAGAGGGGGTGTATCCACTGGTCCCTGGTTGCCGCCATACCTGACCTCCACCCCACACCGGTATCGAGGTGTCTAGCCCCTAGATGGGGGAGTCCATGCAACCCTGGGTGCGATAGTACCTTATCTCCCCTTGGCACCCAGGTCAGAGGGGTGTCTCCCCTACAGGGATCGTCCCTTGGACCCAGGATTCGGCCTTACCTGATCTCCCCTGGCACTCGGCTTCAAGGGGTCTTTTCCCTAGAGAGGGGTGTCCCTTGGACCCTGGGTGCGGCCGTACATGATCTCCCCCCAGCACCCGGGTTCGAAGCTCTAGCCCCTGGAGGAAGGAGTCCCCTCGGCCCTGTGTGTTGGAGTACTTGATCTTTCCCTGGGTTTGAAGGGTCTCTGCCCTAGAGGGGGGGAGTCCCCTGAATCCTGTTTGCGGCAGTACTGATATCCCCATGGCACCTGGTTTGAGGGGTCCCGACCCTAGAGGTGGGAGTCACCTGGACCCTGGGTGCGGCTGTACCTGATCTGCCCTGGGACCCGAGTTTGAGGGGTCTCTACCCTAGAGAGGGGAGTCCCTTGGATCCTGCGTGCGGCCATACCTTATCTCTTTCCGGCATGCAGGTTTGAGGGTCTCGCCCCTACAAGCTGGAGTCTCCTCGACAATGTGTGCGGTGGGACTTGATCTCCCATGGGATTTGAGGCGTCTCGCACCTACAGGGGGGAATCCCCTGGACCCTGGATTCAGGCGTACCTGATCTTTCCCTGGCACCCGGGTTTGAGGTGTCTTGACCCTAAAGAGGAGGACCCCTAGACCCTGGGTGTGGCCATACCTGATCTCCCAATGACACTGGGTTAGAGGGGTCTCACCCCTAGAGGGGGGCATCCCCTGGACATTGGGTGCGGTCGTACCTCATCTCCCCTCGGCACCGGGTTCCAGGGGTCTCACGCCTAGAGCGGGGAGTTCTCTGGACACTGGGAGAAGCAGTACCTGATCTACCCACGCCACCTAGGTTCGAGGGGTCTCATCATAGTGAAGGGCATCCCCTGGATCCTGGGTGCAGATGTACCTTACTTGATCTCCACCCCGGCATCCAGGTTCGTGGGGTCTCTCCCCTAAAGTGAGGAGCCCTTGGACCCTAGGTGCGGCCGTACCTGATCTCCCCCTGCACCCAGGTTCAAGGGATCTGGTCCCTACAGAGGGGCTTACCCTGGATCCTGGGTGCGGCTGTACCTGATCTCGCCCAGGCACCTGGTTCAAGAGGATTCGCCCCTAAAGTGGGGAGTCCTCTGGACTCTGGGTGCTGCTGTATCTGATCTACCCCCGGTATCTGCGTTCCAGGAGACTCGCCCATAGATCGGGGCATCCCTGGACCCTGGGAGGTGCCATACCTGATCTCCTCCCAGCATCTGTTTTGAGGGATCTCTCCCCTAGAGGGGGGAGTCCCTGGACTCTTGGTGCTGCAATACCTGATCTCTGCCCTCCACCGTTTGGAGGGCTTTCGCCTCTTAGGGGGTAGTTCCCTGGACCCTGGGTGCCGCAGTACCTGATTTTCCTCCTCCGCATACAGTTTCCATGGGTCTCACCCCTAGAGGGGGACGTCCCTTGTTCCCTGGTTGCGGCCGTACCTAATATCCCCCTGACACTCAGGATCGAAGGGTCTCGCCCCTAGAGTGGGTCGTTCCCTAGTCTCAGGGTGCAGCCATATCTGATCTCCCCCCCAACCAGGTTTGAGAAGTCTCGCACCCAGTGGGGGGAGTCCACTGGACCCTGGGTGCAGTGGTACCTGATCTCATCCTGGCACCCAGGTTCGAGCAATGTCTTCCCCAGAGGGAAGAGTCTCTCGGATCCTGGCTGTGGCTGTACCTGATCTCCCTCAGGAATCTAGATTCACCATGGCTGACTCAGCTCAAGCCAATCTTGCCAGTAATATTTAATCCCTAGACAGAAAGAAACAGAGAGAAAATTGATAATTGGTGTCTGGACAGGGGGAAAGTTAAAGAGGGATGCTAGGGAAAGCAGAGATCTAAATACACACACACACACACACACACACACACACACACACACACACACACTGCAATAAACTGAGCACTGCTGCAGGGAGACATTGTTATATTTCCTGATTTATTTGTGGTTAATGGCCTTCATGGTTTTCATATGCAAAGTGGCTTTGGATGTGAATAAGCATATTACCCAGAAGATTCTAGGGAAGATGTCACAGACTTGCCTGAAGACTACCAAATATCTTGGCAGCTGCAGAATCCAAAACTCCTGACAACAAATCAAAGGATTCTGTTTTAACAAAGGGTCACAGCAAGCCCTGCCACTCCCTGAACTCACTAGTGGAATTCTTAAAGGAATAACAATGACACCAAACCCAGATTAACCATTTGAGGTTCTGAAATGGAAGAAAAGCAGTTGAAATCAATAGCTTAGCATAGTGGGCCTAAGAAAAAGTCTTCTACAAACAGAAAGTTGCTGATGTTAGCAAGGAACAAATTAATGATACAGCTTATTGGATGGTCTTAGATTATATGCAATAGAGATTCCTGCAATTCATCATCATCATTGTGTTTGTCTGCTTCACTGTGACCAAAATACCTGACAAGAACAACTTACAGGAGGGAACATTTACTTTGGGTTCACAGTTCAGAGGTTTAATTCCGGGGTGGGCAGATCCCATGGTTCTGGGCCTGAAGGTTAGGCAGAACTTGCTGGTGGAAGGGCGTGGCAGGGAAGCACTGCTCAGCTCAAGGAAGCAGGGAAAGAGAGAGAGGTTAGGGTGCCAGGAACAAGATATATAATCCCCAAGGGCACACCTCCAGTGACCTACTTCCTCCACCCACACCTCTCCTGCCTACAGTTACCACCCAGTAATCCATTCATTATTCATCCATCAAATGGATTAATCCACTGACTAGGTTACAGCCCTCAAAACCTAATCATTTACCTCTGAACTTTCTTACATTTTCTCAGACAGGAACCTATTGGGGGACACCTCATATTCCAGTCATAATAATCATCCTCTTTTTAAAACAGCTGATATTAGCCCATCAGGACTTTATGAAAAGTTATTGCATCTGGTAACTTCACCTTTCATGGTTCTCAAACTTTACCTTTCCTAAAAATCACTTGGGGATCTTGTTAAACTGGTGATTCCTGGAGCTCTGCCCTCAGAGGGATTTAGTAGATGGATTTCAGGAATCTGCATTTGAATATCCAATTGGAGGTTTCCAATTGAATTCTCTAATTGAGTGCTCTGTTTATCCCTGGTAAGTCTCCTGTAGGTAGCTTTGGTTCATATTTTGGAAAGATTTATCTAAGATGCATTGAGAAAATGGCAGCTTGACCTTTGTTTAGCTACTTAACTGATCCTGAGTAAAACATTTCTATTCTCTGAGTCTGTTTCCTCCTGTGAAACTATAGTGATGGATTGTGGAAATTAAGTGAAAATATCTGTAAAGGACTGCATGCCTACATGTGGTTTCCCTCAACCTTTACTTATAAACTGAAGACTTTCTACATTGCTTTTCTAAGAAATTATGTATAAGCGCTGAATAACTGAAGTCTCAGAACTTTGGAAACAGTTTAAAAGTTTGCACCTTTAATCTGTATAAGGCTAACCTTATTTACAGATCATTTGTCCCCAAACCAATTTACATTTTAATGCTATAGACTGTCTGCACAAATGCTAAGGTCCTTAATTTTACAGAACTCAGACTGTACTTTTCCATAACTTTAGTTTACTTAGTATAATCCCACAGAACTCAGTCTGTACATTTCCATAACTCCAGTTTACTTAGTCTAATCCCAATTGTATATCCCCACCGCTCCAATCTATATCTAGAGTTTGTCACCCTTTCTCCATCTCAGAACTCTGTAGGCACTTATTCTTCCCTTTTCTTCCTGTTTCTCTCCTCGTTGACCCTCCCCCCACAGAGTGTTATTAACTAACTTATTTTCTATGAGATTTAAATAGATCTGATTAAGAAAACAGTGCTGAGGACATTGATGGTTCCTCAAGGTTTATACATAGCAGATGAAGAAAATAATTTTAAATATATTACCGTTTGAAACTAAAATTTTAAAAGTTCCTACACACATTACATCTGAATAAAACTGAGTCTCTTGGGAATAACTGATATAATTGTTGAAGTAGTGGATTTCATTTGATTTACAAATGTTGCCTGTATAATTTATGTACATGGTCCCTGAGTGCTGATCCAGAATGACTGCAACCTTGCTAGTCTGCTTCTCTTTTTGGTGATATATAAAAGGTATAGTATTTAACTTTGAGGGACAGAAGCCAAGACTGATTTATCACAATGTGCCAATGGGCTAGGCCACTGCCCAGCACATATGGACCGCGCCCATCCCAAATATTTGTTGAGTAAATGCATAGGTTTGGAGTTTCAGTAGGAGATAAATTTCTCTTAGATCTTAATCAATTGTCTACATGATACTCTGTATTTTGTTTTTTCACTGATAATGATTTTATTGCTTTTGTTCAGGGTGATTCCTAATCAAAGACGGTGAAGAGGATCACTCCAGGAGATGGGAAGGTGACTAGCTTCATATAAATGAGTCAAACATTTATTTTAAAAACTTACAATTTTAATATAGTGTCTCCTGTCACATTTCTTCAATGTGATAGTGTGCTCCACCTAGTCCTCTCTGTTTCTTCCAGTGTGTCATGTTTGATCACCACCTTTTGGCCACTCATGTTCACCATGGAGCAGGCTGGCCCATTACAATCGTCTCATATTGAAAGTGCACTCTTCCTTTTATTTTGAACATAAACAATGAAATCTGCTGAGTAGACAATGTAGAAGCTACCATACTGTCATTTTAAAGACATCCTGATTCTTAAATCCCTCCCCTGTGCCATGAAGAGAGTTTATGAGGCTGCCACATTGGGCCAGATATTTTCCAGTAACTGCCTGAGGACACATAAGTGCATTCATGATAAGGCACCTACACCACTGAACTTCGCCAGTTAGTCAAGAATTAAAGCATTCATGGTACTGAAAAAGATATTGCTTAGCCTACTTTAGGACATTTGAAGAATGTGTTCATGGAAAACATAGACCCATGTTAATTCCAAATACATTTTGAAAGGCATTCCCACTCTAAAAATAATCACACTCAAGCCCGACAACGGCCCCACTGACTCGGAATCCATAACTGTTTGGAACTCAGCACTGGTTCAACTAAGAGCACCTGCTATGGTCTGATCTGAAAGAGAAGAGTGTAGGTTCTATGGGACACTGATTTCCCATGAGAGTGTCATGATGAGAAGACATACTCAAAACTATTTGTTGGATGATTTGGATTCAAAGACATAAGAAAGGAAAAACCCTCTCCCATAAAGATGGAAAAAAACATACTCAAAAGTTTGGCTGAGATCCAAGTTATAAGTCTTCATGGAATAGTACAAGGATAGGGCAACTAATTTGCAGGAAGTAAGTCACCAATGTCCAGGTAAATACAAATAGAAATATGACCAAAAGAAACACGAACTCACTGAGTAATTCTACTAAAAGGAGTTGCAACTGGAAACCATGGAAATTTTTAAATAGGCAAGAGCTGCTCTAGGACACCAGAACAAAAATGCAAATTATCAGTTTCTGTCATATAGTTTAGACATTTTGTAGTGTACCTGGGACATTTTTAGCATTGAAACCATGTAGGACTCAAAAATTCTTGCAGTAGGAAAAGCATGAGAAAAATTTGGAATCTAAAAATTTCATGTCTTGAAAAATAGGAAAATTCAGTTCAGTTAGAATATATCTTAAAGCTTAACCTCTGAACATATAAATAATGTTCAAGACAATTTTTTTCCAGACAAAACAAAGCAAGGCCAACCAGGAAAACAATTATTCTTATTCAGAAACCAAACGAAAGATTTAACCCCTAATGTTTCCAACAAGAAAGCATCAAGGCTTCCCCAAGGTGAGGAAATCAAGGTCCATAAAACCAACTAAGAAGCCCCAGAGGTCCCTAGAAATAATACTTGGTGTATGTTCCAATCAAGATTAGGGAATTTTCCAGTTGGATGGCAGAACATTTTCTTAGAGAGCAACTTTCTGACTTATGTTTGAAAAGATTGAGGATGATGTGACTGAAATAAATGATGTCACTTTCTTGATAGCAAAGTAAAGGTTTGTCAGGAAGGTAAGCCAGCACTGGGGCGAAGGCTCTGGGCTTTGTTCCAGGAGAACATGATCATATGCCAGCTAACTCAAAGGGATTCAGAATAGGTTTCCTGGTACATTTTTAAAAACTTTTCATGTTCAAAAGAAAGAGATACAGTAAACCACACAAAATAAAGGTAGAACTTAGTAAATTACTACAAGGCACTCCAGGAATCATGACCCTTGTCAAGAAATAGAACACTGCTAGCTGCCCTGAAGCCCTCCAGGGCCCGTCCCAATCCTACTTTGCCCTGCTCCATGGATTATCATCTAATCATGTAGCCCACAGATGTTAGTTGTTTCTTCTTCTTCTTCTTCTTCTTCTTCTTCTTCTTCTTCTTCTTCTTCTTCTTCTTCTTCTTCTTCTCCTTCTCCTTCTCCTTCTCCTTCTCCTTCTCCTTCTCCTCCTCCTCCTCCTCCTCCTCCTCCTCCTTCTTCTTCTTCCTCTTCGTCTTTGTCTTCCTCCTCTTCTTTTTAAATATTTTTAGTTGTCAATTGACCTTTGTTTTATTTATTTATCTGCAGTGCTGAGAATCAAACCCAGTGCCTCACACATGGTAGGCAAGCGCTCTGCCACTGAGCCACAACTCTAGCTCCTCTAATTCATTCTTAAAAATAGAACTTTCAAAGTGGATTCCAAGCCTGGCATGGTGGTGCACATCTGTAATACCAGGGGCTTGGGAAGCTGAGGCAGGAGAATCATGCCACCCTCAGCAACTTAGCAAAGCACTTAGCAACTCAATGAGACCCTGTCTCTAAATAAAATATAAAAAGGGATGGAGATATAATTTAGTGGTTAAGCACTCCTGGGTTCAATTCTCAGTACCAACAACAACAACAACAAAAAGTAGATTCCACATCTCTCCAAAGGGTTAGGAACTGGTGGTCCCAGCACCCTAGTATCCTCTTATGTTTCTAATCCAGACCTGACTTTTAATGCTACCTTTAAGTTTTTAAATAAGTCTGTAGTCTGGAGATCCCATCTTGAAAATGGCAATCTCCCAACAACAATTTTTGCTGAGCCACTGGGGTGGGGCTGGTGGGAGGTCAGATCTAGAAAGAAGGCAAGGACAAAGACATTTTACTGGTAGAAAAAGAAGATTGTGTGTGATAGCCCCTTTCAGAAGAAGTGTAAATTAAGAAAGTGGTTGGTGATGTTAGGTGCCCTAATATATACAGAAAGTATTTTTCTCTTGTCAAATTAACTGCTTACAAAAAACTTAATGTTACAGTTCTCTCAGGACCCTACTTGATGAAATTCACACCTGGCCTACTCTGAGGCAATTGAAACATCAAAATATATAATGATGGTGATGGATTATAGTCCATGGAATAAAATAAGAATCTGTGAGTACACACTAATGTCAATGAAGGAATAAATGGATAAATAGAGGAAGAAAAATCTGTTCATTACAGTGGAATATAAACACTGATTATAATTATATCATATGTGAATTATGAGTGAAGTTTGATGATGCATGCATGGCATCTCTGCCTACTATGTGTTTACAAAGGGGAAAACAGTCCATCCACAGTGGAGGAAACAAGAACTACCTTAACCAATCGAGCAAAGATAACTTCACCAGTATTGGTGCAAACCAACACCATGCACACTTCCCCCTTTCTCCCCACTATTACACACTAAGGGTGCAATATTGCTTTGGTGCACTCTGAAAGTTTCTTTATCTACCTCACCTGATCATCCAAAAGAAGAGCATAATAATTGTCTTCAGTCCTTTTACAGAAATATTAACCAGAAAAAACTAAACACATATGGTGGGTATAAAGATTAAAGTCTGTCAACACACTTGGGCAGACTTCTGTCACACTGCATTGTCCTCTACTTTGGACCCACAGAGAATCATTTACAACCCATTGTCTGTTCTGTAGGGCCAAGTGACTAGGTCCCAGGATATTGCATGTTCTCTAAGCCCATGGATTTTTAAAGATGTTTCACTATCACCCATTCTTCACCTCCATCACCTTATATACCAGAATAAGGGGAGTATATAAGTTTCTGAATAATGGAAAGTTTCTGAATAATGGACGAGTTGTTTATCTCATTCCTGTGATTTTTCTCCTTTTGTAAGTTAACAAGTTTGCATGCCTTTTCTCCTATTTAATCTGTCTTTTTCTGTTTATTTCAGTGAAATTTCAAAGAGGAGAGAGAAAATTTTCCTTCACCTTATACTAGCCTATGTTATTAAAAAAATGTCAAGGTTTAGGAAGACAAAGAAAGGCTGAGGACCTATTTAAGACAAGTGGAGTGTGAAAATAAAAAGGAAAATCAGGTGAAAGCAACACCAGAAGAGTTTTTGAAAATGGAGTGGAGGGAAGGCTGGGGTTGTAGCTTAGTAGTAGAGCTTGCCTAGCATGGGAAGTCCAGGGTTCAGTCCCGAGTACTGCAAAACACACGCATTTGCACACACCATTAAGGAAGTAGCACTCATGTGCATCTCCAGATTATGCCTGAGAACCTGGGAATGTGAATTTTGGCCACCTCCACTCTTTGAGTGCAGGCATCTGAAATGACCAGATAATTATATCATGTTCAGAGACTCAAGATGTGGGTTAAGAGGTTATTGAGCTCTAGTTTCACAGATATTCTTACTAAGCACATATATTCTTTTCTCTATCTTCTACCCATCTAACAGCGCCCGTTCTTTCCCAGTATTCAATAGAAGTTCCCTGTGTAAAATTTTTTTTGCCATTTTGTCATAATTCAGAACTGTTTGCCCAGGAAAGCTCCTTGCTTCCCCTACTTCTTTGAAACCATGATTTAGAACTGTCTGAGCTGTTTTCCAAATTGCAGATTCTAAGATCCAAAATAAAGTATTCTTTAGTTTCTGGTTTTGAATTGATAGACTAGAAGCATGACAACTACATGCAATGTATGATCCTGTAGGTGAACAGGGGAAGCCAGAAATATCACTGGGGCAGTTGTTGAGATTTTAATAGAGACTGTATTGCATTGTATTAATGTTAGATTTCCCAATTTGGATAATTTCACTGTGTTTGTATAAGAGAATATCCTTGTGTTTTTAAAGAAAATACACACTGAAGTATTTAGGAGCAAAGGATTAAAATATCTTCAAACTACTCTAAAGTAGCTCAGGGAGTGTGGGGGGGGAGGGGGAGAGCATATTTGCATGCATGGGGCAGTGGAGAGAATATAATATATCAAATGGTGGAATAGTAAAAATGTCCTCATACTATTCTTGGAATTTTTCTGTAAGTTTGGAACAGCATCAAAACTAAAAGTTATAAACAATGCTACAATGCCTGCGAATTTCTACTCCTGCAGAGCCTGAGATATCATGGAAATTCAAAGTCGTTTCTTTTTCCAGAGCAATCAGCAATTCAGAAGTTATTTTCCTTAACATTAAAAAATAGGGACTATGGAATAAAACCTCCAATATGAGAGAAGTGATAGGACTACAGCAATTTTACTGAGTGTTGACATAATATCAAGATTTCATTATTATTTTTAGATTAGCTTCTAATCCTCTCTCTTTATCCAAACTCTTAATTTCAGGGAAATTTTTATTATATAAAAATGTTGAAGTGGGAAATAGGAAGTCATGAGTTGGTGTCTTAGAAAAATTTCATGTAGAACACAGGGGATAGCTGTGATTCTAATTGTTAAGATTAACACTTAAATATTTTCAGTAAAAAATTCCTCCTAAGGAACAGTATCTGCAACATTTAGAGAATTTCAAAGTCTGGAACTCTCTTCATTTCTGTCCCTGGATCTTCCTACCATCAATGTTTTGCTAAAGAGCACATTTTCCAGGTCAACTATTTGGACTCTCTAGTTGTTTCAGAATAAACCATTACCCTGTGGAGGCATTGGTCAGCATCTGGTCATCTGATTATTTTACAACATTAAGTATTTTTGGAAGATGCTGATCCTGGTGGCCAATGGAGCAGCACTCATGAACTCCCAGGATCTGTGAGTGATGGAGGGACTTAAAGATCATCCAATCCCATGCTATCATTTGTTGGCAAAAGAAAACATTCGATATTTTCTTCTTTTACCCAAACCTGAAACAGGCAGATGGTGGAAAGAGCCCGATCTGTTATAGATTCCTGAGCACTAGTGGCTATCAATGTATTTTGCAATCTTGATCAAAGGCCCCATTTATCTTCCCCATGAAATGCTGAACAAACATGGGCTGCTATGTAGAGCAAAGGGATAATAGAGGATCAAACCCAAGCCTCATGCAAGCTAGGCAACCTCTGTACCATTAAGTTGCATCCCCAGTCCTGCTTTTTAAATTAATTCAAATCATATCAGTGGAACGGGTACTGGGTCCTCTAATAGTTATGATGGCTTAGATGAGAAGAGTGAAAATATATTTTATTTGACAATTTTTTAGATGTAAACTTTAAATGTTGAAGTAATTTGAAAGGCCAAAGGTTCAATAATATGAAGGAACTTAAGTTTCTCCAGTTTTTTGCACATCAAGGGGCTTTAAGGGAATATCAGCTCCAACTCTAAGTTAATCAGTCTAATTTTCTGGTTTCTAATTAAAAACAGTTGTACAATCTCTTAAGACTTCAGTGAGAATTAAATGCAAGTAGAGAATTATGTAAAAGAACTGATGTTCCTTGTCCTTCTAATCCAAATTTATACTATTAAACAAAAAAGATTTAGAAGCATTAATGTTAAAATTGATTTGTTGATATATCTTTATATTGGAACAAATACTAGCCAAAAAATAACTTACCAGTTTACAATGCTCTCAAAGCCAAACAAAATATCATGGCATGTTAATTCTAAATTTTGTAGAATCTTATTCATAACTATAGTTATAAAAACTTTAAAAAAAATCTGTATGGGAGATGAAAACATTTATTGCCTATTTTTTGAATAGTTTTATCTGGATGCAATGCTTTTTTCCTATTGCCTGAGTGACATAGTTGATTGTATGAGAAGAATGGACATCCCATTCCCTCATCCCTCAAGAGAGCTCATGTGCCTTGCCTTCTAACTTCAGTTTGACTGGAGATAAATTGCCCAAGACATAGGGCCTTACCTGCTTAATGATATTCTTCTGTGTGGGGCTGTTCAAGGCTCTAGAGCTTAGACTGGGGTGTACCTCAAGGGTAGCACTAAGGAAACTTGGTCAAATGTACATCTTGAGTTAGCTCTACCCCACAGGAGTCTGAAAAACTCCATGTGTTATTGGGCTTACGGTATGCTAAGGAAGTGTCTGTGGCCTGACTCCAAGCTTGTCAGGAAATAGCCAAGAGATATCCACTCCAGCTTACTGAATTCTAAGGCATGAGAGTGCAAAACCTCACAGGGCCTCCCTCTCAAAGATGCTAGGATATGGACAGCCTTTCTCTAAGTATGGTAAGCTAGGGAAGCCTCCTCGACTTGTTTTCCTCCCTCAGCCCCCATGTGCCCTGCCAGTACCCATTCATTCAACTTATCTAAGGGATTCATCCAGTTCTCAGTGCCACTGCTCCAGCTGGGCCTTAACTGTTTCCTGCCTGCAGTAATCCAACAGCCTCCTAGAAGGTTTTCCTCTCTCTATGTGCCCACCATTCTACCCCTCATCACCTATTTTTTTAAAGAGCTGCCCTAAGTGCTACTTTTAAAAATGAAAATATAATCATGTCCCTTCCTTCTTAAAAGGCTTCATTGGCTCCCTACTAACCTTTAAGATAATGCCTGAACTGCTCAGCGGTGCATGGACAGAATCTATTGTCTAATTACTCCTTTAGTAATGACCTTTGGCCATTCTCATTCCTCTTGATGTAGTGGGATCCACCTCTCACTGTTTACTTATCCATCCCCCCTCCCCCCAGTTAATTCTTGAGAGCAGAGATTTTCCCCGCCCCCCAACCCCAGATCAAATCCCTATGGCAAGGAGGCAGAATGTGCTGGGCATAATCATAAATAAAAACCCAGAAAAGAGTCATTAGCACTTGATTTTAATTAAAATTAACAGTTCAGATGAAGACTGGACTAGAATAGTGTTTAATATCAACCTCTGAGAAATCACATTTATATAAAACAAATGAAACAGGCCAGGAGAAGTCCAAAAAAGGTACAGTTTACATTATTGCACGTGGGTAAAATGCTATTTAGGGTAGCAAAATCCTCAGGCCAGAGGAGGAGGAAGAAAAGACAAATACAGAAGATAAACCTCTAGGAAGTATTTATTTTGCATTCTGAACTCTCCAGTGTCCTCAAAAGTATTTAGCACTTTGGACACATTCACTATGCTCTTGAAATAAAATGACTGCAGTGACTTCAACATGTTTTAGTTACACTTACATTCTTTGTTCTAGACATGTGCAAGTTCAATGTGTAGCTACTCACATACTGGGACATCTGTAACACCAAATTTCCCAGTGCCCACAGTCATGGACAATAGGGGAAGGGAGTAAAGTACTATATTATACAGATTTTAGGGAACAATACTCTAGCTATTGTTAACCCTTTTGAGCACTCTTGATTTTGGTCATTTATATTGGAACATGTGAAGGAATAACATTGAATATGAAAGTAACTCCTAGGCTGCTTCTAGAAAATAAAACACAATTTAAAAAGAGTTCCCTGCCACGTTCAGGAAGGTGGCAATTACTGTATATATAAGAAAAAGGGTGTAAACTTATAGAAAAGATCAACTCCAGCTTACAAACAAATTATAAAATTGATTTTGTTTTAACCTGTGAGTGTGATACAAAAAAAAAATGTAAACTTGTGGACCTAGTTACCAAGACCACTTATCCTCCTAAGCCCAGACATGAAATTAAAGTTTGGCTTGAGCTAGTATTATCTTCAAGTTTTCTCCAAGTTTGTCCATGAACTCAAAGGTATTCAAGTAGTCAGAATGCTGTACGCCAAAAGGAGAGAAAAAAGGAAAGATGGAAATTTAGTTTGTTTCTAATATTGTAGGAGGTAGAGAAAAAAAATCCTAAAAACACTACTTAACATAGTATTCTATCTATTTCTAGAAGTCAACCGATTAATGTTACCAAGCTACAAGAATACAGACAATGGCTATGTTTGCAGTTCATAGGGCTGACCCAGTCTTGGGCATCCTGCAGTGGAGGCTCAAGCACAAACATTCACAGTAGGTTCCATGCCATGTAGCTTTGAGGTTGAAATTATCAAAAGTTTCAGTTTAGACTAATCCAATGAAAGCAGACTCATCCTACTCCTTAATTCTTAGAAATAACAAAACCTGTTGAGAGTATAGCCATGCCTTTACCTACATTCTCATTCACCGTTACATATTCTTAAAAAAGCTTAAATGCTCTTGTTTCCATCAGTGTTTTATTTAAGAAAAACAAAAAAGAATGGACTAACTGACATAATCCTGCTGGTACATGCCCATCAAATAGGCTGCAAAGATCCTATAGATACTGCATATACTATACAGATTGGAACATTTCAAACATTGTATTCTCGATGGAAATTCAAGTTAAGAAATTTGCAGTGATTGAGTATATGCACTTTATTTGGGTGTACTGAAATCTCTGAGGATATACCAGTTGGGACTTGGTATTAGTGTTAATTTTTTCTAAAATTTCTTAAGATGAGTCCTGGTAACTAACTCTGACTTTGAGAGAGTTATCTGATTAGCAGCTAATGCAATGGAATACTGGTTACCATGTCCTCAGAAAAGCCCAAGGCAATCAATGCACAGTAAGTTCCACTGTACTGAAGGTTAGTGGAACTTAAGGAAGTGATAGTAATCAATGAACATCTTATACTTGCGCTACTTATTTGTCTCATTTGTAAATTAAAGAAAATAATGGGATGGAATTAGCTAGACTCTGAGTTCCCTTTTTTCCTAATTGACTATCATTATAGCCCAGCCATAGAATAAATTTAGCCTGTAGTCTGGTTTTGTACACAAAAGTATAATTGGCAAGTTGCTGTATCTATGCATCTTTGTATTATCTATGACCACCTTCCTGCCACAACAGTAGATGCCAAGTTTAGTATTTGCATAGTTCCCAAAAGACTGTATGTCCCACAAGCTAAAATGTAGCTGGGCTTGGTGGCATATGCTTGTAAGCCCAGCTACCAGAAGATTGAGGCAGGAGGATCACAAATTCAAGGCTAGCCTGGGCAACTTAGTAAGACCCTGCCAAAAAAAAAAAAAAAATCCTTAAGATATAGCTCAATGATGGAGCATTCTTGAGTTCAATCACCAGAACCGCCCCCCCCCACATACACATACACAATCTGAAATGTTTACTGTCTGACACTACATAGATAATGTCTAGTGACCCCTAAAAAGGATGATGAATATCAATTTACATAATTACAAAAAACACTGGTGTTTTGATGCTGGTGAGGGTAAATGGCAATCTGACCACAGAGTTCAGGGCATCTTATACTTACTTGGGTAGACCTTTAATGCAAGCAGCCAAGTCCTTGGTCATAAAGCCAGCCTCAATGGTCTCAATGCAGACTTCTTCCAAAACCTTTGCAAAGATGCCAAGTTCATTATTGTTATCCAGCTTTGCCCTGTGGGCTAACCCTCTGATCCAGGCAAAAATGGAAGCTAAAAAAGAGAAACAGCCATTCCAGTTCTAAGAATTCCCAAATCTTTCACAATTCCCCCAAACAGAACATTTTAAAAAATCTAGGTTGTGGGCTTTATTAGATGATATCCATATAGGGCAGAAGTTTTAGGAAAGCCTGAAATACTTTCCCAAATAGAAACTACCCCCTCCAATACCCCAAACCCCAGAGGAAAGGGACCAGGGGGTGGTGGGAGGAGAGAGGGGGAATGTGCTATGAAGTGATGTTGGCCAAGTTTTGTTGTTATATTTTGTGCACGTACAATATGTAACAACAAACCCCACCATTATGCAACTATAATGCACTAAGAAAAAGTGTGGGAAAAACACCTACATTTTAATGGTATGGTACTAGAGCTTGATGTTTAAGGCATTTCTGTCTTAGAAAAGGTCTCTATATCTTTTGTCTACATGTCTACATTGGTCTCCTCTTTTTAGGCTGCTATCTCTTTTTAAAGTGCTGACCTTGACACCTTGTTGGAGGCATCTATCCATGTGACTTTTAGATGTGTAGCCTCCAGTGACATTTCACTGCTCTAGGGACAGTTGATACACTTGTTGATAATATTCTTTTCTGTAATGTATACTCTTCTACAAAATAGAAAAGCACATTTTGAGAACATTATTAAGCATGTTAAAATAGCTCCTATTAGTAGAATTCATTAGCTACTTGCTGATGACTTTTCACACAAAACACTGAGTAGCCTAAGGAATGTGCCTGAGTTCCTCTGGAGATCTCCTTTGGAGAACACTCTCTTGTCAGAAATCGATGTAGGAGTAGACACCATCTTACCAATAGGATTGGTGGACGTCTCCTGTCCTTTCTGGTACATGCGGTAGTGGTGTGTTACTGTCCCATGGGCAGCCTCTGCTTCTACTGTCTTGCCATCTGGACAAATCAGCACACTAGTCATCATGCCAAGGGAGCCATAACCTGTAGGTGGCAGAGCATTAAGTACTGGTCCATCTGCGAGAAGACTGGTCTCTCAGCATTGAGAGCAAAAGACTCAATCTTGTCAGGTCTTGATAAGCAAAGTAAGCATAAGCTCATGGAGTCATTGGTAGCTCCTCTGCCTTTCAGAAAATGAAGTATCCGGATCTCAGAGTCAAAGGATCTGGAGAAGCTGAGCTGTTTCTCATTTATCTCTGGTACCTGCTTCATGATGGAGGGTTTGGGGTCTGACTGACTGTTTTTCACCCTATTCTGTGACTTCATATCTGCTGTGACTCAGTTTTCCTACCTATAAAATGAGAATAATAAAAGGACCTACTTTGCTGTGTTGTTGTGGGATTAGATGAATATACATATAATTTGTGAATATATATTCATATTTCTTAGAAAAATATCTGCACAGTAAGAGCTCAATATCTTGTTGTTATTATATGCATATACTCTGCTATTCTGAGGAAATAAGGATTAAAGAGTTGTCTCCTGCCTTCAATTTACTATAAACTCATGGGGATGGGAAAAAGGCTCATAAATACAGGATGGGTTAGATCCAAGAACATTCTAATTGCTCTTCCTTGTTCTCTGTAATACCCTCAACAAAACAATTCTTTTCCATGGTTTCCTATTCAGAGAACCATATTCTAGCAGTTAAGTTAATTCACTTATTTTTTTCTTAACGTACACTTTTTCACTTGAATTCAAGGGACCCTTTCTCCATTTGTGCCACCACCTATGAGTTCTCATTAAGTTAATAATGTAAACTTCCAATAAATAAACAAATGGCTACTTTTGTGTGGGCAGAGATCAAGTGGATCTACTCTAATTTCATTTTAGTTTTTGGTCATCTTTAAGCCCAGTTAAGAAATTTCTGTGTGGAATTAATAGTTTCTTCCATATCCCTGTATTTCTTTGAGGCTTCATAGATACTCAAATTAAGTTGATTAGAGAATTCAGGACCCTACCATGGGGAATTTGTCTATTTATTAATATTAGGATATAAGCTTATGCCATTGTCAAAACTGAGGACATAAATGAAATGGCCTGAGTCTGAAGTAGTTTGTGTCTCTAGAGAAGAATGAACAAAAAGATACCTGGGCTGGTTTTCATCTATTTAGCTGAGATCACCTGATCTACCAGACTCTGGTCTTGAGTAGGTCTCTTATCAGGGCCCATGGTACTTCAGATCTCTTGCTTCATAGTCCTTTAAACTTTTATAACTGGACATTTACATCTGAAATATTTCTTTTGATACTCTCTTCTTATTGCCATGAGAACCTTTAAACATGGAATAACTTTGGGTCCCTCTCCCAGAACTCCGATGACAAGGAATAGCTCTCCTCATCTTCTGTGGAGTCACCACTAAGCAGTGCACCTTTCTGTATGTACTTAGTACCAACCACCAAGGATCTGAAGACAGAGGAGGTGGGAGTGGTGGTGGTAAAGAGTTGTGTAATTCAGTTATCTGATATAAAAGTAATCTTGGGGCTGGTCTACTGATTTTCAAACTGATTAGAGATGTTTAACTTTCAAAGAGAAAAAGTAGTACTTCCTGAGAGAAAACAAACATAATTAAAGCCTATGCAAACATTCATCTGGGGAGAATCAAGTTCCTACAGCTACCAAGAGTAACTGAAACTGAGCAGCAATTTGGTGCTGAGGAAAACAGGGAAAGGGGAATTTCTGTTGATTTGGCCAATTCTCCTGCCATGAAGTACCTGGTTCCTGGAATTTCTGTGAATGGCCCTGGACTTCTTTGCTCAATATTTCTTTGTACAATCACCTTTGTTAAAAGCTAAGCAGTAAGCTTAAATTAAAATATATATATATATATATATATATATATATATATATATATATATACACACACACACACACACACACACACACAGAGACATAAACACATACACATATATATTTATACACACACACACACACACAGTAACAAAGCAGCCTGATTCAAGGCTGGCAGTAGGGGCATGATCAGGACCTGTTGCCAGGTGAATGAGCTCCTGGAGATACTGCTCACAGTTGCCCGACAACCCAGGCCACTCACTTTATTGCTTCTTCTTGCCTGAGTACACTTGGTTTTCATAATTCACCGGAGGGAAAATGAATGCAGGAAAAGGGGTGACTTCTGGACCAGGTAGTTGGATACCTGTTGGACATTTTAAAACTTCAAGGAAAAAAAGGATGAGGTGAGTTTAACCTAAGACTGGAGCCAGCAGTGTTAAACCCCTGCTTATTTCCTCTGTGACCTTGAATAATCCACTTCCCCATCTAAACTTAATTTCTTTATGTGTCAGAAAATGAATGAAGGATCTGGGTGCTTTGTAGCACTACCATTTCATAGTTTTACAACTAAGGACTACAAAATCCCTCTTCCCAAACTATAGATCTACCATGGAATGACCTCAGGGCTAGCAGGCTCCATCTACCTCCACCTGCTTCTCTGGCTCCTTACCTTGGGCCACGGAGTCTGACTGAACATCACCATCATAGTTTTTACAGGCACAGATGAAGCCTCCCTCTGATTTCATAGCTTGAGCCACCATGTCATCGATGAGCCTATACTCATACCAGATCTTTTGGGTTTCAAATTGGGATTTGTACTGCCTAAGAAACAAGAGAAAAATTAGAACAATTAAAAAAGAAGTTGGCTTTTCAGGGCTGTCATTTGCTTCTCCCAAAGGCTTGGAAGGGGACAGGGAGCAGCCTTTTCAGTAGACGGAGCACAAATGTGGGACTCTAACACAGGCTAAATCTCTGCTCAAGCATTCTCTGGCTATGAAACCCCAATTTGGCCACCTGTCACACCTTGCAGGAAAGGTGTGATACAGTAGGCTGACCCAACTATTGCTTTAATTTCTAATTTTCAATATAGTACTGATCATATTCTTGAGACTTAGAGTCTTTTAAGAATGTAGCAAAGGAAGCTGAGTATAGTGGTCTATTCCTATAATTCTAGCAACCCAGGAGGCTTAGGCAGGAGGATTGCAACTTCTCAGCAATTTAGCAAGACCCTCAGCAACTTAGCAAGACCTTGTCTCAAAATAAAAAATAAAATGGGCTGGGGTATAGGTTATTAGTAAAGCACCCTTGGGTTCAATCTTGGTGCTGTAAAGAAAAAATAATATAACAAAGGGAATAAAAGATATTCCAATGACATGATATCATTCAGGAAACTAGATGTACTATGGGACAGTTTCTAGGCTTAGTACAGATGGATAGTTGGAAGAGGGAATCAAAATGCCTTTGGAAAGATTTTTTTTATCCAGAAAAACTGCTTCTGAACTGAAGAGTTAACACAGGCTCACCTCACAGGTTGTTGGGCCCGAGGTTGTTATAAATTTATACTTAAGTTCAAAAGACCATGTAAGGTAGAGTTTCAATCATTTTTTTAAATATTTATTTATTTTTAGTTCTCGGCGGACACAACATCTTTGTTTGTTTGTGGTGCTGAGGATCGAACCCGGGCCGCAGGCATGCCAGGCGAGCGCGCTACCGCTTGAGCCACATCCCCAGCCGAGTTTCAATCATTACAATGATTTTTAGAAGGAAGAAAATGGGCCTGACTCATAAATTGACATATTTGACAAATCAGAACTTTCTATCACTAACAGGGTTCTTTAGTCAAATACTAAACAATCCTGGCTCTGTGAAAAATTAAGGATGGGCCCTGTTTTAGAACATGTTTATTTTCCAAAAGCAATTTAGAGTGGTTTTATTTCACTCCTGCTAAATCTTAGTTTTGCTCTTATCTAATTTAAGGATTATTGAAGATTTTCACTTGATTTGTCACAGAATCAAAGGGATAAGGAAATGCAAATTCTATACCATAAATGCCAGCTTACTTGGAAACAAAAGAAAGAAAAAGGAATAAAGAATGGCAGTTACTTGTCATATATCTCCTGAAAGATGTCTTTAAAGCACCCATCATATTTCTTCAAAATAGTGTTTTTGGTGCTCAGATACAAAGGCCAACCCTTAGACAGAGCCATTTGGAAGGAACTGTGTGCAAAATCTTCAATTGACTTGTCTTCATTGTACATTCCCATGGCAACTCCACCACCTACTGCAGGGAGCAATGAGAGAAAAAAAGAAAGTAAACGTGGGATAGCTGGAACGAGGTTAAAGGAATCTCCACAACCAAAATACCAATTCTTGGCTCCCCTGGCTGAGCCTAGACTTCAAGTCCCTGGCAGTCTTCCAAACTGAATAGTTCAGGAGTTTTCAAGGGACAGGATAGGATGAAAATCAGTTCTAGATAAGAATAGTCTAACTTGTTTTGGAAGGACCATGGAAATAAGAAAAACATATGGTCTTCAGGATCCCAAAGATACTGAAATACCAAAAACTACTAATATGGGGGCTGTGGCTGTGGCTCAGCGGTAGCACACTTGCCTGGCATGTGTGAGACACTGGGTTCGATTCTCAACACTGCATATAAAAATAAATAAAATAAAAGTCTAACAACAACTAAAAAAATATTTTAAAAAACCTGCTAATGTGACAGAAATATACTCACAAATGGGCAAATAATTTTGAATTTGTTTTTTATGTACTTTAACAATTTCCAACATGTATTTTGAACTTAAGGGTGTACTCAGCCCATAATTATTGAGAGAGATTTGCATTTTAAATACGAAATGAAAATTCTTGTAATTTCCAGAAGGATACTGAGCATGCCTACTGCAATTGGTGGAAATAATTACGCTACATGTAATCATTCATGTTTCACAACTTTTATTAGTTGAACTCTGTTATTACTGAAACTTGAACCCATTCCAACTCCCAGGGTGCTGAAACTCACAGAAGTAGATTCTATTAAGATGACATTATTTAAAGGAGGTAAGGAAAAAAAAAAGATATATAGGTGTTATCTTTTTTAAAAATTTGTTTGTTTAAATTTTTTAAATTTGTTTGTTTCAATGAGTAATTTCAGCAACTTTTGGGTGGGATTGCCCTAATGAAACTTTGAAGCTGCCAGGGAAGAAAAATCAAAAAAAACAAATGTTTCACTTTCACAGGATAAATTCCCAGAAGGGCAAGAAGAAAATCTTAGCAAATAATGCAACCATTTCTAAATACAAACCCCACCAGAGCAAAGGGCAGGATTGCATTACAGATGATTTGGGGCTATTAATGTTTAATTTATACCATTTGTGCATAAGATATTCCTGCAAATCTTCCCTCCATATTTTAAGACAAATGCATAAATGTCTCCTTGTCATTGCCTATATGCATTTCCAGTTAAGTGACTAACCCCTTCATGCCTTATTCATGCCATGGGAGGGTATGGAACCAACTACTTTTTAAGTTAGATTTTTGGTCCGTAGAAGTGTAGAATTTTTAGGCAGTCACATACTAATTTTGAAAAAAAAACAGTAATAATGTTTCTAAATCATTTGTTTTTTAAAAAAAGAAGATGTAGCTTATGATGGACTCATACATACCTTCAAAGTTATGTACCAGGTATGTCACCTTCTGGGTTCCATCACTTGGTGTGTAGGTTATCTCTACTTTTCCAGGCCCAGGAATGACAAAATCAGTTGCTCTGTACTATATAAGTAGGAAAAAGGTATTAAGAAAAGAAAAATATCCCAATAGGAATTATAAGGAAATATATATATATATATATATATATATATATATATATATATCTGAGAGAGAGACAGAGAGACAGAGAAACACACATGAGCACAAGAGCACACCAAGATAAACAAGAGAATATAGCTTGTCCTTTTTTTGTTGTTGTTATTAGGGATTGAATTCAGGGTGCATAACCACTGAACTACATTCCCAGTCTTTTTTATTTAATTACTCTGAGACAGGGTCTCCCAAGTTGCTGAGGCTGGCCTTGAACTTGGGATCCTCCTGCCTTAGCTTCCTGAGTTGCTGGGATTACAGGCTACCACATCTGGCAGATCTTTAAAGAGATAGAAACGAAGATAGTCCAGAGTTCCTCTAGTTAGTGGTAATGCACATTAAAAAGTCAGTCAGTATTTATTAGAAGGCTACCATGTATGTGACAGTTTTATGGGCACTGATACAGAGAACACAGAGAATAACACAAGATATTTTCTTTAGGAAGCTTACCAACCTAATAAAGACAATACTGAGAAGTGACAGAGAGTTTTTAAATGTCAGAAAGAGTCATAAACCTATAAATCAATAAAAACTGCAGGGTGATGAAGAGATACGACCTGGCCCATGGGCTGAGGAAGCTGTACTGCAGGGAGGATTATAATACTACTTGTGCTGAAAATGATGATAGAGCTGATGCTTTGTCCTTACTATGTATCAAATGCTTTAAGATGATGTCATTTGATTCTCACATCAATCTTACAAAGATGTCAGTGTGATATAATGAAAATAATGCATCCTGAGTCCAGAGACTTGGGATCATTACTTAGACTTTCAGGGCTCAGTCGTTCCAGTTATCACTTGTCCACATGAAAAAAATCATCTGGAAGCTGCTGTGACAGTTGATGAACCCCCCCCCCCAAATCCTGTTCACATCCCTTATGAGCATAAGCCATTCCAGTGGAGAAATGTGCCTGGTACACATGAGGTGTTCACAAGTCATTCGTGCACTGAAACTTACTCAAAGACTTGGGTTAATTGGGAGACTTGGAGTTAGGAATTAACAAGCACCAGCCACACCTATAGGTTTATAGTAATACTAACAGTAGGTAAAAGAGCATTCAGATAGCAAAAAAGATTAAATATCTATTCTACAAAGAACACTTATGACATATAAAGTCATTCACTATGGGTTGCTGATTTGTTTCCATTTCTCAAAAGGAAGAACTGAGACATCAAGGCACTATAAATGCTTTGCATAGAGTTTATGCACATTTACACAGCAAATCAACCTGGCATTTGAAAATTTTAATCTTGACTTTAAACAACAGAATGTCCATTATTACAAATGACTGATGCTACAATTTAAAAAAAAAAAAGACAGACTGAATTGGTAAGAACTGCCACCTATGCATCCTTGCTTGGGACTCTGGTACCTGTGTGGGGCCTGGCCAGGATGAAGGGACAGTATGAACCACAGGGTGGAACAAAGTTAACCAACTCCTTGGGGACTGAGCTGGCAACCCTGTCCCCAGAAATATCTTCCCTGGCCACACTGTTTACAGGGATGACTACATAGAAGTGCTGATTTTGGATTTTAGCATTAGGGAATTCCTGTTTTTAAGGTTCTTGTAAGACATAAGCTTCTTTCTATGAAAATTTGAAACCTGCCTCAGCACAATTTGGAATTTGTTTAATTGGCAGCTTTTCTGCTTAACTTGGCAATGAGTCTATTTGTATAGAAATACAGAATCCATTTTTGGTTTTCAAGTAGGAAAAAATGTTCTAACTAGATTGCTTTTGAATACTAAGCCAGTTATCATGTTTAATATCATATTTGGTGGTTCTCAACCCTATCTGTACATTAGAATCACTTGTGGAACTGATTCAAAAGCCTGAATTCAGATTTCAGCTGGTGGAGATGGGACTCAGATATTAGACAAAAACCAAAAAGGTAAAGCTAAACCTAACCAAACCAATGAATCATTCATAAGTGGATCTTATTATGCAGCCAGCATTGAAAACCACTGATCTGGTTGGATCATATGATACTACTAAAAAATAAAAAAATTAAAAAAACAATTGGCCATTTGTGTGATATAACTAACAAAAGGATAAAGAAAGAAAAAAACATGTTTGGCAAAAATCATGTGTTGAGATGGGTATCTACAGTAAGTTTATCTGTATTTACCTCTACCTAAATGTGGGTAAATATACAGCTATACATATTAGAATTTCTAAATTTTGCAACTTTGCTTAATGGGTGTAGACACCAAAAGATAAGGATAAAAACCCATATAAATCAGAATTGCTGGGTCATGTAAAAATATATGGAAAATTATGCCCAAATGACTTACTTGGTCCCCATAAGCATGACGGCCTATGATGATGGGTTTTATCCATTCCACTCACAAGTCGTGGGATATTTTTGCAGATAATTGCTTCCCTGAAGACAGTGCCACCCACAATATTTCGGATAGTGCCATTTGGTGATTTCCACATTTGCTTCAACTTGAACTCCTCAACCCTCTTCTCTTCAGGGGTGATAGTAGCACATTTGATGCCAACATTATACTTCTTTATAGCTTCTGCAGCATCCGTGGTGACCTGGTCATTGGTGGCATCACGATTCTCTATGCCTAAGTCATAGCTAGAAAGGGAAAAAAGTATCAATACTTCAGGAAAATAAATAAGTTATAATCCATGACCCCACTGGTGACAGGCAGAGGTTGCTATGCAGAACATAAAGGCCTCAAAGACACCTAAATCTGTCAAGTTTTAGCACTGATGTATCCTAAACATAGAAGATGACTGACAATTCAAGAAGGAAGTAAAGAGTCAAGAGAACTAGGCTAGTGGGCAGCTGTCTATCCGGAAATTGAATGGAAAACAATGAACTCTGCCAAATTGCCCCCTATTTTTCACCATCTTGAGGCAATAACAACACATGAACAACCCTTTGGCATGGCTTCCCTCTATATAATTAGCATACAAGTTAAACCTAAGCACTACCTAATTTTCCCTTAGTAAATATTGTGCTTGATAAATAAAGGGGTGGAAGGCTTAAAGGATGTTTTGTATTCTGACATTAAAGTGGTGAAGGGTATAGAGATTACTGTTGTGCAAAAAATACTAATGACTGCTTCATTTATGCCAGTTAGTCATAAGGTGAACCTTCCCCTAATTCTTGGGCAAGTCTCTATGTTCTGGAAACAAGCCTGCAATTTATTGGATAAGTAGTAGAACCCATCAACAGTTTCATATGCACCAGAAAGTTTTAGCTCAACGTACACCAACACCCATACTGCAGGTCATTCAGAGCTGAATGAATGTTGGCTGTTCATGGAACACAAAAACATGATTTTATGGAAAGTAGTAAAAACAAAATAATAGAATAACTTATTTTGTTCTCTAAGAATTTAAAGTTTTTCAGCTCTCAAAAATTGCTAAACCAAATAGTCTCTAGATTTCTGTTCTTAGTTTTCACATCTTCTTTCCTTAGATATCCCAACTGCTGATGCAAACACAGAAATAGCAATCTTGATTGATTCGCAAATAAAAAAAATAAATGTCTAATGCTTCAACTTTAGATAATTCACATAAATCTAACAAAGCCATATACTTTCTTATCTTCCTGCGTAGAAAATGCTGAATATAGACAACGTCTAATCCCAACTCCACAAGAAGGATGTCCACAGTTTTAATGTTCCTAAGTATGATTCTCATCAGAAGAACCTACCAGAAAATTAGTGGATTTCCTGCTTCCCTTAACATTTCTAAAAGAAAAGAAGAAATAAATAGCCAGGACCACTACTGAGTCTTCATAAAAACAACAACAAAAACAAAATCAAAAATCAAAAAGCAAAATGAAAAACAATCAATCACTACACTTCTTTCAAAAAGAAGCAGAAATAACAGCAATTTTGCAACAACTTAAAACTTATTTGAACTTGCAAGAATTCTTTAGTTTGTAGCCACTGACTTTTTTTTTCTGCCTAGGCATAAAGACACCCCTTTAAAAGGCCTTATGAGTCTATACTAAAGAGGCTAGCATTATTATTCTGGACCCTGTAAACCCCTGCAAGTTCACATAATGTCATGCAAAGTTCTGAAAAAGGAGAGAGTTTGTGAAATGCTTCTTCAACCCACTTGGAAACTGTTTTTATGCTCTGTTCCCTGTATGTTTTGTGGACTCCTACAAGCACAGTCTTTACACCACATGGTGGCTGCAATACAGATATTATCAGCACCTTAATTTTAGAACAATTAAAAAGGGCATCTAATGACAGCATGAGAACTGAAAGTCTAAACCAAAGCAAGTTAACGGGTCCTCAGGACACATTCTGAATACTTCTGGATGGAGGCAGACACTTAATTGTTGCCAACAATTTGTCTGAAACGTGTTGCTCTATATTGTACTCTACCAGGCTTTAGCCACTTCACCTTTTTAAACATTCTGCCTCTACTTAGTTTGAATGCTCAAAAACAAGAGCTGCTTATAAAAGACACAAGGAAAAAATGAGAGAATTACCAACATACTTTCACATCTGCCCCCAAACAATGTAAAGACGGGGCAAAGAGACAAAGATGACCTAAGGGAACTGGGGCTTGAGGTGGGTGTCTCAGAGAACCATGAGGGTTCTTTCAGTGCAGCAGCTCTATGAAAGGGTGAAAGGTCAAGAATGAAAAGGAAACATCCACTGACTGATTAAGAGAATGATAGAAAATTGAGATTGAAAGGATAAAATTTACTTTACTATTTTTTTACATCCTCTCGTTTTTTTCTCTTCCACAAGTAATACATTGTGCTACTCGTGGGCACTGATTTATTACAAATAAAACCATCACTGGAATCAAGGTAAGAAAGCCCTCAAAATATGTTCCCCTTATGATTCTTGAGTTCTAGATAATGATAAATCCAGTTTTTCTACTAGAATGTTAAATTAGAAGGTTCATTAGGTATATTTAAGCCTGTTCACAAAACATGGCTACATCTATTTTTAAAAGCCAATTTCACCCTGAAATAACTTAGATTAAACTTTCTGAATCTGCTAGCTTCATGGACGAATAATTCATTTACCTATGCAGATCCAATTCCACATAAGGAAAAATGAGGTTTTTTTTAAATCAGTTCCCAAATGATTCGTGTCATTTCATATCCTTGCATCTCTACCACAGAACCACCATGGATTTTTTGGGACATTTTTACTTCAATAAATCTAAAAAGAAGAACAGATTGGATATATGCCTTGTCATTATTTCATTATAAAGTGGAAATGAAATATGAACAATCTCGTGACTACTAAAAGAACAGTTCATAATAGTTCTTACATGCAAAGCAAATGACAATTATATTTACCATCAGAATCGAGAATTTTCTCTGTATAAAGCATTGTGTTGTGTTCTTTATATGTGGTTTGTGTCAGCCCTATTAGCCCTATAAGATGGAAATTGTTTAACCATTTTACCTTTAGAGAAAACTAGCTTTGCCCAAGGCCACCTTGCTAAAGGGTAGGGGTGTCTGACCTTGTACATGTCCTTAATAATGCAATCACTATTCTCAACTATTGGTTTGTCTTATGAAATGAGATTATTTTCACAATATCATCCTATTTGAACATATTTATCCAATTCAATTCCTCATTTTATTGGGCCCATAAGATGAGCAGAACAGCAAGTGCTAGTATTTCTCCTAAAAGGCTATTTTGGTGAAAATAACTACCATTGAGGAGATTCAACTGGTTCTTATGACCCATATTCCAGATAACTTCAGAAGTGCAAGACAAAGAATTCCTGGTGGAACTGTGCAAGATAAAGAATTCCTGGTAGAACTCTGCTTTCCTAGAGACAACACAGGCTTCAGAGATGTGAAGCTAAATACAAAAGTGACTTCTCAATTAGAGAAATCTGAATAGGAAAGGTCCCCTGCCCAGGACCCAAGCATGTCCCTGTCTTGTTCTTCAGTATCCTAACTCCTCCATGGTTCCTCTGGCCCTTCACAGGCGAGGATAAGCTACTAGTGGGTGGGATGGGGGAAACAGCATTGTTTTAGGGAGGCATGGCCCTTTAAAAAATGGCATGTGGGGGTACAAAATACCAATTAATCTAATCCCATAAAGAACAAAGCTGGATCCTTTGGAAGAAATGAAACTGTGAGCCTTCAAAGAAGACCATGGTTTACGCTTATTCACGAAGAGACACAGGCCTTGAGCCTGCTAAAAGAATCTGTTCCTTCTCATGACACTTTAATAGAAACTTTGCCCAGCAACACAACTGCAAATTACTTTTAACCCCTTAAGTTAGGGTGAGGACTGAAAAGTCAGGAGAAATCAATTGAAAAAAAATAAATACAAAAATAAATAAGATTAGATCAGAAGCTGAAAAACAGTCTCTCTTGAACAGTTGAGCTAAAGCATTCTGGCCTTTAAATAAAAAATTATAATACTTAGTAAGCTGTAAACCTTAGTTTCTTGTGATAAATGAGGATATAATCCCAACTCCAGGCTCACTTTCACTTCTCAAATTTGTAGTTCTAGATTCCTGCTTATTAGTATTCAGGAGGCTCCCTATATCTTACCAGGGAACTTAGAACTCAACTAGAATAAAAGAAATGAGCAAACTTGTGGATGAGTTAATTACTTCTATCAGTAATTTCAAGAACATTTTATAGTATAGCTTTAAGTGTATGAATCTGTCATGCTTAATCCTACTTTCATACCTGTCTTTGCTTTAAAACATAACAAATAAAAGCAGCGGCAAGCTTATCTTGGTTTTGATAGTACATTTTCATGGCCATGTTCTTACACAGTATTATGCAATAGTTAAGACTGGGCTATTTTTCCTTAATGGCAAATACAGTTAATAGATCAGACTCTGTACTTAAAATGTCAAAACTAAGTAACAGTTTTTTTTTTTTTAGTTTCCTTCTCAGTGAATGCAAACATACTCTCTGCAATAATTTTTCTATGTGTTATAATGCATTACTGAACATTTTAAGTTTTCCCTGCATTAATTATCTATTAATTTTTTACCATCTTTCAACAACAACAACAACAACAAAGAATTATTGTTACTACAATGTAAGGCATTAGTGTGTTTCTTCTGGATTTGATTTTAATGCCCTGGACTTTAGATCTCACTGGATTCACTGAATTCTTATACCTCTCTGGTTTTCTGTCTCCATCCAACCCCAACTTCTGAAAGAAGGGCTGTTTCAAGCCCAGTAAATGAACAGCCACCAGTTCATTTATTGAATCTGAAGGTAGTTGAATTCCAATCTCCTGACATACTAGTGTAATTCCAGAAAACAAACTTGGAATAATAATACAGGGTAGTTCAAGTAAAAAGAGCCACTTGCTCTATTTTATTTTTGTTAACCTCAAATTTTTAGCCAATTTTTAAAGGCTATGTTTAAGAACTACAATAATTGCTGGCCAAATATAGTCTCTTGCAGATCAGAGAAGACGCTAAGCTAAAAGAAATAAAGCGGTTTCAATTTATCATTGGAAATATTCTTGACTCATTCCATTGCAGTATCTTAGCTTGCCCTCAAAACTAATTAAAGGCAGGATCGCCACATCAAAGAATGTACAGAAGAAGAGAAATTATGAATTCTCACCTTTACAGTGAACGGACTTCTAGTCACACCAACTCCTCTCAATCTTGTGGACTCAACTGCAGTTTATCTCCTAAAACACAACAAAACCGGGAATAGAAAGTCTTAAAACAAACACACACACACACACACACACACACACACACACACACGTCAGGAGGATTTAGCTGTTTTTAATACCAGTCAGGCTGCCTGATTTATCTGGTTTAAAGTACAGTGCTGAGTATCCAGAGGAGCAAAGGGCAGCTTTGGGTCCACGTCCACCTTCCAAATAAAGGTCGAGGGAGTACAAATCTTTCTACGTGCACACATCTGAGGGTGCGTCCGAGGGTGTGTCCCTGGTCCGTAGTCTGTTAGCTGCCTTAGGGGTTTGTAAGTCCTCGGGTGACGCTGTGAGCTTGCAGATGTCCCTGTGGACGTTGTGCAAGAGGGCTCCAACGGAATCTGGACGGGTTCCTCTTTCCAGATTTCCACTCTTAATGTTCCCTATCGGGTGCCCGGACCTTAACACCCAGACACTTGGAGCTGGCGGAGTAACGCCCTCCTAGAACTTGAAATCCCGTCTCAAGGGAGGAATGCTTTCCCGACCCCCACCGCGCCCCGGGGTGTCCTAGGGAACAGTCTTCGAATTCAAACCAGAGCTCCGCCCCCTCGCGCCCCCAGGCGGACGCAGCCTTTGTGCCACTTGTAGTCCCTCGCAGCCTGAGTTCGCTGTCCACGCCCAAGTCCTCAGCTTACACCCTTCTTTGCACCCAGTTCCCCACTGTCGCATGTTTTCTTCCTATTATATCCAAGACGGTCTTCTAAGCATCTTTGAAACCTCCTACAGCAAGATTTTCCTTTCCGTATGCAGATCTGGTCTTCCACTTGTCACTGCATCCAACTTCCTCAGCGCCCAATTTCTTTCTCCCATGCTCGAGAGCAGGTTTCCCTACCTCCAGCACCCTCTTCTTCCTTTTTTCCCTTTCCCATGCTGAATACCTGGATTTGTCCCTGCTTGAACTTAGGCCTTGCCGCTAAGTTCCTCCCTCCATAGCCAAGACCCGAGCTTGCTTTCTTTTCCACATTCCAGCCTTTTATGAATTAAAGCCTCCCACAGCAGCCAGGGACCTGGGCCGCCCCTCAAAGCCTGAGGTTACCTGCAGGGGAAGGTACCTTGGGGAGCAGCCAGAGGCGCCACAGATATTCACACGCTCAAACTCACACACACACAGGCAATCCTCACTGGGCCCAGCTGTTTCAGCCTGTGACACCACCTCTGTACAGATCCAGGGACCAGTGGGCGGGTCAGGGCTTTTCCTCTTCCCAACTTTTGTCCCCTCCCGAGCCCCACCTCCTCAGCCCACCTCCCGGGGCCCCGCCCCTGTCTCCAATCGCCGCCTGCCAGGGCGGGCCCAGAGAAGCTGGGGCTCAGTACTTGGGGCGACCTCCGTGTCCTCCTGGTGGGGGAAGGGGCTTCCTTGCAGCTGGGATTCCTCTCCAAGCCCAGCTGCCGAGGAACGTGAATGCCACCTGCAGGCCGGGGAGCTGGCCGCGCTGAGGCTGCAGCAGCCCGGCCATGTACCAATCTTGAGCACTGTGAAGCATGTTTTCAGGTCCGCAGTAAAGGCACCCAGACCAGCACCTTGGCGGGTTCCCTACCCGCTGTTGCCTTTGGAAGGAGAGTGTTCCAGCCAACATGGGGTTGCTTTGGGGATGCCAGAATGCAAAGGATGCAACAGATATAAAAGCAACCCTGCCTGCCTCAGTAAATAATTTCCACCACAACCAATAACGAGATCTTTAGGGTTTTATGCACCTATAATTTCAGTTATTACCATATACTATAATAAGCCGCATTTACAATTTGCATTAAAACATAATGAAAAAGATGATTATCCGGGTTCCAAGGTAGCTGCTGTAAAGATGTGAAGCCTTAGAAAACAGTGGATTTTTTTAAAAAATTCCATTTCCTCCAGAGATTCATTTTTGTATGTGTATTTCTTAGTCTAGAAAACATGGGAAAACAGTATTTTATATTGCTATTTGTAGGATAATAGCATGATCAAGAGTCAATGTTCGAAATTTTATTTTTTAAAATAATCTTTCATTGATTATAATTGACAAGCAGGGCAAAATGCTCAAGGTGCATTTTGGACGCTAGAGGGCACTAGCATTTTTCCCACGAGAAAAGGGAGAAGAAAGCAAAAACCCAGCCAATTTATTAGTTTTTAAAATGGATTAACGGATATTAGCATCCACGTCTTCTTATTCCTGAAAAAAATGGTTATAGAAGAGTGTAAGGGTGTATCTGCATCTCAAATCTCAGGTCTTTGGTCGCCTGAGATTGTAAATTTTACTCCATATCACATCTGGTTCACGTGGTTTATTATCCCTTGCTGATTATTAAAAGTATGCAATCATACCCATTCTTATTCAGGGCATCCTTCAAGTTACCTAAAATATAGTTTCATAAAAAATGTTGGTAATGGGCTGGGGTTGTGGCTTAGTGGTAGAGTGCTTGCCTCTCGCGCATGAAGCCCTGGGTTCCATCCTCAGCACCACATAAAAATAAACAGGGCTGGGGATGTGGCTCAAGCAGTAATGCGCTCGCCTGGCATGCGCGGGGCCCTGGGTTCATCCTCAGCACCACATAAAAAAAATTAAATGTTGTGTCCACCGAAAACTGAAAAATAAATATTAAAAAATCCTCTCTCTCTCTCTCTTTAAAATAAATAAATAAAAATAAAGGTATCTAAAAAAATGTTGGTAATATATGAGAAAAATGAGGTAAAAATAAAATAAATATAGGATATTATTCAAAACCACTGTGAGTTTAATCATAAAAATATTCCATTAAATCATAAACATTTGCTAGAGAAGGGCTGCAAATTTGTCTCAAAGTCAATGTGATAGGAAAGATGACATGGGAATCTCATAAAACAGTGTTTCTTAGGCCACTAATATAGGAATGAGTAGATTTCAGGTTGACTTTAAATATTATTTTCTTGTAGATTTCAGTTTGACTTACATTAAAATATTATTAAATATATATTGAAAAAATTAAATGTAATGCACCATATGCTGATAATTCTTACACAACTTTAAAATAATAAATCTATAGACAAAATGGTTAGAAATAAAACTATGAAATAATAAATTACCATTAATAAAATCAATTAAATTTAACAATGGATGTTTGACTGAAATTAGATTGCTGATAGAAATGTGAATATGAAGCTCCCTGCTTACATGCAGGCTCTTTTGAATTGAACTGGCCTATTCTATTGGATGCCACATTATGATTAATTTAACCCACCACTTTCCCCAATTTGGTTAATATTGCATACTTTGACATCATTTGCCTTTCATTTGGTCAATAAAAGAATCTAAATATTTTAATAATTTCTAATGCCAAATATTGTCATAAATACAAACTGAAATCTGGGTCATGAAATCTCTGTTAGGATTTGGTTATGAGACTATCATTAAGATAATGAGATTCTCGTAAATATTCAAAAGCTGTTATTTTTTCATTTTGCTGATCTTAGAGAATCTGAATATGAGTAGGGCTTGATCACTGCTTATTCATGAAGATTAAGGGAGAGACAACAGTGAAGGTGACTTCCTGATTTAGAGTTTGGGTGACAGGATACCCTTCAACAAGGAAGAAATAAAGATAGAGTTACAGATTTGATGACCAATATAATGAGTTAAGTTTAAAGTTTCTTGAATTTGAAATGCCTGTGGGACAGCAACATGTTGATGTCTAGGAGGCAGTCATCTGTATCTGGAGTTCAGGAGGGATGTCTGAGTTGAAGAGGGAAGGAAATCTGGTAATCTTTAGCATATACTGATAATAGCTGAAAACAGCATATGAGATCATTCAGGAGTACAGAATCAGAAGAAAGCCTATCTCAGTGAGAACTGTGAGGAATACTCACATTTTTAAGGGCCATATAGAAGAAAAGGAGTTCCCAAAGTAAATGGGAAGAAAAATCTGGGGGGGCAGTAAGAGAATCAGCAGAGTTTTCATGTCATGCAATGTTTTCAAAAAGCAGGAAATACCACAAAGAGATAAGAAAGACAATCTGAGAATAATTTTGGCAAGCAGAAGGACCTCATGAATGCACATTTAGTAGAATGATTCTAAGAGTGATTTTGATAGAAATCATAATAAAAGAGTTTAAAGTATGAAGGGGAGGTATAAAAAAGGAGACACAAAAAACTTTTCAAGGAAGTTGATTGTGCCACTTCTACTCAAAATGCTTTATAAAGTTTTAGTAAACATAATTTTCTGTTACCTATATTACTTACATATCATTTGTCTTGGTTAGAACAGATTAGATCATCTTAATTTCTTGTCATTTATGTTAGTTGTGTTGTTTCCTTTTATTTCTTCATTTTGTTGTTTAAATAACTATGACAGATATCTTTAACTTACCTTTTTAAAAACAGTTCAATCATTTCTTTAGGCTACATTGCTAGAATTGGAATGAATGGATAAAGGAATTTTTAAGGCTTGTTAGATCTACCAAATCATTCTATAGAAGGGATATAACAATTTATATAGTTATATAAAGGGTAAAAGGGAGCTAATTTTATTATATCCTAGCCAGAACTGAATTTCATAATTTTAAAAAACATCTTTGCAGCTAGGTGCCATGGTGCATGCCTGTGATCCCAGTGACTTGGGAGGCTGAGGAAGGAGGATCCCAAGTTTGAGATCAGTCTCTGCAATTTATGGGGACCCTATCTCAAAATTTAAAAAAATAAAAAGAGACAGGGTCCCATTGAATTGCTTAGTGCCTTGCTTTTTGCTGAGGCTGGGTTTGAACTTGCAATTCTCCTTTCTCAGCCCTCCCCCAAACAAACAAACAAACAAATAAATAAATATTATAAATAGAGCTGGGGATGTAGCTCAATGATTGCACTTCCCCGGCATGCACAAGGCTCCAGGTTCAACCCCTAGTACTGCAAAAAAACAACAAAAACATCTTTGCATTACCTATTGAAGTGAGTTAGAGCTCTTTGTACAGAACTGACCGACTCCAGGCCACTGGACAGGGAAGTTCAAGATAAGCCTACTGGTCAAAAATTAGGAAGTGCTTTCAATGACAAACAACAGCTGACATCATACTCAATGGTGGAAAGTTCAAAGCTTTTCTTCTAAGATCAGGCAAGAATGCCTACTCTTGCCACTTCTATTCAACATAATATGATAGAGCAATTAGGCAAGAAAAAGGAATAAAAGGCACCCAAATTGGAAATGAAGCCTTAAATTGTCCTTCTTTGCAGATGACTTGATTTTACATGTAGAAAACCCTAAAGATGACATAAAAAACTGTTAGTAATTATGAACAAATTTGACAATATTGTAGGATACATCAACATACAATGATCATTAGCATTTCTATTTACTAACAACAAACCCTCCTGAAAAGAAAATTTAAATAGTCTCATTTATGACAGCTACAAAAAATTAAATACTTAGGAATGAATTTACTTAAGAAGATGAAGGGCCTGCACACTGAAAACTACAAAACATTGATGAAAGAAATTAAAGAAGACACAAATAAATGGAAAGACATTCCATGTTCATGGATTGAAAGATTTTAATATTGTTAAAATGTGCATATTACTTAAAGTGATCTATAGAGTCAATCTATATCAGTCAAAATTTTGATGACTTTTTTTAAAAAACAAAAATAGAAAAACAAAGCAATGCTAAAATTTGTATTGAACATGGAACCATAAAGGCTCTGAATAGCCAGTCATCTTGAGCAAAAAGAACAAAACTGGAAGCTTCACACTACCTGACTTCAAAATACACTACAGAGTTGCAGTAACAAAACAGCATAATACTGGCAAAGGAGCAGACACAAGACCAATGGAACAGAATAGGTAGACCAGAAATATATGACTTTGGATGTTTAGTATTATTTATGGTAAATGGGTTATTCAGAAAGTTGCCAAGAACACACTATGGGAAAAGGGCAGTGTCTTCAATAAATGGTATTGGGAAAACTGGAGGTCCATATGCACAAGAATGAAAGTAGGCCAAGTGGATTAAATATCCAAATATAAGATCTGAAAATGTAAAACTACTAGCAGTAAATGTATGGGAAAAGGTCCATGTCATTGGCCTGGGCAATATTATTTTTGGTTATGACCCCAAAGTTTAGGCAACAAAAGCAACATAGACAAATGAGCAACATATGAAACCAAAATGCTTCTGCAAAGCTAGGCAAACAATCAACAGAACAAAAAGACAAGCTACGGAATGAGAGGATATTTGCAACCTTGCATCCAATAAGGTGCTATTATCCAAAATATACAAGGAACTTAAACAACTTAATAATAAAAAAATGAAAAACACAACTATAAAATGGGGAATGTATGTGAATAGAATTTTCCTAAGATAGCATACAAATGGCCCATAGATATGAAAAATGCTCAATATTGGGGCTGGGGATGTGGCTCAGTGGTAGAGCACTTGCCTATCATGTGTGAGGCACTAGGTTTGATTCTCAGCACCACATAAAAATAAATAAAGGGCCATCAACAACTAATAAAATATCTTTTAAAAAATGCTCAATATAACTATCTATCAGAAAAAATACAAATTATAACCACAGTGAGAGATACCACCTTGCACCTGTTAGAATGACTATTATCAAAAGATAAGAAGCATTGCAGAGTATGAGTAAAAAAGGGAAGCTTGCATATTACTAATGTGAATGTAAATTAGTACACTCATTATGGAAAACAGTATGGAAGTACTTCAAAAAATTTAACATAGAACTACCATATGATTCAGCAACCCCACTTTTGGGTATATGAAATCAGTGTATCAAAGATATATCTGCATTCCTATGTTAACTGTAGCATGATTTACAATGACCCAAATTGAAATCAATCCAAGTGTTCATCAGGCAGGGATGGATAAAGAAAAAATGTGGTATATATGCATAATGGAATATCAGTGAGTCTTAAAAAAATCTTTGTGATAATAAAGATGAACCTGGAGGACATTAAGTGGAATGAGTCAGGCACAGAAAATTGATTAACATCCATATTGATAGTAATCAATATAAAGAAAAAGCTATTTTCAGCAAAATGCAACTAATATATGGGGAGAAATATAAATATAGTACTATAACAATAGTCAATTTAGCAAGAATTATAAATGGAGGCTCAGATGAGTTTTCTGGGAGGATATTTACACAAATCATCTCTCTACAGATAAAATTCATCTGGAATGACTTTGGATGTTTAGTATGAGGTCAGAATCTAAACTGATTTCTCTCCCCACCACCAAATGGTAACCAGTTTTTCATCTTTTTTTCCCCACAGATTAAACTGTAAGTGAATACAGATATTAGACTGAAAAACTTATTGAGGACATGGACTATAATCATGTTCATAGTTTGATCCCTAGAGTAGTGCCTACTTAACAACACACATTGTTGGTGACTCAAAAATGTTTGTTACAGGGTCTGGAGGCACATGCCTAGAATTCTAGGTATTTGGGAGGCTGAGGTGGAAGGATGGAAAATGAGTCCAGCCTGGGCAACTTAGTGAGCTCCTATCTCAGAATTAAAAAAAAAAAAAAAAAAAAAAAAACATTAAAAGACTGGGGATGTAGCTCAGTGGTAAAGCACCCCTATGCTGGGGAAAAACAGTTTGTTGAATAGATGTTTTATTATTTTTTTTTTAATCATACATGGAGTTTCTATATACATTAAGGTGTTCTTGTCTAGAATGACTACTTTATTCATATGCTCTCTGGGTCTATTTTGTACTTTATTTTAGGTTTATGAAATATTAATATATGGTGGACTGATTTAAGAAAGTTTTTTTTTGTTTGTTTTTCTTCCTAGAAGGCAGAGACTTGAGCATGTTCATAGGCTGAGAACAAAGAGTCATTGGGAAAAGATTGGTTGAAGATACAGTGCAAGATACCAGGAACAGGAGAGTAGATTGGGTGCCAGGAGGATTGAACTGGGAAAGAGCAGACCTCTCTCTACCAGAGAGGAGGGATCCAGGTAGGCCAGGGTAGAAGTGGATATGTGGATGCAGGAAAAAGCTGTGGCAGGGGAGGTTAGGTTGTTAAGGATTGCACCCAAAGTAACCTTGGCTTGTTCACTTGGTTAGATAAGATTCTCTAGAGAATGCTAGTCAAGGTAATGTGTGTGTGTGTGTGTGTGTGTGTGTGTGTGTGTGTGTGTGTTTGGCACTGCAGTAATGAAGAATGACAAGGGAAAGCTGAATATACTCTCTAGAATGATTGCTGAAGGGCCCAGTTGAGGGTAGTGACCAGGTTTTGTACTAGGACAGATTTCTGTGGTACTCTCTAGCAGCTGAAAAGATCATCTCAAAGAAAGCTTGAATGAGGATTTGCCAAAACTCTCTGAGGAAAAGAATCCCCAGAATTGAATTAAAATAGAACCTCCCTTTATATTTCTTTCCTTTCTGTGCTCCTCTGCCAAGCCCCACAATTTCAGTCAGCAGGTTTTGGTATGTTTTCTACCCAACTAAAGTGACGATCCAGCTAGCCTTAGCATCTGCAACTCAAAACCTGAATGAAAAGCTTAGAGCCAACATCACTAACTCTGGGTCAGGCACTCTGCCAACCACTTTTCATGAACTGTTTTACATAATCTTAAAAAAAAAAAGTATGTGAAGTGGGTACTGCTATTATTACCTCCATTTTACACACCAGAGGTCTGAGGCCTGAAGAAGTTAGCAATTTTTCTACGGGAATATGCCTAGCTATGGTCGGAGTCCTGCAAGTCTGACACCGGTGTCTTCGCTCTCACCCACTGATTAGCGCTACATAAGTCAAAGTCCGGGTCACGAGAACGCCGAGCACTGTAACCCATTAAGAGTGCTCACGGTGTCGAACACATACGGTAACCGCGGCCCAGCCAGCACCCGTCCGGTGCCCAGGACACCAAGCACGCATCCGGTGACCCACACGCATGACGCTCACGCGCGCCGTGATCCTGGCTTCCTCAAAAAAGGCGGAGGAGGCCTAGCTTTGGCCAAGTGGTCCAAGAGGACACTCTCTGGGCTGGACTCTTTCTGCCTGAGCATCTGATCTGAACGTCGTGCGGGCGGGGAGGAGGGGGCGGAGTCGGCCCCCAGGAAAGATTGCGGATTGGTGGGGAGGAGGAAGGGGGGGCGGAGCCTTGGGGGGAAGGGAGACGCCGCATCTACCGTGTAAGCATCTTCGCTTCCTGCCGCAACAGCCAGCGATGGAGTACCCCTTCGCTGCTCTCCGGGGCGGGCTCCCTGCACCTGAGCGGGGTGAAACTGGGGTTGGGGTGGAGGGAGGCCGGCGGGGCTGGGGCCGGAGGCCCAGATAAAGGAGAGGCCTGGGATGTGGCCAGCTGGGGCTGATAGTGGGAAGAAGGCCGGCTTGGGTGCTGTGCGGGCCAGAGCAGTGGGGGAAAGCTGAGGTGAGGGCGAGAGATGGGGCTCCTTCGCTGGGCTGCGGCTGGGCCAGGAAAGGCCAAGAACCTGTCCCAAGCATTAGCTGGTCTTCCTAATTCCAGGCTGCCCTGAGTCTGGCGAGTGGAACGGGAGCCGCTTAGGGCACTTCTTGAAGAGGGTTCCTTGAAACATTTGAAGTTCCCTTGCACCTCTTTTAACCTTCATGCCCGAACTTATTTAGGAGGAGGAATGCCCACTCCTCTTCCCTTTGAGTGGAGGAGCTCTGGTCCATGTGTCAGAGGTACATCATTAGGCTGGAAAAGAAAGTTCATAAGCTACAGAACTGGTAACAACATTGGGCTTTCAAATATGCGTATATCTCCTTAAAAGCTTGTTTCTGCCATTAAAGGCGATTTTATTTCAACTCAAAGTGTTTTGGGGAGACTTGGTTTCCAAATTAGTACTTCCCTTTCTTAAAGAATGTTCTCAACAAGAGGATGAGAATGAAGTGGGTGGATACTTTTAGGAATATGGGGTCTTCTGCCTAGTTTAGAGTTTGTTGTTATTAAGACATTCAAGAAATATGAAAAATGCTAGAATTCTGTATCAAGCAGAATCGGTTATTTCTGTGTATCTGTGTATAATACGTTAAATTATTAAGATGTTAATTCCGTGCATTCATTTAGTAAAAATTAGTACAATGACAATACAGATAGTATTTTGGCATATTTGCAGTATTTTATTTCGGATTTATTTGAATCTCGTTTTCTGCCTCTCCAAAAGGTCCTACTCTGTCATTCTTACAAAAAATATTCTTAGTTTTCTTTTTCTTGAGTTTGGGCAGGTTGACTCCTCTGAGAGGCAAGACTAATTTCCTGGGAACTGCCTCTTTCTTTCTGGAAAGAGTAATATGGATCAGTTTTGGTATTCCTTTAGTATTTTTGTTGGCAAAAATTGAACAACAACAACAACAAAACTCTTTGTTGGTGGAAGCCAACACTACTAGTATTAAACTGTCCTGCATTATTAGATAAAATTTGAGTATTTTTTTTTAAAAAAACTACTTAGAGATGACTAGGCTGATACTTGGATATTCTAACTAAAATTTTGATATTGGCTGATAGAGCAACTTATTTCCTACGTTTAATACCCCATAGCCTACTGATTAGCTTTACTAACAAGGTAATATGCGTATACTACACTAACCTTGAAATGGAAAGAGGTGGAGTGCTGGTGATACATCAGAGGTCTTTGAGTAAGTAGATAAATACTTCTAATTACCTGTCAGGAAGGAGTCCTAGTTTTTATAATAAGCAGTTATTGAGTTGTCAAAAAATTAGAGTTGTAATGTAGTTTTTTCAGGATCCCAATATCATGTAATTATTATTGATAACTCCATGTGATTGTATTTATGTTGTAGAGACAATACTTGCTATATTTTAATATTGTAATTTTTTATCTTCATATCTCCAAAACCTAATAAAAGTTTCATGTTTAGTTGATCTTTAGAAGTAATTCAAGGTAATTCTAAGGCTCTTTATGCAGGTTTTTAACTCTGCTTCTGATATTACTTTTGTGAATGTAGAATATAGGTTGTTTTCTGAGGTCTGAGGTTGCTATTGTCATCATGTCCTTCATCTCTAGTACTCTTTTTAAAAATACAGAACAGAAATTTGAGTTTGTACTTAATCAGTCACCATCTTATTTTCTAAGTCTTGAAGCTGGAATATGGAGTGTCATGATACTTTGGAAGGATTATTAACTACTTTCCCCAATAGAAGATGATATTAAAGACTTTTCCCTTTTTCCTTCCTCCTCCTCTTCTCTCACTTTCCCCCCTTACTCTTTTTCTTTTCCTCCCTGCCCCAGCTTCTAATAAATATTTATTGCCAAATTCTGTTTAAGTTAGTGGTTTCATTTGTGCTTTAATTAAAAGTCAATTAAATTATAAATAAAGCAAAGTCTTGAGTAGTCTTGAGTAGCTAGAAAATAGCTTATAGGCTAGACTTGGAGGTCTGTGAAAAGCTACAAAAATAATTTCAATCTAAAGAATTTTGTGGTGAGATTAGATGCAGGTTCCCAAACTATCTTTGTGACCTCCCCCCAGGAAAGTTATTTTAGATTCAGAGTACCTTGGTTGCCTTGAAGATAAAAATGTAATGAGGACTGCTTTATGTACCTTCCAGGATTGTAAAAATAAAATGAGATGGTGCATATGATTTCAGAGAAGCAAAGCATTTACAAGAGTGTAATGTCCTCTTTTTAAAAGTGTAAATTATATTAGAAACTAAAGCATTTTAATGACTAACTAGAGGTATGCATGGTTCTTCTGGTTGAACTATAACTCCGAATAGCAAAATATAAATCGGTGCTTTTTTGGTAAACTCTGATGTGGAGATTTACTGCTTTGGCTGAATTATGATTTTTGGTAATTTAGGGGGAAAAGTCCTTTAGGAAGATCTTTATCTTAATATTTATATAGGGTTAAAGGGGAAAATAGCAAGTTCATGTTCCTGGGAGGAAACATGATGGAGCACAGCTTATTGATTTGAATAGTTGTCAATATTCAAATAGGGTGTAACTTGAGCTAATTGTTGAGTTTATATAGAAATGTTTAAAGGATGACTATTTTATTTCCTTTCTTTAGGTAGATAATTTTTTGTTATATTTTTAGAGGGAAAAGCTGAAATAAGTAAGATGGAGGAATTTATATGTTGGCATAAAACCAGTTTCCCCCTATAACTTTAAAAAAATATTAAGTACCTGTATTTTCCCAAAATTTTTACAGATAAGAAAATATTTTTCTTCTTTGCCTGCTCACATTTATGCCTTACCTGCAAATTTTTTAATTTAAAAAATTTAAAATGATTTTAATAGTAATGTTTGAAATTAGGTTGACCATCAGTTTTAGGTGTTGAGATTTGATTTAGACAGCAGTGTTTTTAAACCTTCACTTGAGTATGCTAAGCTAAATTCACTGACTCTTTGGTTTTCATAGGTAAAAACTCTCACAGAATAGGATCTTCCAGATATATGCATATTGTTTGAAATTAACTTTTGGCTTCTGAAACAGTAACTTTTTTTTTCTTTTGCAGACTCATGAAATGGCCACAGATGATAAGACTTCCTCAACACTGGACTCTGCTAATGATTTGCCTCGACCTCCTACCAGTCTTTCTCATCTTACACACTTTAATCCTTTGACTCCTGACCAGGATGAACCTTCTTTTAAATCAGCATATAGTTCTTTTGTAAATCTTTTTCGATTTAACAAAGGGAAGACTTACTCTTAAGCATCAGAAAACTTACAGTTTTGATTCTTTATAGTTCCCTTATTCAACTTTCATGTTGTATCTTTGTGAGAAAGTGAAATATTAACAAGGTGCTTAATTCATATATCACCAGATTTTTCTGCTTAAGAAGAAAAAGCTAGATTTCTTTTTTTTGGGGGGGGGTACTGTTGAGCCCAGGGGTGCTTAACCACTGAACACATCCCCAGCCCTGTTTTATATTTTATTTAAAGACAGGGCAAGAGCTTGTCTTGCTGAGTTGCCTACAGTGTCACTAATTTCCTGAGGCTGGCTTTGAACTTGTGATCTTCCTGTGTCAGCCTCCTGAGCTGCTGGGATTGTGTGCCATTGAGCCCAGACTAGGTAGAATTTTTTTTTAAATATTGTTTTTAGTTGTAGGTGGATACAACACCTTTATTTTGTTTAACTTGTTTTTATGTAGTGCTGAGGATCGAACCCAGTGCCTCACATGTGCGAGGCAAACACTTTATCACTGAGCCACAACCCCAGCCCCTCAGTAGAAATTTTGATAGTTCTAATTAAGTTTATTAATGGTTAGGTTTAAAGTACTGTAAAAACTTGGTACATTTTTAAGATGATAATTTTTAAAAAATAAGCTTTAATTTTTAAAACAGTTTTATTAGATTTATAGAAAAATTGGAAAGATAAGGCAGAGCACTTAGTTTACCCCTACATTCAGTTTCTGCTATTATTAACAGGTTAGTATTACTATACTATCAGTATTACTGCACTAATGTAAAGATTTTACAATTTTCACTAACTACTGTATGTATTTTATTCAGAGTTTTAAAATTTTTACATAATGTCCTTTTATTGTTATAAGATTCCATCTAAGATATTATATTATGTATACTCTTTATAAGATAATACTCTATTTATTTAGTAAACGTTTATTGAGCAGCTACTATATTGGGTGCTGTTTCAATAGTACAAGGAATCTCTTCCATAAACACAGCAAAAATTCTGGGCCTTTGTGTAAAAAGCTTGCATTCTGTTTCCTCAAATTTCAAATGAAAAGTAAAACAGAAAATCACATATACCAAGGGTGTGATTATTGGCTTATAATTTTGCTCTACTCTTTGGATTTCTTTCTTTTAAAAAAATCCAAAAGCCTAATTTTAAATTATGCATGTAATATATACATACATATATATATAAGTATATATATGTATGTGTGTGTGTATGTATGTATATATATAATATAGTTGTCTGGAAAATTTCATGTTTTCTCTTTGCTGAATTCTTGTGTCTCAATTTTTCAAATAATGTCAACCTTTCTTTTGCTCTACAGAGAGAGGAGAAGGGAGCCAAGGAGAGCACCCTTCTCCCAGTGGAATTTGGGCCAGCCCTCAGCTCCCTTCAAGGACACAATCAGTGAGGTCACTTGTTCCTTATAAAAAACAGCTTAATGAGGAACTTCAGCGACGCTCTTCAGTGTTAGGTAAAACAGTGTTCTTATTTCATTCTTCTAAGATTTTTCCACAGTCATTGTTTCCCAAGTTATTTACTGACTTAACTTTCTTGTTGTTTGGAATAGTCAGGTACTCTCCAGAATAAATAAAACTATTACTTAATTAGTGAAAGAATTTGTTGATATCTGAATAAAAGCTCTTAAACATGTCACTAAACTTTGATTTAGGGAAACAACAGACCTCTTGGCTGCTTTTTGATTAATTACTTGCTTGAGTTTCAGCAGAGAACAATTTGCAGCATCCCCAGGAGAACACAGGTTAGTTTCAGTCTTGTGAATGTATTTGGGTGCTAGTGAAATGTGATGTGCATGCCTCTGGCTGCAGAATTCTTCAACTCCATTGCTGGGCTGCCACTTGCTCTTGGCCTGTGTCCTTTGTGGGGTGCAAACTGTCAGTGTGGCTGTATAAGCTGAGCTCTTCTTGCCTGTTTATTCTCCATCCTGGTTTATTACACAGTCACCTCCTTCATTTTCATGCTCTTCTAATGAGTGCGTGCTAGGGATCAGTGAAGTGAAGAAACTGGAGAGAGTAAATATTTTATGCTTTATTTCTGGTAGATTGCTAAACTCAGTAGAATGGTTTGCCCAACCATCTATCAAGGTGATAGAAGAAGGCAGTGGGAAGTGGTGTAATAGAGGCAAAGGGATACAGCATTGAGAAATCAAGTGTCCCTGAATACCAGATCCTGTCAGCCCTGGCCAGTCTTCCCCATGAGAATGAAAAATAGATGAAAGCAATGGTGTTTGGCAGAAGGATATTTTATTGCTAGCTGAGATTTGGTTTAGTGGAAGAGGCAAGAGAAATCAAGTCAGAAGAAGTACTGCTGAAGAACTGGACCAGAGGTGGCTGTGTCATCTTTACAGGACTTCTAAGGCAGTGAGCTTTAACCCCTGGTTAAGAATTGGAAGGTGGACAAGGGAAGAGAAATAAAGGAACTCTCCTTTTATTTTAAAACATCTCCACTTTAACCTTTAACCTTAGCTCTTATACCTGGCCCATGGCCAACAGCCTGTTTTTGTTGAGGGAGCCCTTCTGACTAAATAATATTGAATGAAGACATTATTATCTGAAAATTTCACCTACCACCTTTTCTTTGAAGAATTATTGAGTCTTAGTTTTTCAAAATACCACGCTTTCCTTAGCTACAGAAAGAAGAAAAGGAGACCAAGGAGAGCAGCAGTCTCCATTTTAAGCATAGGATTTCGTCACTTGTTCAGTTGAGGAGTTGGAGTAGAAACTCATCTTTTAGTAGTGACAGACTGCCTAACTTTGCCTGTCGTGTTATGATACAATTGAATTTAAATATTTTTAGATGGAGCTTCTAATGTCTCATTTGTTGCAGTTTCTATATTAAAAATTTTTTTAAAAATATCTTTATTTTACTAATTTAGTTTTTTTATGTGGTGCTAAAGATCGAACCCAGTGTCCCACATGTGCCAGACAAGCGCTCTACCACTGAGCTACAACCCCAGCCCCTCTACCTTTTTTTATTGTCTTTATTCTTGGATTCTACCTTAGATGCATTCGAACTTCAAAAGCCTGGGACTGTTTGGCCAAATAAGTTCCTTTCTTCACTAAAGAACTGTAATTATGTACTGGCTTTAGACCTTAGGGAAATAATTTAATTTTCTGGTATCTCTTTTATAAGAAGCAGCTAAGATTATTTGCCTAAGAGCAAAGAGCTAGACTAGATTTTCTCAGTGTCTGTTCATCTTAATTCAAGGGCACTAGTGCTCATGATTCTAGGAAGAGCCTCACTCATCCTTTTCCAGTGGATGATGTTATTAATACTATCTTGTATTTCTAAGTAGCTAAATGCAAGGGGCTTCACAGTTTGTTATTGCCAGTATGCGGAGCACTGCCATTGTAATTCTCACAGCTTTGTCTCCTTTTTCAACTTATAATTCATGGATAGTTGCTTTATATTTTGAGACTCGAGAATAATTTGGTCGTTCTAATACTTACATTTTAGTACCACCTCTGAGGTATTACTAATGCTAAATTAAGATAAAAAGTTTTCAAAGTGTTTAAAAATAAGTGCAGTTTAGATACAATGATTATTTCATTAAATTGTTTTAGGTAATTCTTTGTAAATTTGGATTTAGATATCAACCTCTCATTTCTTTGTAATCTTTTATTTCCCACCCAACTAAAACAAAGCACACCTAATATAAATCTGGCAAATAGTGAGTTTGAAGCAGATTTTCCATTTTATTTTTTAAATTATTATTATTTTGTTGTTGTTGATGGACTTTTATTTTATTTATCTGTTTGTGGTGCTCAGAATCGAGCTCAGTGTCTGATGCATGCTAGGCAAGTGCTTTGCCACTGAGCTACAACCCCAGCCCCAGATTTTCCATTTTATAGTAGTTCCCATTATCTGCAGGGATATACTCTAAACCTCCTTTCTTTTCTGTACCAGTAGAGGCTTGAAACCACAGATAGTACCAGACCCTATGTTTTTTATCCCCATATGTACACACATCTGTGATAAAGTTTAACTTGTAAATTAGGCATAGAAAGAGAGTAACAAAAATAACTATGACAATAAATATGTTAAAAATTATGTGATTGTTGTCTCTTTCTCTTGAAAGAATGAAGACAAATGTTAAACTTTTTAGACTGCAGTTGCCTGTGGGTACTTGAAACCTTGGAAATAACTGCAGTCTGTTTAGGTTAGGAGGAACTCCATGGGTTATAAGACTAGAGTGTTTAAGCTAATTGGATGTTCATCTTTTTTGTCAAATCACCTCCTATTCACCCTTAGATTTTGAAACAGCTGGAGTGTCTTAATTTTTTGTCACTATGACCAAAATACCTGATAGGAACAACTTTTAAGAAAAGTTTACTTTGGGTTCATGGTTTCAGAAGTTTCACTCCATAGTCAGCCAACTCCATTACACTGGGCCTGAGGCAAGGCAGAATGTTAGAATAGAAGGACATGGTAGAGGAAAGCTGCTCAGCTCTTGGCAGTTAGGAAGTAGAGAGAGTAGCTAGGAACAAAATATAAGGCCTAAGGATATACCCCTACTGGCCTCCTTCTTCCAGTCATGTCCCAGCTGCCTATAATTACCACCCAGTAATCCATTCAGATTATTAATCCATTAAATTGATTGATTCACTGATAAGATTATAGTGTCCATAGCCTAAACATTTCATCTCTGAATATAATTTGAGTTTTTCAGGAACACCTCATATCAAAACCATAACACTAATCCAGGAATAGAAACTGCAGTAGTTTTGGTCCACAAGAAAAGTACAGTTACCTACTAGTGGCACTTTTGGTGGGCATCTACCATTCTGATTACAAAGCTAGAATCTGGGCTTGTTTTATTATAGATAGATTTATGTTTAGTATTGCCATTTCAGTGAAACAGCTGGAGTGTCTTAACTTTTTGTTATTATGACCAAAATACCTGACAGGAACAACTTGTAAGAAAAGTTTATTTTGGGTTCATGGTTACAGAGGTGTCAGTCCATAGTCAGATAACTCATCTTTTTTGTCAGATCACCTCCTGTTCACCCTTAGGTTTTGAAACAGCTGGAGTATCTTAACTTTTTGTCACTATGACCAAAATACCTGACCCTTTCAGTTTGGAACTACAGGATTGGTTTGGGTGCAATAGAGAAGGATAGGACTAGAGTTTTAGCAATTCTCTGGCAGTTATAATATGCTTGGACATTTGTCAGATTTTATCATGGTCAAATCTACTCTCTTGGATGTTTTGAATTCTATCAGAATCTTTTTTTAAAAATATATTTATTTTTTAGTTGTAGCTAGACACAATACCTTTGTTTTATTTATTTTTATGTGGTGCTGAGGATCAAACATGCTAGGCAAGTGCTCTACAGATGAGCCACAACCCCAGCCCTCTATCAGAATCTTTAGGGGTGAGTTATTTCTTTTTGATGATTAGCCCCAGAAGTGAACCATTTGATCCTATTGCTTACCTATTTGACTATAGAGACTAAGCTAAACTAACCACATTTTTTTAACCTAAATTCTTAACTTTAATGTGGTTTATTAGTTTTTTTTTTTTTTTGCTCCTTTTATGGCTAGTGTTTAATCCTCTGGAGTTGCTTTTTCTTCTGTTAAATGTCCAGCAGGTATTTATTATAGGTTGGGACCAAAGAGCAAAAGAAATCATTACTGAATTCTGACCATGTAGATGATGCTGCTGTTTTAGGCCTCCAAACAATCAGCTCAGATAGTTCTTGTCTTAGATAGCTTTTACTTGCTTGTGAAATAGTATTTTACATGGCAATAAGAAATACTTTCAACAGTCTGTTACCCTTATAAAGACCACCCTTAACTCTCAACCTATGTCACTGGTTGGGAGAATACAAGTAATAAAAGCACTTCACATCACATAGATGCAGTGTTTTATATAGACACAAGGAACCGTTAACAAGATTGCCTTTGTTGTTCTCTCTCTTTTTTTTTAATATGACTCAGATACAAGAAGGAAAGCAGAACCTACCTTTGGAGGTCATGATCCTCTTACAGCTGTTCAGCTTCGAAGCCTCAGCACAGTATTAAAACGTCTCAAAGAAATCATGGAGGGAAAAAGCCAGGTAATAATTAGTGCTTTGGAAGATTTCTTCTTACATACTTTTTGGGATCATACCATTCCCACTGAAAAATGACATAATATGACTTGAAAGAAAATGTATTTGTTAAGCTGGGTGTGGTGGTGCAGACCTGTAATACCAGAGGCTTGGGAGGCTGAGGCAGTAGAATCTTGAGTTCAAAGCCAGCCTCAGCAACTTAGTGAGACTCTATCTCTAAATGAAATAAGAAAGGGCTGGGGATGTGGTTCAGAGGTTGAGTGCCCCTGGTTTCAATCCCTGGTACCAAAAATAAAGAATAAAATGATAGTATATTTATTATTTATTTCAGTTGTGAAAACCACAATTTTTTTAACGTAAGTTCTTAACTTTAATGTGGTTTATTGTATCAGTTTTTTTTTTCTCCTTTTAAGGCTAGTGTTTTTTTCTCCTTTTAAGGCTAGTTTCAGCCCAGGATCTGTAGATATACCCCTATGATTCTTTTTAAGAAGCTTTATTATTTGTGTGAATAAATAGGGTCAAGTTTCCTTTTATTTTCATGTCTATTTGGATATAATGGACATGAGGATAGCACCATAGTTTTTGAAAGACCATCTGTCATTGATTGTGCTGTAAATCTTATCACAAAAATCATGTACACGTTAGTGTATGCTAAGCTACTTTTTTCTGTTCCATATCTCCATTTTTTTTGTCCTTGCACAAGTACTATTTAAAATTATATAGCTTTTGAATAAGTCTTGAAGGAATAAATCCTGTTTTATTCTTCAGGATTGTTCTTGGTCATTTTGGTCTTTTGCATTTATTATGAATTTTAGAATTAACTTCTCATTTATGTAAAAAAAATCTTCAAGGATTTTATTTGCCATTACAATATAAAAATCAGTATTTTCAAAAAGTCTTCACACATTTTTATTGTTATAGGATAGTGACCTGAAGCAATACTGGATGCCAGATAGCCAATGTAAAGAGTGCTGTGACTGTATTGAAAAATTCACAACCTTTAGGCGCAGACACCATTGCCAACTATGTGGGCAGATTTTCTGCAGTTGTTGCTGTAATCAAGAAATCCCTGGAAAATTTATGTGCTATACAGGTAAATGCATTTTATTGACAGTATTACAATTTTTAAAGGTCATAAGTATAAAATAATTATAATACAGGACCAACAATAAGCCAATTTTTATTTTGGGCCTTGTGTGTAAGGCGTGGGGATGCAATAGTGAGGGCGACAGCACTTCACAGTCAAGTGATAAAAGTAGATGGAAAGTTAAAAAATAACTAGAATAAAAGACAGTGTATCATAGATACTAGCAGAAAGCTCTAGGGATGTTAAAAGTTATCAGACAAGATGGTTAGAGTAGATTTCTAATTTATATTATTATGAGAGTTCTTATTTTTAAAGTTTTTTCTTGACTTATATGACACTATGTTTTGGCAAATTGTATCTTACTCTTATTCTTCCATAAGGAACATAGTCAAATTTTAGCAATACTGAAAATTCAAGTTATTTGTTGAAACAGAAGAAAGCTGACAATGATGTGTGGATTTATGCAGTGATTTGGAGTGGAAGGTGGACCGAAATTACTCAAGAAAATGCTCTTGACTTCTTTCATGTTATTTTTGTTATTGTATAGATTTTCCTTTTGCTTTCATTCACTTGAAAAAAAAAGAAACTAAAATTGCTACAGAGTTCATTATCTATCATCCAGATTGACTAGAGCTTTTAAGAGATTTTCTTACTCCTAGTTTTTCCCTATCTTGAATTCATTTTTCATATTCAAGTCAGTATTTGTAGAATGCCAATTGATCATGTCAGGTTATTTCCCTGCTTAGTACTCTTAGGATAAATACCTTTTCAGAGCTACCATTACCCTTAGGATAAAATCTATCTCATACGGTTAGGATTGATTTCTTTCCTTTTTATTGAGGCACTTAACCACTGAGCTAGATCCCTGGTCTTTTTTTTTTTAATTTTGAAAGAGGGACTTGCTGAATTGCTGAGGCTGGCCTTGAACTTGTGATCATCCTGCCTCAGCCTCCTGTGTCACTGGGATTTTAGGTGTGTGTTCCATGCCTGGCTGGCATTTTAGTCTCTTAGGACTACCATAACAAAGTACAGGTTGAGTGGCTTAGAACAATAGAAATTTATTGTCTTACAGTTCTGGAGGCCAGAAGCACCATAATAGAGGTTAAGGAATCAATGTATGGATTTTACCAGTTGATGAATATGTCTATATCAATTATATATTCTAGAACTGATGAAATAACCACAAAATGGGCTTTGGGGATCCACTAAACTCACTGTCACATGTACCTGAGCTAAAACTCCCATCAGTTGCCATGCCTCCCTAAGCCTCTGCTGTGACTGGTGAACAACAGTGATGTTTGAGTCCTTGGAATTAGTTTCAGTTTAGAGTTAGTACTGGTAATCCCTGAAAAAGTTGACTGTTTCCTTGCTTTAATTGTATAGTCACAGTATTCAAAGGCCATAAATCCCTTTGGCCCCTGATACCTGAGGATCCAGTTATCTATCCCAATTGCATTTGGTTTTCTGGTTCAGTGGTAGCAGTAATTTCTTATCTAAAAAGAAAAGCAATAGCAGCCAGAGCCCTTCAGGGATTCTGAGTCTCCCCTCACAAATTTATGTTTCATGGTTGTGCTGAAAGGTATATCTTTCAGGGATAAGGGAGCAGGTTTTATATGGCAAATCCACTCTATTTTATGTGTGTGACCAAGTATGATTTATTATGGGCAAATCATAGAAAAAGGTTACTAATATCCATAGATAAATTCCTTAAGTCATATGTAAAGAGAGACTGTTATTAAAAGTTTACTTTAGTTTTCTGTCAAATCAAACACTACTATCACTTACAACTAGATTTTTTATGCTTTCCAAGTATTAGCACAATTAGCATTACTTTATAAATAATCAAATTATAACTAGGTCCCAGTGGTTTTGTCTACATCCCAATTATTCAAGTTATCAGGAAGAAAATCTTTTGTTTACTTTAGCTTTTAGTTCCTGGTGATAGCTCCAAATACAACAAGTATGAGAAGCTTCTGCTTCCATATTACGAGTACCTTGACCAAATAAACCCAGTAGCTGTTGAACAATGAATTGAGCTGTACTGAATTCCTCTGCAGGTTTGGCTACGTTAGCCAAACCAGTACATACCAATCCCTGTTTCATAATTGGCATCAGGAAAAAAAAAACCCAAATACCTGTTTTTGTTGATTGTAGAGGTACAAGGTCTAGGGTACTCCTCTGGTGATGTCTTTCTTGCTAGCAGAGCCCAAAGGTCATGCAGAGCATCACATAATAAGAGAGAGGGAGTGTGGTTATGTATGTGCAAAATTGACTCATTCCTGTTTCCTAAGCTCATGTATTCCTTGCTCTGTAGTATATTAGGGAAGTTCAGGCATTTTATCTTCATTTTTAATATAAGCCACCTTTTAAAGATTAATATTTTTTAGCCAGTCAACTAAATAGACTTAAGAGCTTCTTTTAACTTCTCAAGCTGCAAGATTAAATATGGAATCTCTATTTAATGGACCCATATCAGTAAATTCAACTTGGGCCAATTTTCTATCCACTCTTATCCTATACCCTCAATAGCCATCTCACACATTCCTTGGGTTTTTGTCTATATTAATTGGAATAGTCATTTGGTTCTTCGGGTATACCACATACATCCTCATTGGTCTTACTTTGTACCTTACCTTTAAGACCTGACAGGACTTGACTATGGGATGGAGGTACTAGGAATAGATCTTGAGGGGAATTAGAAGTGTCTTGCAAGGCACCTAACTCGAGGGAGGGCATTGCAAATTCCTGAAGCAAAGCAGAGTTAATTTCGGATGACTTGGAAAGGCTACTTCCGACAGGAGGTTCAGATTTGGGGGTTTAATATCCTTAGCTTCTTTTGGCTTTTCCCATATATCTTCATTCTAATTTTCAGGATCCCATTTCTTCCTAATCAGTGTCCTCACTTTACTAGCAGACATACTGCAAGATTGGTAATTGAAGTTATGGGTTTGGTATTTTTTTTAAACAACTGAAATTTGTTCTCCCATTTCTGCATTTCTGGGGGCCAAAAGCTTGGAATCAAAGTGTTGGCAGTCTTACTTCCTTCTGGAGGCTCCAAGGGAGAATTCATCCAGGCTTCTCTCCTATTTTCCGGTGGTTGCTGGTAGTTCTTCATGTTCTTTGGCTTGTGAACAGAACCATCACTCCTGTCTCTGTCTTTGTTGTTATGTGTATTAATTCAGCCACTTGTATTTTGAGAATTGGTTAGATATTCAGCAATCTTAGCACTGAGGCCATAGGAGATAAGGGATTCTTTCAGGGAAGACAGAAACTTTTAATTAGTTCAGTTCTTGAACTGGGAATTTGAATCCTGAGGTTATTCTTTTATTTCTCTACTTTGTGTAGTGCAATTAGGAACAATGTTTATCTTAATAACTTATTAGTTTGACAAAAATGTTCAAAGATTAAATACATAGTAACTCATAATCTTGCTTCTTATAAGTATTTGATTAGGAGTATCCATACATAGGTGATATTTTGCATGTTTGTATTGCTAAGCACACCATAGATTATCAATATTCTCTTTGCTGTTAGAAATGAAATCATTAGTGCCTTTCAGTCCAATCAGAGAACCAGTTCTAGGAACATGAAAGCCCATTCAGGAACCTTATCCTTAAAATTCTTTTCCTTTGGAACCATTCTTTTTACCAGTTTTAGTTATGTTTGTGTGTCTGGTGACAAAAAATACCTGACAAAAACAATATGGAGGAGGGAAAGTTTATTTTGGCTCCTGGTTCCAGAAGTTTAATCCATGGTCAATTGAGTCCACTGCTCTGGGCCTGAGATGAGATGGAGCTTCATGGCAGAAGGGAGTGGTGAAGGAAAGCTGCTTAGTTCATGGTGGGGTCAGGAAGCAGAGAGGAAAGACATGAACCTAATGACCCACCTCCTTCAGCCACATACAAGTTACCTACAGATACCAGGAGGTCCATTTAAACTAGGCTAGACTGATCAGGTTACAGCTCTCACAATCCAGTCATTTCACCTTATTACTGCATTACTACAGGAGCTTTTGAGGGACATCTCATATTCAAATATAACAGTACCAAAATCTGCATTAGTGAGAATTCTTTAAAGAAACAGAATGAATGGAGTTATACACACACACTGAGCAAATGAGTGAGAGAAGTTTATCTGTATTTTAAGGAATCGGCTCAAGTGATTTAATGATTGTGAAGGGCTGGCAAGTCTGAAATTCTCAAGGAGGCTAGCAGGCTGAAAACTTCTATAGGATTTCTGCCTTGCAGTATTTCCTTTTTATTCTGGAAACTTTAGTCTTACCTCCTCAGACCTTTAACTGATTGGATGAGACTCACTACCTTATGGAGAATAATTTGCTTTACTTCAGTATTTGTAAATATTAATCATACTCCCTGCACCCCTCAACCCCAGATAACTGTTTAGATTACTTGACCAAACCCCTTGTCTAGCCAAGTTGACCCGAGATTAACCGTCACAAATGGGAATAATATATTTAGTGCACAATTGCACATTGAGACACTGAATAAATGTAGAATACCTGGAACAATGTCTGGCACATATCAAAGGATCCATGAATATTAAGCAATTATTATGGTAATAGTAAAAGTAATATCTATGCATTCATCATGCAGCATTTTAAATTATATATGTCCATCATCTCCAGTATACTGTGAGTTCTCTGGTGGCAGGACTGTGTCTCATCAGCCTTAATTTTTCCATCATATAATACACTTATATGTGTAGTGGCCTTTGCTGAGAATGCTCTAATGAAATGAAACTTTCCTGGTCAGGCTTGACTGTCTTTATTGGTTTGATAACTTTAGTTCTGAGAGCTGACTGGTTCAGGGAGATTTCCTTTAATAGTGTAAGAAACAAACCCGCTTTTGTAATGGTAAACTGTAGGTCTTTCAGGAAGGAAGTAATTTCACATCCTCACTGAAATTCTGCCTTGGTCAGTTGATGGTAATTATCCTAGTGCTTTGATTATCCTAGACTGGTGTTCACTTTGTTGTTACTGTTTTCTGGGGTCCTGATTGAAGTGGATGCAGATCTATTTTTCTTAATAGTTTTAATAGATTTTATCTTTTAAATTGTGGTGACAGAAATTAGTATATCAACAACTGACATTTTATTTTGATTAAGATACATGTATAGTTTAATAAAATTAAGTATTATATAATAGTAGTTTTAAAATAAAACAGAGGTATTATTATAGTTGGTGAAATTATGGCAAAAGCAGTACAGTGAACTTTTAGAAATCTTTTCTGTCACTTCAGATTTTTAGTAGTAGTGGTAATAAATAATCAAGGTAGAATTGTTAAATTACATGTAAAGTTAAATATAGTCTTGTGTTGCTTAATGATGGGTAAGTTCTGAGAAGTGCATCACTTAGGTGAGTTTATCTTTGTGTGAACATTATGGAATATACTTAAACCAACCTGGATGGTGCTGGTTAATAGATCCCTATGGCCCTTTTTTTTTGGTAGGGTGGATTGGGTTTTTGGGGTCTTGCAGTTGCCCAGGCTGGTTTTGAACTTCTGGCCTCAGGTGTTCCTTATATCTAGCCTTCTGAGTATCAACATAGCATTTTGAACAATTGAGAGACTGCTACTGATCCAATATGGTATACTGTTCTATGGTAAATTTTTTTTATAAGTAAAAGGTTGTTCATTCTAAAATAATGATAAAAAGTGTAGAATCATAATGACATAAGTCAGTGACATAGTCATTTATCATCATTATCAACTTTTATGTAATATATGTAATTGTATGTGCTATGCTTTTATAAGATCTACAGAGTAGTAGATTTATTTATAACAGCATCACAAATATTAGAAATGTGTTGCCCTACAACATTATGATGGCTACAATATCACCAGGTGATAAGAATTTTTCAAGGGCCAGAGCTACAGATAAGTGGTAGTATTCTTGCCTCAGAAGTGTGAGGCCCTGGGTTTGATCCGCAGTACTGCAGGTGGGGGGAACAAAATGGAGTTTTTCGGCTCCATTATTTGACAATTATTGTATTATGTGATCTTGTTAACCAAAACACTATGTGGCATATGACTATTTCACCTCCATTTTTAATACACCAAATTGTTACGGAATCACAAAACAATGTTTTAGAAAAACAAGGTAGAAATTAACACTTATTTTTGGGCAGGACTACATCCTAAAAAAAAAATAGAAGTATTAAGTAATCTTGTTTGTTCTCCCAAGTACATTTCATTTCTATTTTAACTTTTCGTTATAAGAATTTCAGCAAAGTTTATCTCAATATATCATATTGTGTTTAGGCCATTTTATTAGTTTATTTCAAAATTGTGTACCCTTCTAGAGGCCACTCTTCAGGGCTTCATAATAGAAACTTTAATTTCCTCACTTGTTGCCTAGGGAAATTGTGTTGTTTACATTTACATTGGTTTATTTACTGTATTGAATTTTTTTCTGCTTGAAATTCCTACCTTTGATAGATCCCTTATTTCATTTTTACAATTTTGAAAAGATATCTTACAAACAGAGTTTTCCAGTATTATTGGGTCAAATTTTCTTACCTTGTTATAAATATTTGAAGTAATTTGGACACTTGAATAAATTTCTTTTTTCTTTTTTTTCTTTTTAAAGTATTTTTTGTTATAGATGGACATAATATCTTCATTTTGTTTATTTATTTATTTTTTTATGTGGTGCTGAGGATTGAACCCAGTGCCTCACATGTGTGAGGCAGGTTCTCTGCCACTGAGCCATAACCCCAGCCCCTGGATAAATTTATTATAGTGATGATTCTTAAAATATTTAACAGAGCCAGCTAAAGCATTTTACTTCTTTAAAAAATTTGGGAGGCTGGGATTGTGGCTCAGTGGTAGAGGGCTCGGCTCGCATGTGCAGGACCCGGGTTTGATCCTCAGCACCACATAAAAAAATAAAGGCATTGTGTTTTATCCATCTACACCTAAAAAATAAATATTTAAAAAAATTTTTTGGGGAGTAGTCTTTTAAGACTTGAAGACATTTCCCTGTTATTAGATTATCTGTTAACCCAAGGATTTAAAATATTTTAAATAATATACTATTGCTATTTTTTACTCATTTTCCTTTTTTTTTTCTCTCTCTCTCTCTTTTTTTTTTTCCTCCCAGGAGACCTCCGAGCTTGCACCTTTTGTAGAAAAATAGCCTTAAGTTATGGTCATTCCACAGACAGTAATTCCATTGGGGAAGATTTGAATGCTCTTTCAGATTCTGCTTGTTCTGTGTCTGTACTTGATCCCAGTGAACCCCGAACACCTGTTGGGAGTAGAAAAGCCAGCCGTAACATATTCTTAGAGGATGATTTGGCCTGGCAAATGTACTGGCACTTGAATATAATTATTTAAACTTGAGAAATACTAAGTTTCTTGACTTATAAGTGCTTTCGGTTGACTTTTATTCAAATTATTTCAAATTCACCATTTTCTCCTTTCTCTTTGGTTCACCTCCAGCAGGATCATAGATGTTTATGGGTAGTGAGGTTATTGACCAATTAGAGTATAATCTCAGTAAGACGAGAGACTATATCTTTATTGTTCACTCACTGTTTTACTGTTGGCACCAAGAATAGCACATGGCATGTATATAAACTTCATGATATTTGATGAATAGGCAATAGAAGTCACTGAGATTAATAATTCCTAATGAAGTCTTTTTAGGGATAATACTAATGAGATTTGTATTTATATTTCTAAATGAAATTAGATTTTTTTTCCTTCCAAAGGTACATTTCCTGTCTTTCTGCAGGTCTAAATGGACTGGTAGTAGGGAAAGTTACTTGGAAGTTACTTAGAATTGTTTGAGTTAGTGTCCTAGGTTCATCAGTTTCTGATTGCTTTCTCTAGCTACATAATTTTCTTAAGCATAATACCAAATCTGACCATATCAAAGAACTTGGAGTTTTAACCAACATTTTTCTGATGAGATATTTTCTCAGTTACATCTTAAGGAAGTGAGGAATTTTACTGTACATTATATTTAAACAAATTAAAAAAAAAAATGAACCGATTACCACTATAGTTGAACATGTATGAATCTTAGGGACATAATATAAAATGGAAAAGATGTTTTATATAATCATACATCCACAAACCTTTCATTTATGTAAACTTCAGAAGTATACAAAATAAATCATGGTGGGAACATAGGTACTTTGGAATCAGTGATAGTGTTCTTTTTTTCTTAAATTACTTGATGAATCTTTTGATGTTTGTAGTATCATGATTCTTTATATCTTACATACCTATTATAAATTTAAAAAATTGATTCTATATTTAATAATATAGTACAAAGTATAGAAAGTCTTCAATTCTTGCTTATTTTAATTAGTAATATCTTTTAATTGTGTATGATCTGGCTATATGAGCCCTTAATTGGCAGGTACAATTTAATAAAACAAATTTCATAAAACAAACCAGGTATGATAGCTTCCTGAGAGGTGTTTGATAGATGTCAAAGGTAGAATAATAGTTTTAGACTTTGTGCTAATTATTTAATATTCATTCTCTTTTATTCATTATACCTCTTTGGTAGGCACTGTTTTTTTCCTTTTGACAGATGCAGATGCTGAAGTTCAGAAAGATTAAATAATGAATTTGGTCACACAGCTAGTAAGAGGTGGAACTTGCTCTTAGACCTAGGTTTGCTTTTTATTTTGCTATTCCAGTGGGCTGTGGGGACAGAGAGTAAAGTTTTAGAACTCATATTTCCCAAATCATTTCCATCTTATATGTGATTTGGGAAGTTATCATGTAAGTCACTGATCCAACCAATTTCATTATTTTATTGTTATTTTGTGGGGAGTGTACTTGGGATTGAACTCAGGGGCACATGGCCACTGAATCGCATCCCCAGCCCTATTTTTATATTTTATTTAGAGGCTGGGTTGTACTAAATTGCTTAGCTTCTCGCTATTGCTGAGGCTGGCTTTGAACTCACAGTCCTCCTGTCACAGCCTCCTGAGTTGCTGGGTTTACCGGCATGCACCACCGTGTTTGGCTATTGGTGTTCTTAATGTTTGGTATACTTAAAAAACTTTATCATTCTTTTGACATTTGATATGATAATCACACAGTTTTCACCTTAATCCAAGCAAGTGCAAAAGTGACCCATAATCCCCCAATTTCAGTGGAAAAGATTTAATTTGCTTTTAAATGTTAAAACATCTCATTGGAATTGGGTTTGTCTTTTACTGTTCCAAGCGATCTCAATATTTTCCTATTTTCTTTGTAGTTTGATTCATCCAGACTCCTCCAACACTGCTCTGTCAACAAGACTTGTATCTGTTCAGGAGGATGCTGGGAAATCCCCCACTTCCGAAATAGGTAAATGCTAAATGGAAACACTGTATTCTGTGTATGTTTTTTATTTCCTGTCATGGTAATAACAACAAGCATTAAAAAAGGTGATTGCTTGTTATAATCCCAGTTCTAAAAGCTGAATTAAACTATCATTTTCTTTTTGTTGGTCAGCTCTTGCTTTCATTCTTTGAGTAGCTCTTTCCAGTATTCATCAATGGCTTAAGATATTGGGACCTACACCATTCTCTGTCTTCTAGTTTAGTAAAAAGACCTGAAGGATGTGAGAGAATGATGTGAGAGAATGAAACCTTGTGGACCTTTTGTATAAGAGTGTACCAAGAAAACAGGAATGACAAGTTCCCAGCAACTAATAAGAAACAATCCTGTGAGTCTGAAGTAGATCAGTTTTACAGTTAATTGTCAGGACTTTTACTCTGAATGAGATGGGGAGAGTGTTTTTTTCTTGAATTTTTAATTGTTTTAAAAAACTTTCAAACTTGCAGAAGATTTGCAGGAATAGGAAAATAAGTATCCATATATTCATTAAGATTTACTTATTTATGTTTTTGCCTATTCTGTCATTTTACACATGCACATACATTTTTTTCCTGAACCATTTGAGAGTATGTTTCACGCATTGTTATCTTTTATTTCTTTAGTTCATCAGATTTATTTTACATGGTAATTTTAGGCTGATAACAAAATTGAGGAGAAAGTACAGAGGCCCTTTTCCATTGTTTTCCATATGCTCAACCCTTCACTACTGTGAATATCTGGGACCATGGTGGTATATTTATTATAGAACCTACACTGACACATTATCATTCAAAGTTTGTAGTTTCCATTAGAGTCTACTGGTATTGTAGGTTGTATGGATTTGGACAAATGCAAAATAACATGTATCTACCATTGTAGTATACAGAGTAGTAGTTTCACTGCCTTAAAAATCTGCTGTGTTTTGTCTGTTCATCCCTCCCTCTAACCCATGATAATCATTAATTTTTTAATTGTCTCTGTAGTTTTCCTTTTTACCAGAATTATATTCACTGAATGTATGTAGATTTTTAAGATTGGCTTCTTTCACTTGGTAATGGGCATTAAAGTTTTCACTTTATCTTTTATGACTTGATATTTTTAGTGCAGAATAATGTTCCATTGTCCAGTTGTACAGTATCTGTTTACCTACTGAAGGGCATCTTGATTGCTTCCAAGTTTTAGCAATTGAAAGAGTAAGATTACTATAAATACCTGTGTACAAGTAATTTTCACTTTATTCAGATAAATACCAAGGAGCATGATTGCTTGATCATTTGGTAAGAACATGATTAATTTTTGTAAGATATTTTCGAACTGTTCTTCAAAGTGTCTATATCATTTTTCATTCCTACCAGCAAGAGTTTCTCTTGCTCCACATGATACCAGCATTGGTGTTTCCAGTATTTTGGATTTGGGCCAATGTTATAGATGTATATTGGTATCTCATTATTGTTTTAATTTGCCATTTCTTAATGACATACGATGTTGAACATCTTTTTTATCTGCCTTGTGGTTTGTATATCTTCTTTGGTGAGATGTCAAAATCTTTTGCCCATCTGTAATCAGTTTGTTTATTTTCTCATCATTGAGTTTTAAAAACTTTTGTTTTATTTTTTTTTAAATACAGCAAAAAACTTTATTGTTTTTTAATTCTCATTGTTAATTAAAAAAATTTTTTTTGGCATTACTCACATTGAACATTGACTCCTGAGGTGCCTTGCTGCTGAGTTATAACATCAGCCCCCATGCCCACTGTTTTTCCATTCTTTATTTTGAGACAGTCTCACTAACGTGTGTCCTCCTGCCTCAGCCTCCTGTGTTGGTGGAATTAGAGGCATGTACTACCACACCTAGCATATTGTTGTCTTTTAGATAATAGTCCTTTATCAGATGTGTCTTTTGCAAATATTCTCTCCCAGTGTATGGCTTGTCTTTTCATTTTCTTGACATTGTCTTTTGCAGAGCAGAAGAATTTAATGAAGTCCAGATGATCAATTATTTCTTTCATGCACTGTGACCTGAGTGTCATATTTTTAAACTCATTACCATATCCAGGATCATCTAGATTTTCTGTTATGTTATTTTCTAGGAGTTTTGCCTTTTACAATTATGTCTATGATCCATTTTGAGTTAATTTGTGAAGGGTATCAGTTCTTTTCTAGATTTATTTATTTTTTAATATGTGGATGGACAGTTGAGTTTTCAGATTGGAAACTTATTTGGAAAGATTAATTGCTCCTTTGTATTACTTTTATTCCTTTGTCAAAGGTCAGTTGACAATTTATGTGAGTCTATTCCTGGGCTCTTTTATGTTTTGTTGACGTATTTGGCTATTCTTTTACCAATACCATTGCCTTGATTATTGTGACTTTATAGTAAATCTTAAAGTCAGGTTGTATCAGTTCCCCAACTTTTTCTCCTTTTATAGTGTGTTGACTATTTGGGATGTTTTGCTGCCTCTTATATTCTTTAGAGTTACTTTTTTGATGTCTACAAAGTAATTTGCTGGTTTTTGATTGGTATTGCAATGAATCAGATCAAGTTTGGAGAAACTTGACATCTTGACAATATTGAGTTTTCCTATTCATGAAATATCTATTTATTCTTTATTTTATTCATGTGTTGTAGTTTTCCTCATTTAGATCTCATACAAGTTTTGTTAAACATTCTTGCACTGTTAATTCCAACATTTGTGCCGTACCCAATTTATTCTTATATTTGTTCTATATCTCCAAACTGTTTTTTTTCCTTTTAGTATGCCTTCTGGGTTGGTAACTAGACATGATATAGTAGGTGAAAGAAACTGCAGTAAATAGGCCTTTCTTTAGTCATGTAATGATAAGGCATGGATGAGGGGAAGTATCTTCAGACTCCTTTGGTTAAGTCTCAGTTTTTTGGTGAGCCTGTGCCATGGGACTATAAACTTTTTAAGTACTTCCCTATCCCTCTGTCCTTGTCCCCACTCCTTTGCCCTCCTTAGGTGGGACAGGATGGTTGGAAGAGGCTAGAGTTGTGTATTTCTCTTCCCCTACATGGTTGGTTTAGAGGGGGCTGGTATTGGGTATTTCTCTTCCCCTGGGGAGGGGGGAGTGTTTAGCTCTGCTATTTTACTAGGTTAGGCTCTAATAAAATAGTTTCTTCTCGGGGAAGGCCTTATTAAAAAGATCTGGCATATTCAAAATTATATTTTTTTCCTCCCTGGGTGGGGAGCTGGAGGGCCTTTTTCTTTGACATTCACCACTAGGACCTGGTAGCACTCCTGAAAATGAAACTCACAAATACATGCCCCACTCCCCAATACTTGGCCCATCTAGAGTTTTCAGGCATATTCACACTGAGCTATCTGTAATTTGTCAATTATAGTTCAGGTTTTTCTACCTAAAATGAGTTGTTTTTCAGGGAGGTTTCTACTTGTGAGTTTCTGCTCCAGTAAATTGTTATTCTTTGTACACACCTGTCTCATTCTTATGATTGAAGTAGCAGTTTGTCCTGTGATCTCATTTGTCTGACAGATCTATGAAGAATTGCTGACTTTTCGGTTTTTTTAGCTTTTTGGTTGTTGGGACAGAGTAAAAATTTCTAAGATTCTTACATGTCAGGCCAGAAACAGGAAGTCTTATTTTTTACTTATTAATATTTAAGTGTGTTCCCTTAGAACAAAAAATTAAGGTCCCTTACATAATCATGTATAAATTCTGGAAATTATAATGGTAAGAAATTTCTGTCATCTGATGTGTTGTATGTATTCTGTTTTTATCAATGTTCCTAATAATGATCTTTGCATACATTTTGAGTATAGACATAATGACATTTGCTAGTCAATTGAATGTAGGCCACAACAGGAAGAGAATTCAAAGATGACTCAGGTTTTTGACTTGAGCAATTGCAATCACCATTAATTGAGATGGAGGAAGACAGGGAGTAACAGTTTGATTTTATTTATTTATTTTGGTACTGGGGATTGAACCCAGGGGTACTTTACCACTGAGCTATATTCCTAGCCCTTTTTATTTTGAGACATGGTCTCACTAAATTGCTGAGGCTGACCTTGGACTTGTGATCTTTCTGCCTTAGCCTCTGGAGTTGCTGGGATTATAGGCATATGCAGTTCTGACTAACAGGTGTCAAGCTGAATTAGACACCTTCTAGAGATCCAAGGAAGATGTCAAATAGACAGTTGGATATATGAGTCCAGAATTTAGGGAAGAGGTACAGGCTGGAAATATAAACTTGGGTGTCATTATTATGTGAATGGTATTTAAGGTTATAAACCTGGATGGGGATCGTCAGCAGAGTGAGTGTGAAAAGAGGAGATAGGACCAAGGACTGAGATTGGGGAAGTGAAGAGGACCCAATAAAGAAGGAGATGGAGAGGCCAACCAGGCCAGGTGTGTTTGCCTTACTAGACAAGTGAAGAAAGGTTTTCATGGAATTAAAATGCTGAAATGTTAAGTAAGATGAGTTAAAGCATACTAGGTAATTTCAGTGGGTTGGTTGGGGTTTAAAATAGGATGGAGGAATAATTGGAAATGGGAGTTTTGCTATAAAGAGAAGGAAGGAAATACAGCAGAGGGATGTGGAAAGTTTTTAAAAAATAAGATAAATTGTAGTATTCCTGTGGGCATGTACTCAAAGAGATAGCTGTGTTTACAGTATATCTTCATGTGTTTTCAAGTAATTCTAAGATTGATGAAGGTCTTTAGGAGAGATGTAATTTATTCAATGAATGGCAGCCCTTATGCTTATAATTTTCATCAGCATTCTTGCCACTAGCATATTCATTAGCGCTTTTGACAACAAAATTAACCAATTTGCTTTTTTCTTACTGCCACTGTAATAGCATAAATGGAGGATGGTTAGAACATTAGACAAAGCAGAATGCATGAACTAATGCTCCAACTGGAAAAGAGATTTTAATTGAGTAAGACATAGTGGCAATCTTTGAACTGAAAGAATATGCCAAGAAATGAATAGCTGATTATTTTTAAAAATATTGCTTAAAGGTTATTTGATATATTAATCATTAATAGTGACTTTCTGCTAAATCTCTGAATAATTTCTTAAATTATTTAAAAATATTTTTAAATCTTTATATTGGAAAGAAGATGATTTTCATTTGAGACCTAGTTTCTTTTTTTGGTTGGGGGGGGGCGGGTTCCAGGAATTGTACTCAGGGGCACTGAACCACTAAGTCACATTCCCAGCCCTATTTTTTGTATTTTATTTGGAGACAGGGTCTACACTGAGTTGTTTAGCACCTCACTTTTTTCTGAGGCTGGCTTTGAACTCATGATCCTCCTGTCTCAGCCTCCTGAGCTGCTGGGATTACAGGAGTGTGCCACTGTACCCGGCTGAAACCTAATTTTGAATGGCAGCCCTCATGCTTATTAACTGAGTTGCCCTAAAATTAACTAAAGCTCTAATTCTGGCTTTCATTATCTATAACATGGAACTATAAATACCTACTCTACAGAATACAGTGAGGATTAAATAAGGTATGTGTGTGTGTGTGTTTTGCCCTAATGAATGGGTTACATAGTATCTAACACAGAGATGCTTCTGCCTTTTATCCTTTGTTTGGAAGCTAAAATTTGGTTTCATTTTTCCTAGGTAGAAGCAAAGTAAATTTTTAGCTACATATTTTTTTTTTAAAAATAGCTTGCTTGATGCTGTTGATAATACACTTACAAATCATTTAAGTAAATCATGTATAAGTACTTTTGTCATCAGAAGAAACAAATATTCACTGGTTTTTTTAACTGATGAAATGAAAATTTAATAATAACTGGGGACAATATTTTAAATGTAGGTCTGCTAATAAGAAAAGAGGAATTCTTTTTTTGAACATAATATTTCACTTAGTTGGGGTTCAGAATTGGTGTTCCTTGAGCTATACAAAAACAGGATGGATTTGACCTCTGAACTATAGTTTTTTCCTTCCTGATTTGTAATATTATTTCTATGTTTATTTACCATTTTTTATATTTCTCTATAAAACCCCCTAATTTTTAATATTTTTAACAAGTGTTTATATCTACTTCCTTTGAAATATTACTGATATATAACTGTATAATTATTTTTCTGTAATATTTCCATAATTACTTTCTACTTTCTTTTAAACTTACTTCTAAATGATTTTAGACTCACATAGAAATTGCACAGATAGTACAATTTCTGAGTATCTTTCACCTAGTTTTTCCCAATAATGACATTGTACATAATCATCATAACTACTTTTAAAAGTGCCTTTGAGAGCTTATCCTTGACTAAAGAACAGTCCTCCACTATTGGAGAAGGTCATCCTCTTCAATTGAGCACACGGTGGGGAGGACATACAAGAAGTGGTGAGCGAGTAAGGGGGCACCCACCTAGGCAGCCAAATCAGCTGAATCAGCTCTAGCAATCAATGGGTTAATAGATGTCACATCTGGATTGTCCTCACACCCATAAATGAGATGGCATCAAACTAAAAAGCTTCTTCACAGCAAAGGAAACAATCAAGAGCATGAAGAGGGAGCGTATAGAATGGGAGAAAATCTTTATCACCTGCACCTCAGGGTGTTAATTTCCAGGATATACAAAGAATTCAAAAAAACTTAATACCAAAAAATCAAATAACCCAATTAATAAATGGGCAAAAAACTGAATAGACATTTCACAGAAGAAGAAATATGAATGGTCAACAAATATATGAAAAAAATGTTTAACATCTCTAGCACATTAAAACTACACTGAGAATACAGTAAACTCTAGGAAGAATGGCAGTTATCAAGAATTCAAGTAACAATGAATGTTGACAAGGGTGTGGGAAAAGGATATACTCCCACATTGATGGTGGAACTGCAAATTGGTGCACACACTCTGGAAAGCAATGTGAAGATTCCTCAGAAATTGAACCATCATTTGACCCAGTTATTTCACTCCTTGGTTTATACCCATAGGACTTAAAATCAGCATACTATAGTGACGCAGCTACATTAATGTTTATAGAAGCACAGTTCACAATAGCTAAGTTATGGAGCCGACCTATGTGCTTTTCAACAGATGAATAGATAAAGAAAATATGATACATGTACATAATGGAATATTACTCAGCCATAAAGAAGAATGACTTTATGACATTTGCCAGTAAATGGATTCATCTGGTCACTATCATGCTAATTGAAATAACCTATTCCCCAAAACCAAAGTTCTTTGATATGTGGATGATAAGCCACAACAAGGAGAGAGTAGGGGAAGAATAGAATTTCATTGGATTAGACAAAGGGGAATGAAGGATAGGAAAAAGAAAGACAGTGGAATGAATCTGACATAACTTTATTATATACGTATATGACCATACCACAGTGAATCTCACATTATGTACATCCATAAGAATGGGGTCCTAATTAGAACAAGATATATTCCATGCTTGTATAATTATATCAATATAAATTCTACTGTCTTGTATACATAACTAAAAAGAATCAATAAAAAAATGAAATTGCCCATAACATTGGCAAGTAAGCATTTATTTAAATATGAATGTTTACTGTATTCTATTTATAGATGAATTTACAACTGCTATTTTACTTTTTGTTTGTTTGTTTGTTTCCAGATCAGCCAGCATTACTAACCTGTCATTGGATCGATCTGGTTCTCCTATGGTACCTTCATATGAGACATCTGTCAGTCCCCAGGCTAACCGAACATATGTTAGGACAGAGACCACTGAGGATGAACGCAAAATTCTTCTGGTACTAGTACACTGTCTTTGACCCATTGCTAGTTTTGATCATAAGGATGTCTATTTCATTGATTTTTTTTTAAAGAAACATAAATTAAATAGCATATCAGTTAAACAGAAATGATTAGCTTAACTTTTTACTCAGATCACCTGAGAAACTGGTCAGTATTCTTTCTCTACTTATTGCATTAATATTTTTTTTACCCCTTTCTTCTGGCAAGATCAGAATTCAGTTTCCTACATAATATAAGAGAGCTTAACTCTTAGGTTAAGCTTGCTGTTTAAAATTTGAAGCATTATTTTTTAACGATTTTTTTATAGAGAGAATTTTTTTTAATATTTATTTTTCAGTTTTCTGTGGACACAACATCTTTTCTTTTTATGTGGTGCTGAGGATTGAACCCAGCGCCCTGCACATGCCAGGTGAGCACGTTACCGCTTGAGCCACATCCCCAGCCCCCTGAAACAAGTTTCTTATACACATGGAGAAGCCTTTGAGACAGTTTATTCAGTTTATGTGAGATAATATTTAGTTTCTTCCATTTGCTTATATATAAAATCATGTGTTCAATCCACAGAGTGATTCAAAGAAATGAAAGATATGGCTTCTATCCTCAACTTTTAATTCAGGAGGTAGAAATCAAATCAATAGAAATGTTTTTAATGGTAAAATAAATACATATATGTCTTAATACTAAAAAGCGTCACGAATGATATAAAATTTAAAAAATTGATCATTAATTAGGGTGTCAGAAAAGGTATTGAGCTCTATGTTTTGAAGGACAAAATGGATTTGGATAAGTAGTAAAGAAAGTGAATCTTATATATAGATGTAAGGAAAGGTATAGAGATAAGAATAAGCATGGCATTTCCATGGAATAAAGTAGGATTTATTAATTGGGAGAAAATTTAAGTTGGAGAGTGTGGGCATTGAGAGTGCAGTTATTTGGGACTACCCAGTGAAAGGCAATGAATTTGGTCACTCAAGTTTAGATTTGAACCTGTAGTTGCTGAGCAATGGATAAAGTTTTTTTTTTTTTAAAGATTTATCTAGCAGTTGGGTGGTGCTGAAAAGGGTGGAATGAATATGGTGGCATAAAGGCTACCAGGAATAGTTACCTTAGATTATTGTGATTTGCCTGTTGTCACATCTTCTACCGTTATCCAGTTTCCAAAAAAGAAGAATATATTTTGTACTTAACTAGGAGATGGATAATATGTGCCATTGATCCAAAAATATAGTACTTGGCATCATTGATTTTTAACAGAAAAGTCATGCTTGGAATTAGTTCAAGTTGTTCCTCATGTATGCATCATTTATATTAAATCATATAAATTAGTTGCTCTAAATTGGTGAGGCCAATTTGGAAAGCAGTATGGAGATCCCTGGGAAAGCTGGGAATGGATCCACCATTTGACCCAGCTATTGCCCTTCTCGGACTATTCCCTGAGGATCTTAAAAGAGTGTACTATAGGGATACTGCCACATCAATGATCATAGCGGCACAACTCACAATAGCTAGACTGTGGAACCAACCTAGATGCCTTTCAATAGATGAATGGTTAAAAAAAATATGGCATCTATACACAATGGAGTATTACGCAGCACTAAAAAATGACAAAATCATAGAATTTGCAGGGAAATGGATGGCATTAGAGCAGACTATGCTAAGTGAAGCTAGCCAATCCTTAAAAAACAAATGCCAAATGTCTTCTTTGATATAAAGAGAGCAACTAAGAACAGAACAGGGAGGAAGAGTATGAGGAAAAGATTAATATTAATCAAAGACGAGTGGGGGGAGAGAAAGGGGGAGAGAAGGGAAAGCATATGGAAATGGTAGGAGACCCTCAATGTTATACAAAATTACATATAAAAGGTTGTGAGGGGAAAGGGGGAGGGAAACGAGAGAGAATTGAACAACACAGAGGAGGTAGAGAGGGAAGATGGGAGGGGAGGGGAGGGGGGATACTAGGGAATAGGAAAGGTAGCAGAATACAACAGTCACTAATATGCCATTATGTAGAAGTGTGAGTGTGTAACCAATGTGATTCTGCAATTTGTATTTGGGGTAAAAATGGGAGTTCATAACCCAATTGAGTCAAATGTATGAAAGATGATGTATCATGAGATTTGTAGTGTTTTGAACAACCAATAAAAAAAAGAATCTTTAAAAAAAGTTGCTCTAAAGAAATGCAAATCAAAGTTCCTTTTATGAATGTGAAAATCACAGGAAAGCATCTGTACAGGTAAATAGCATTCTTATGAGTAACACTTGCTCTCAATGTATTGCAGGACAGTGTTCAGTTAAAGGACCTGTGGAAAAAAATCTGCCATCACAGTAGTGGAATGGAGTTTCAGGATCACCAGTACTGGCTGAGAACCCATCCCAATTGCATTGTAGGAAAGGAATTGATTAACTGGCTAATCCGAAATGGTCATATTGCTACCAGGTATTGTGATCTTAAGAAAGAGGTTTTGATATTATTTGTTAATTTATTTTAAATGAGGACACATATTTGAAGATATAGGGATAACATTTCTTTGTAGATTCCCTTTTTTTAATGTATTTGATGGTTTGGGGGAACTAATTAGTCAACCTTCCTTCCATCTGGTTTTCACCAGTAGAAAATAGTTGGAAGGAGCCAAATATGGGGGGGTCAAAGTTTATCTTACTAGAAGTAGAAGCATGTGGTAATTCCTCAAACTTAGAACTCTTTAGTAAAGCAAGATTGGAGAACGTAGCTAGATTCTAAAGTTAAAAGATTCTTCTGTTACTGTTCTCCAATCTAGACATTATAACCTGTGTTGAGAATTGGATTTATAAGCCATGTCTGGAGGATCAAAAATCAAAAGAATAACAGAAAGGGCCTAAAACCTTTCAAACTAACAAACATATTCCCGTAGGTTTTACAACTTGCTCAGATGAGCTGCTTCGCTTCTTATGAGAAGAAACAAATGTTTAAATAAGTAAAGAGAGAAATAACTTTAAACAGGGAAGAACTGGATTCCAATTTTTTTGCTATATCTCTTTAGTTTTGTGCCTTTAGTAAAATTATTCAATCTTTTTATGACTTGAGCCCTTTAGTTCCAACATGGGAGAAATATTTTGGTCCTGTGAATGAACTTTGGGAAAGAAATAAATGTTGATTAAGTGTTTTATAAACTGAAATGCCCCATAATAAAATGTTTCTTTCATACACAGATAAA